>NC_054486.1:13868565-14181065 GCF_017639515.1 Carcharodon carcharias | reverse complement strand
CCTTGAATTCTGAATGCCATACATTGGTCTCTTCATCTGATTGAGCAGAAAGAACATATGCCAGCAATACCCTCTCTATTCCGTCCCACCTGCTTCCTCTCTTTCCCCATCTAGTTGCCCCATGGCCTCTGAACCTGCTTAACCTGAATATTACACTTGGTCTTGACTTCCCATGGACGGCACCACAAGATATGGATGAGTGCAAAGGCAGGTTCCTTGTTGAACTGTGAGTAGACGATATAAGATTAACACCAGGATAGAAGGAAATGAACAGTATCCAAGTGTAATCTGCACATCCCGGTCTCTGGCTGGCAGCTCTCGGGCAGAGTCCCAGCCCTACTAGGGGCTTTGTTGGATGGGAGACCCAACGCTCCCCAGGGGCACGCATGATTGGAATGTAATATTGTCGGGCCTCTGTTAAATAGTTCCAAGCTAGATGGTGAAATATAAAACTAGATACAGGCCCTTTTCTGGATAGTAGGTTTATTTACAGAATGCAGCATTACATTTCTCTGCCTTCTACCTGCCAACCTCCAGTGTCCTAGCAGTCCCTTTTTGTACTCTTTTTGCGCAAACTAAAATCAAATCAACAAATTAACTAATTAACAACCTATTAAAGTGGTACAGTAACTAAAACAAAAACATAAAAGGAAACTTACCGAATGGAGAATAATGTTCTCGGGGTTGGTGGTGCGCCTCAGCTGCTATTAGCACCCACTGGTCACGAAGGTACCAGTAGACACCGCATGCTTTCTCTCTCCAGGGACACATGGGCGTGGAGGTAACCATGGAAGAGAGGCAGACGGGGTTTAACAACCCCCACAACAAGCCAGTGCCTGGACCTGTTTATGGCTGGCTTGGCTGGGCCCAGGAGCAGGCTAACGACCCAGGAGGAAGAAACAGTTTGGACCAGTACTCTTATTTTCCCAGTTTTCACTGGTGTTCCATTTTAAGGTATACAAGACCAGTTCGGACCAGTATTCTCATTTCCCAGTTTTTATTATTTTTTCCCTTCTGGGGAGGTCGTCTTCCAATCTGCACACCTCCCCACCCCCCCACACCACCCCCTACCCCCCAACACCGCCACAAGGACTGGGTGGCCAGAAATCAGGAGTGTGGGGCTGATCTGAACAACAAGGTGAGGAGCAGACCCCTCAAATAACCAAAAGGGGGCTGCAACCTTGCACAACCTATAACCACACGGAACATAGAGCCCTCAAGGTGGCAGATAATATGGGCAACCTGGAAGTCTGTGAACCGACTTAACCTATGGCTGCCTGGGACTGCTGCGTCCCACACCACCCACCACCAGGTCCCCAGTGGAAAAAGCAAGGACTCCCACGTAGAGAGCCCCTCCCCCTGAGCAGTCCCTTTCTCATACTCTTTTTTGAGTGCAAATAAAACAACATTAACAGCCTCCCAGAGAAAAGTGACACGGGGGCTCCCACCAATCGGTGGGTGAGAAACCTGTTGCCCACCTTAAATCCCGGCCCATGCCTCAGTGTCAGCACATGGAACTCGGATTAAAACAGAGGTAGGTCGTCCCCTGTGCTCCCACATCATGGGCACGGCCTGGTGCTACTGCACGTGTTTGTTATCCCTGCGGGACCTTTAAAGCATGTGGCTGGCTCATGACGAAAAATCTCTCGTACCAAAGGTTGCTAAAATGTTGACAGCTCGGGATGTTGAGCCTGTCTGATGCGAGTCCTCAATTTTCCTTTGGACATGCCCCACCCCTACCCCCGGCATCCAACATTTTTTGCCTGATGCAGGGCACATTGGCATATGGAAAACTGGTCCTGAATGAGAGGTGTTGGAATTTAAACATGGGATTTTTTTTTCCGTCAGCTAGTCCATGTCACCACAGCTAGTGGACAGAATGTTAAATGGAAAATATGAATGTCTGGCAGCTTCCAGAAGCCTAATCTAGCAGTAACCTTCTGTGGAAATATGTATCTTCCATTTGATGAGCCACAAGGGAAAAGAAAGGTTTGTGCACCAGAAAGTGTATTGATTAGCTTTAATGAACACTTGACTAGATGTCTCCTGCAGAACATGCTGGTGTTTACACCCACTGAAGTAACTGCTGTCTACTTGTGTCTTGACCTTTTCGGTTAATATGTGGGCATTGCAGTCATATGTGTCCGGGGTGGAGTAATGATTTGAAGTGACTTGAATCCAGCTATTGATGATTCTCACTCGGAAATTTTTAAGCTGTCGCAGTGGAACTGTTGCGTTTCCTTACCATAAACTTTAACTGTTACAAAAGTATAATGATTTTCATATTTTTTCTGGTTTATTGCAAAGTAGGTTTATGGATGTGAGTAGAGTTGGGTCTGTCTGTGTGACTTAATTATGTTTGGGGTCAGGTAGACTGCAAGCTTGGAATTATCAAAAGAAACCAGATATAGAAATGTGCTGGAAATGCTAATAAGACATAGGAGCAGAAATTAGGCCATTCGGCCCATCGAGTCTGCTCCGCTATTCAATCATGGCTGGTAAATTTCTCAACCCCATTCTCCCGCATTCTCCCCATAATCTTTAATCCCCTTACCAATCAAGAACCTATCTATCTCGGTCTTAAATACACTCAATGACCTGGCCTCCACAGCCTTCTGTGGCAATGAATTCCATAGATTCACCACTCTGGCTAAAAAAGTTTCTCCTCATCTATGTTCTAAAAGGTCTTTCCTTTACTCTGAGGCTGTGCCCTCGGGTCCTGGTCTCCCCTACTAATGGAAACATCTTCCCCATGTCCACTCTATCCAGGCCTTTCAGTATTCTGTGAATTTCAATCAGATCCCATCTCATCCTTCTAAACTCCCTCGAGTATAGACCCAGAGTCCTCAAATGTTCCTCATATGTTAAGCCTTTCATTCCTGGGATCGTTCTCGTGAAACACCTCTGGACCCTCTCCAGGGCCAGAACATCCTTCCTGAGATACGGGGCCCAAAGTTGCTCACAATATTCTAAATGTGGTCTGACCAGAGCCTTATAAAGCCTCAGCAGCACATCCCTGCTTTTATATTCTAGTCCTCTCAAAATAAATGCCAACATTGCATTTGCCTTCCTAACTACCGACTCAAATTGCAAGTTAACCTTAAGAGAATCCTAGACTAGGACTCCCAAATCACTTTGCACTCCAGATTTCTGAATTCTCTCCCCATTTAGAAAATAGTCTATGCCTCTATTCTTCCTACCAAAGTGCATGACCTCACACTTCCCAACATTGTATTCCATCTGCCACTTCTTTGCCCATTCTCCTAACCTGTCCAAATCCTTCTGCAGCCTCCCCGCCTGCTCAATACTACCTGTCCCTCCACCTATCTTTGTATCATCTGCAAACTTAGTCAGGATGCCCTCAGTTCCTTCACCTAGATCATTAATGTATGAAGTGAAAAGTTGTGGTCCCAACACTGACCCCTGCGGAACTCCACTAGTCACCGGCTGCCATCCTGTTAAGGATCCCCTTATCCCCACTCTCTGCCTCCTGTCAGACAGCCAATCTTCTATCTATGCTAGTACCTTGCCTCTAACACCATGGGCTCTTATCTTACTAAGCAGCCTCCTGTGCGGCACCTTGTCAAAGGCCTTCTGGAAGTCCAAGTAGATAACATCCATTGGCTCTCCTTTGTCTAACCTATTCGTTACCTCCTCAAAGAATTCTAACAGATTTGTCAGGCATGACCTCCCCTTGGTGAAACCATGCTGACTTTGCCCTATTTTACCATGCACTTCCAAGTATTCTGAAATCTCATCCTTAATAATGGACTCTAAAATCTTACCAACCACCGAGGTCAGGCTAATCGGCCTGTAATTTCCCGTCTTTTGCCTCACTCCCTTCTTAAACAGGGGGGTTACATTAGTGATTTTCCAGTCCTCTGGAACCCTCCCTGACTTCAGTGATTCCTGAAAGATCACCACTAACACCTCCACTATCTCTTCAGCTATCTCCTTCAGAACTCTGGGGTGTAATCCATCTGGCCCAGGTGATTTCTCCACCTTCAGACCTTTCCGTTTTCCCAGCACCTTCTCCTGATGAATAGACATGGATGCTGGCTTAGCATATAAGGTGTGAAGGGAATTTGTATTTTTAGATAAGTGAATGGTTGTTTGGATTTCAAACGGATGTTAGCCTGTTTACAACTAGTCAGATAAGCAAGACTGAGAAGTGTATGTAGTTTCCCCAAAGGTTACTGGCAATATTGGCAACATGAAAGATTTTATAGGGACAATGGAATTTACATACTAAAGAGAGAGAAACATATATAAAGGAGAATGAAAGACTATGTAAGGTGAGGGCCATGTGAGATTTAACAGAAGTGTATGAAACAGCTTTCAAGAAGCCTCCAGCCATTTGTGCCTAAGTCAGCTGTGTCCAGTAACTAAAGCTGGAAATGGCCATTTGGAATTCCACTGTCAGGTGGGTACTGCTGGTTTCCTTTTAAACCTAAAATCTATTTTGGACTGTTGCCTTATGGGTGTGCTTGAAATCTTTTATTTTGTTAATAAATATTTCAATTTAACTATTAAAATCTCTAAAGGTCTTGGTGGTCTCATCATTTCTGAATTCAGTGCACACATCTTTTGGTAATAAATATAAATTGCAAAATCATTGTGATCACGGGACCACATTTTCCTTGTGGATTTGGTCCAGCTGGCACACATCATCTGCCACATCATAACATTAACCAATGGATGGATTAAAAAGGAAATTCAAATGTTTCTCGCCTCCTGGTGGCAGCAAAATGCACAGTTGGATTTCACAAAAAAATGCCACAAACAAAATTTTTTTTTCCATTCTTAAGCCCCTTATTTTTTGATGAGTGGAGCTGTAGGTGCTCACTTCATCGTTATCTTTTCATTACAGTCATATTTTGTCATGTTTCTTCATGCACCTCAGAAATGAAGTTAAACTGAATTTAACTGAAAGGAGAAGTGCAGTCAGCTGAATTGCTACATATTGCAAATATTTTCTTTTTAAAATTTTTTTTAATGGGATGTGGGTGTCTTTGGCAAGGCCAGCATTTGTTGCCCACCTCTAATTGCCCTTGAACTGAGTGGCTTCCTAGGCCACTTCAGAGGGCAGTTGAAAGTCAACCACATTCCTGTGGACTTAGAGTCATGTGTAGGCCAGACCAGGTAAGGATGGGAGATTTTCTTCCCTCAAGGGCATTAGTGAACCAGATGGGTTTTGACAACAATTGATGATAGTCATCATGGTCAGCATTACCGAGACTAGCTTTCAATTTCAGACTTTAAATTCCCAATGGTGGGATTTGTCTGGAGAACATTAGCCTGGGTCTGTGGAATAGTAGTCCAGGGACATTACCACTACATCACCATTTTCTCTATAATATGTGCAGAACAATTTTCTCTCTCTGTCTTTAAATTTGTTTTTTGCGTTTTGTACTTTATTGCTTCATATAAGCTAGATTGGGGCAGACAAACTGCTCTTCAATGCTGTTAACTCGAGTAGTCATTAATAGTGCTTATTCATTGACCATGTCCATGTTATACATGAACTGCCAACTCCTAGACTGTCTCCAACAGCAAAATGGTCAAATTTCATAATTGGATCCCAAGGGAGATGGCAGGTGCAATATCAAGGAGAGCCGAATTAAAAAGAAAACGAGCCTGAAGCGTGATGGGGTGAATTTGATCTCTTGTTCTACTCTTAAGTTTCCTATTTGGAATGAGTTTGGGACAGTTACAATGTAGAACATAATGGATTAGAATCCATATTATGAGTTGGCAGCAAATTAACATTTTCATTGAAAACACAGTGTGGCTCATGAGAAATGGAGAGTTTGCATCGGTGCAGCGGTACATACACATCAGAAGGTGAGATCAATGAATGCTGCAAGGGGAAAGCATAAACATGACTTTGCCTTAAAACTACGCTGTACTTGATCTGGGAGGGTTTGAAGTTGACTAAAGTGCTGAAACATTGCGCAATAGAAAACTTGTTTCACTTGAACCCAAGTGGCAAGATATAACTATCAAAACCCCCCACCTGATAAATAATTTCAAATCGAGCTTTTGGGGAGTGTTCATGTGTTACAGCCCAGAGCCGCATGAAAGCAGGAAAGATTTAAATTGGAACAAATGTTCTCTTCCGGGATTAAGTGTTTCTTAATCAGATGGAGCTCGCCATCTTCCCAAATTCCCCTGATGACGTCTGGGATAAGGAAGGTTGAACTTGGCCTAGCTGCCCCAAGACCAATTAAGGCCCTTAGGTGGTCAATTAATTGCTACTTAAGGGCCTCTTCCTGCCATCAGGAGGGGCAGTGTGCCAGGTAGTCTGGCATGCAGGGCAGAATCACAGATCAGCAGAAACAATTATAAATATTAAAGCACTGGGATTTATTTCTAGTGGTACGGAATTGAAAAGTAGTTAAGTTATTCGTGAAAACAGTGACATGGTGAAGATGTCACTGGTCGAGTAATCCAGTCCAGGCCTAAGACAAGTCTAGATTGGCAAATGGACTCTGATTAGTGGAGGTGTTGCCATGGAGAATGTAGCATGGAACAATTAACTGCTCAGCTTTGTTCAAGGTCAGTGGACTTGCCTGGTTTGAATTTGAACAAAGCTGGACAATTAACTATTCCATGCTGCATTCTCCATGGCAACACCTCCACCAATCAGTGCCCACGTGCCCACCAATCAGCAGTTTCTTCTCATGCAGTATAAATTGTTGTTCCCCCGTTGCTGTTGGTAATTTCTTGTGAGCTGCCCCGATGAGTCCAGGACAGAAAGCTTTGATGGCATGTCTTTTTTTTCCTGCAATACCTGGCGTCAGGATATGTGAGGTGGCAGTTTGTTTGTGCCTGGCTGCCTTCTGCCCCCTGTAGTCCCACTTTTTTTTACAAGACAATTAAAGTTTACATAACGGACAAGATTGGAGTCTCACTGCTTCATCCATCACTGATTTAGAAACTTTGTTTTACAGAAATCATGCTTTACATTCTCATCTAATAATAACTTCTAACTTGTGGAAAGTGCCTCAGCGGTGTTTTGCTCTGAAACTGAATGCATTGCTGATATAACCTTTTGAATTGAGGCTGGAGGCCAATCCAAAGCATTGCTTCATCTGATAATGTGGCATTATTCAATCACACTATCTCAACAAAGGACCAGTGAATTGTAGAGCAGTGTCACATTGCAGACCCAGTGCAGGATCGAACCTTGTGATGAATGAATGTTCCTGCATTGTGCCATGTGGGTGTGGAGTGCAGCATGGGGAGGATAGTGACATTGTATTTAGGCTTGGTTCAGCCATAAGGGGATGGAGTATTTTGGCTTAGGCTGATTGTTTTCTGACTTTCTCGAGTTGACCGCCTGCCCATTGTTGGAAGGTTTTAAACAGGTGAAGGATTGCAGTCACATTGTACTCTCCCATGTCACTTTCTGGGCAGATTATGTATTCCTTTTTTTCACCAAAGCTATTTTAATCCCATCCCCTTCTTGAATTGTTGTTTTCTCTTTGCCATGCAGTTAATGGTTTTCAAGTTGAGAAAATTTACAATGCTGCAAAAGTGCCTAATGGCACTTATCGAAAACCAATGTCATTTACAGGACTCCATCCACCCACGCAGCATCTGAGGACCTAATCTCCCTCACAGCAGGTGTTTCAGTCATTTCTGATTTGTACATGGCATAAAATGTTGGGTAAAGCTGAAGAAGTCTTATAGTCATATATAGGTTAATTGTAAGTCTTTATTGACTCTTAGAACTATTTACAAATATACAGTAAAGGTACAAGCTAGGAACTGTCTCCATGCTTGCAGGTACACACATCTCTGTCCAATGGTAGAGTGACCTGGATGTAGGTCATGCACTCTTACATCACTCTCTGGGCGGTACTGTACTCAGTCCCACAATAACCCTATATGTGCCAGACCCTTATACTATACATGGTAGATGCCAGTTCTCAGCAGCCAAGGTACACATTCCCTTTAAGAGGTACAGTTTGCTTTGAAGTGGTGTCATGGACTTGGCATTTTGCATCCCCACTGATGAGATGAGCTGTCTGTGAACAGCGCAAGCAGTGCTAGTGGAAAGCCTACTCTTGGATTTTGAGGGCTGTTATTCTACTTCCCTGCCTTTAGCAAGTGGAAATTGAAAGTGTCTGGTTTTGAGCAGCTTTTGTTAAGTGGGCTGACACCAGGTAAAATAGGAGGGAGTTGGACCCTGAAGGTTGCAGTCTTGCTTTCAGAGCTCTGTCCCTACTGCTCCCTGGCACAACTCTGAAGTGCCTTATTGCTTGAATGTCTGTAACACACTGATAAACAAATAGATGAGACACCGCTGGATACTCCCAGGAGCTCCATTGTTACAGGAAGTGCAGGTGATGACTGAAGAGTGGCTTGCGGTACCCTGAATGCTGAAATAAGAATCAGGAAATTAGAGACCAATTAGTCTGACTTGAATAGTAGGAAGAAAAGCTGCTGAACCTTTCATGGGATGCTAATACTATTCTAATTAACATCGAGTCCATAAAGATTATGCCTCACGAAACCATTGGGTTCACTGAACTGTTAACAGAATGAGTGGACCGTGATATTCAGTACATAACTTGCACAATAGAATTCAATAAAAGTCAAATCGGATGATGCTATGCAAGATTGATATTAAGCATGAAGCTGACTAATAATTGGAGATGCAAATAATCCTGAAATAGATACAAAATCTGCTTGTATTTTTCCATTATTTCATTATTTTTCCACGTCCACTTATCTTTTTGGAGCAACAGTAGGAGTTCACTCTTTACCAAGGTAGAGCTCTGCTTGTACCGGGATGCTGATAGCTCAGTGACATGTCTTCCCCAAGTGCCCATGAATTGACTATGCCCCGTGAGAGTGGGAGAGTCGGTAAGCCATTTTAATTCCTGAGGCACCGCATCCTGTCTTCCTCCTTCACCTCCGCATGTGGGCCTCCAACTTGGGGCCACTGGCGGAGACCCAGACTGATTTACCCATCTCAACCCTGGAGGTGCTCAGGTTATTTACTGGGATCCTTTTTATCCTGTCCCTTCCCTGGCTGACATAAGCTAATTCGGTACAAACTGGGAATCAGGCTGCAGTAGCGACAGGCAAAGCCCTTCGGAATCATCAGGGAGGCAATTGCTACGATATTGCCTGTCAGCCGAAAAGAATTCAAAAAATAAAAATACGATATGGCATTAATTATCAACAAGACAAACTCAGCAATATCAAACAAAGGGATAAGTACACATTTGGTGAGCAACAGGAATCTAAAATGAGCGGAGCAATGCATTTCTCCACCTGTCACAGGCTGTTTCACAAGAAATATATCATTTTAGCATTATTTATACTTCAGTGGTGTGTCTATTGGTTAAGCAAATCCAGTAAAACAGCACGATTGCTAGCAAGCCTGGAATGAAAGAGCAAGTATGATTTTGATGAAATCACAAACCTCTGTAAATGAAATCAGAAGGAAGAGGCTTTCTATGAGTTATCCAAAATCTAACAATATCAGAAGTCTCAAGCTGCTTGTTCATACTGTTTTCTGCTATGTGTCTGTTTTGGAAAAATTCTTTCCTGCCTTGACTGAGTCCATTTGAATCAATGATTGCAATATAAGCGTGGTCCATCTCTCTTCGAATGCAGCGCAGGTGAATGAACTGTGGCCCCTGTCTGTTGGTTGCAAGGCTCTATATTCTTACACATCATTGTGTTCAATGGTTCCACAACTTTATCCAGAGTTTGGTTTCATGTCAGGTGGACAAAGGTCACAATTTGTCCCGGAGACAAAAAGCACAACACCCTCACAGATGCTAGAGATGAAAGCAGAAAATGCTAGAACCGAATCACAATGTTACGGTGCAGAAAGTGGCCATTCAGCCCATCGTGTCTGCACCGGCTTTCTGAATTAGCATTGTGACTCAGTGCCATTCTCCTGCCTTTTCCCCGGACCCCTGCACGTTGATCCCGTTCAAGTAATCATCTAATGCCCTCTTGAATGCCTCGATTGAACCTGCCTCCATCGCACTTCCAGGCCGTGCGTTCCAGACCCAAACCACCCGCTGTGTGAAAAAGTTTTTTGTCACATCACATTTGCTTCTTTTGCAAATCGCTTTAAACCTGTGCTCTCTCGTTCTCATTTTATGAGCAGGGACACTTTCTCCCCATCTCCTCTATCCAGCCCCCTCATGATTTTGATCACCTCTGTCAAATTTCCTCTTAGCCTTCTCCTCTCCAAGGAGGACAGTTCCAACCTCTCCAACCTATCTTCGTAACTGAAGTTTCTCATCACTGGAACCATTCTTGTAAACCTCTTCTGCGCCCTTTTCAATATGTTCGCATCCTTCTTATAGTGTGGCGCCCAGAACTGTGGAGAGAGAAATATGAGGGTTAATTTGCCTCCATGCAAGTACCTCAAAAATTGAATGTCTTGGTTTTTCTTTGCAGTTCCCAATTAACCTGACATCAATTTTTTAGAAAGCATTCTGTGTGAAAAGTGAGACTTTGGGAAGTTGAATTACTCTTGAGTTCATGCTTCTTGAGGTTGGTGGACACACTAAGTGGCCCACAGGTGTAGAACAAGGAGTTAAACCTCAGGGATTGCAGGGATCAGGTGAGAACAATGAGGGAGCTTCAATATCAAGACTAACTGGGATGGTGGTGAATTGAAAACAAAGACTTGAAGCAACAAAATATTCACTACTCCTCACTTGCAGTAAAATCATAAACTGCTGTTTAAAGAATGTAATTAAGATTTCAATGTATCGCACATTGCGCTGAGATGCATCTTTAAAACTGAAAATCAGGTGTGCAAGAGAGGACAGATACAAGTTGCTGAGGTTATGCACTTTACCAGAACAGGAGAATGAACTCTTTTCAGGTCTCTCTGGAACTTAGAACTCACTTTGCATCCTTTTTAGGGAAACCAGGTAGTAAGTTTCTTGCCTTGACGGTCAGTTTGGGAAGCTATAGGATAGATACTTGAGTGGAAGGTGCACTGAATAAATGGAGGTCAAAGAAACAGGATATATGGTGAAATGCTGTGACTGCAGCGAGATACTGAGGGAGATCCACCAGAATGATTCCAGCGATAAAGAACTGTAGCAATGAGGATAGACTGGAGAGGTTGAGACTGTTCTCCTTGGACAGAAGGCTGAGAGGAGACTTGAAAGAGGCAGTCAAGATCCTGAGAGGTATGGACAGGGTAAACGGTGAGAAACTGTTCTCACTCAAGAGAGCATCAAGAACTAGAGGGCACAGATTCAAAATAAATGGCAAAAGGAGTAATAATGATGTGAGGAAAAGCTTTTTTACTCAGAGGATGGAATGATCTTCCTGAGAGGGATGGTGGAGGCAGGTTTGATTGAGGTATTCAAAAGGGAATTGGATTGCTACCTGAAAAGAGAGAATGTACAAGGTTACGGAGATAATGCAAGGGTTGGGACTACGTAGAACGCTCTGTCAGAGAACCAGTGCAGACCTGATGGGCCAAGTGGCATCCTTATGCACTGTAATAATACTGTGATTCTGAAAGAGACCCAGAATAACTGGTAACACAGAGGTAGGCCTCACATTTAGAGCAAACTAATTTTGTTCATTCTGTGAGAGAGATAAGTTCAACAGGAGTACTCTTCCTCAAGAACTCCACAACGTAACAGAATATATTAAACTCAGGATAGCTTTGATTGACCTTTTTTTTTGCATATATACATTTTTTAAAAGAAGTTCTTACCAACAAAGTGATTCTCTGATCAGGTCTTCCTCTTTGCTAGACTTCTTTCTAACCGATGTGTATTCTGGGAAGAGAGCCAGGTTTTTCGTGGTTCCATAGTTCCAGATTAGCTTTGAAAACGGAAGTCATGGTCTACGTGGATTGCTACGAAGCTGCTCTTTTGGGTTCATGGGACACTGCCTGCGATATTACAAAGTAGCCTCAAAGGGTAGAGTATTCCCGCTAGCTTTTTCTACCTTATCCAAGTGTTTTACTTCTGCAAGTGAAATTAAAGCTTTGTTCACAGAACCACAGCTCCAAGCAGCTGTGACACCAGGGCCTGATTTTCCCTGTTGCCATGCAGGAGTGGCCCCCGCACGCTGACGCGTAAAATGACGTGCGGTGATGTCAGGCGAACATTCTGAGGTCACCGCGCGCCGTTGTGATATTTAGGTGGGCGGGCGCGCGATGTTCTCCGATGCGCCCCCACCATTAATTAATCACCCAGTTAAGGCCCTTGAGGCAGCAATTGACTGCAATTTTTCGTGGCCTGTGAGATCTTCAGGACAACGGGCAGGCGGACAGGAGACATTTGGATAAACCTTATCCATGGGTGGGATAAGGGGGTGAGTGGAGTCGTGAAAGTTATCTTTCAGATATTTAAGTGCGAAAGTTACTGATACTTGCCTGTGTGAGCAGGAAGACTTCAAAGCTCATACCAGCTGCTTGGACAGGAGTAAAAGCCTTCAGGTCAGGGCTCTATAGTAAAGATCATTTCTGGGGCCTGCAGCTTTCAGGAAGCCTTCCCTTAGCCTGGGAATGGGAGTTGAACTCTCCATTGGAGGCACCTCCTCTGAGGAGGAAGGGAGGGCCAGAAGAGGGAGGAGGCCAGGAGCCCACATTCAGCCTCCAGGGAAGCCACCGTTGGGAGGAGAGGCGCAGGCACAAGGGGCGCAGGGTCAAGAGGAAGTCCAAGGCGCAAGGGGCTACAGAAGATGCCACTATCCTGCTGCCAGGGTTTACAGGCGGTGAAGCAGCTACCTCAATATGTCTGAGGTGCAGTGCCGAAGGAGGCTTCATCTCTCAAGGGAGACAGTCACCCCCATTTTGCCAGACGATAGGCCCTGAGATCTCCACAAACTGTGTGGGTGGGCATCCCATGCCAGTGGTGCTAAAGGTCACTGCTGCCCTCAACTTCTATGCCTCTGGTTCTTTCCAGGGGTCGGTGGGTGATCTTTGCGGAGTCTCCCAATCAGCCATCCACACTTGTGTCAAGGTGCCAGACACTCTGTTCAGGCGTGCATTGACCTTCATCCACTACTGCTCGAACGAGGGCAGCCAGACAGAGTGAGCCAGAGGCTTCGCGGCCATAGCTGGCTTTCCCCGTGTCCAGGATGCAATAGACTGTACACATGTGGCCATCAAGGTGCCAGCAGGTGAGTGGGTCCACGTTCTGAAATCAAGGTTTGTACAGTTTGGCACTTACCTTTTGGCCTTTTGTGCTTGTACTGGCTGTTCAAAGAGCAATTCACATTGTGTGGTGCGTACCTGACCTGTAGGAAGTTCTTAATCTTTTTCTAACTTGACCAAGGTGATATTACTTAGTTCTCTTCAGAAGGGCTTCCACTCCATATACGTGCAGATAGTGTGTGATCACAGGATGCTGATTCTACAAGTCTGTGTAAGGTACCCAGGCAGCTCCCACGACACCTACATCCTCAGACACTCCCAGGTGCCGGGGCTCTTCAGTGCTCCAGCCTGGCTGGATGGACGGCTGCTGGGTGACAAGGGCTATCCCCTCAGAAGGTGGATCATGATGCCTTTCCACCATCCAAGAACAGAAGCTGAGCAGCGGTACAATAGGAGCCACGCCCCCACAAGGGCTGTGGTGGAGAGAACCATCGGTCTTCTCAAGATGGGCTTCCGATGCCTGGACCGCTCAGGGGGCGCACTCCAGTACCCCCCAGATTGTGTGTCAGTGATAGTGGTTGCGTGTTGCGCTCTCCACGATCTGGCGCTGGAAAGGGGGGGACACAGTGGACGAGGAAGATGTAGACGCAGTGTCTGCGGCTGCACACGATGAGTCCAGCAGTGAGTCTGAGGATGAGCACACACAGCTGAGGGGGTAGATGCTGACCCGGGCATACTCCAGGGAGGCAGGGACGCCTGGGAGGCTTTATTGCAAAGAACCTTCAATTAGCCCAACACAGATGGACCTTCAACACACACCAGGGCTGCAGGCTCCATACTTGATACCTAAGTGCTAAATCTGCCTGGATAATAACATTAACTAAGGCCCTTGTCAATAAAGCTCAATGTCAAACAGCTCACTCATAACATCATGGGTTCCCATCCACATGCAGAAGTAAGGAATCACCCTGAGACATGGCAACATGTCAACATTTATTGAGGGAACAAATGTAACTTCATAATCCAAAAAAAAGGCATTGGATATCACACCAAGTCTTCGACTAAGCACTATGGGCCAACATAAAAGCACCAGTGAGAAGCCCGTGGTGTCCCTAAGGTGCCTTTAATTTATGCCTACAGGTGCTATGTCTTGATGCTACCCCCTCGCTGGGAGTGGCATCTGAGATAGCCTGCTGATTCTGCTGTCCTGTTGGTCTCGATGAACTTGGCGGGTGTCCTCTGGCCCGTGGAGCCTGTGCTGGCCCCGCCTGGGAGGGAGTGGCCAGTTCCACAGCTGGCATCTCCCCAGTTGCTGCAGCCTCATCGGATGCCATGGTCACTGGGAGAGGGGCGGAGGAACTGCTGCCCTCATCCGGAGTACCCTGACAGGAGCCCACAGAGACGACAGGCAGCTGCTGCGCCAACATGAGGTCGCTTTGGACCTCCCTGCTCACCGTAGATGGGTGGGCACCAAGCTGGGATACTTCGTGCCCAAACCACCTCCCACGCTGGCACTGACCAGCTGTAACTAATCAAATGTCCTTGTTCTTCCTTTCAGCATCACCGGAGCAGGGCCAGGAGGAGGAGGCAGAGGACCCACCTCTCACCCCTGAAGTCCCGGAGCAAATCCACTCACCAGCGTCACACCACCTCAGCCTCACCACCCCCAGTGGACCTGGGCGCATGGTGCCTTTCCAGATCCATGGCCTGCTGTTCAAAAGCTGTCAGGATGGCCAACTGGACCTGGCCTCCGCCAGTCTGCATTCGTTCAGAAGCATTGTGCGCTGTGAGAGCTTGGAGGTCCGAGCACAACCCCAGGAGGCCATGATTGGTCTCCTGGAGGAGCCTCTCCACGAGAGTTGTCACTCTCTCCATGGTGGAAGCATGGCGCTCAGCTATGAGGCTCAATGCATCAGTGATGCTCCAGCACGGGCACCATGCCACGCATTGCCTCACGTATCTTCGCCAGATCGTCCCACATACCTTGCTGTACATCCAGCGTTCACAGCCTCACGGATGACTCCAGAGGCCCATCATCAGCCACCGACTGAGCAAGTACCTGGTCTCCAGGATTCCTCCGACACACTCTGTCTCTGCCCGCACCTCAAGCGAGTGTGAAGTGCCCTCACCGCTGTGCCCCGGGACACTAGCCGAAGATCTAATTCCCACTGAGGTGCTAGTATCTGCGCTGGTGCCTGCCTGGTTGAGGTGGTGTGACGCTGGTGAGTGGATTTGCTCTGGGGCTTCAGGGGTGAGAGGTGGGTCCTCTGCCTCCTCCCCCTGGCCCCCGGTGATGCTGAAAGGAAGAAAAAGGACATTTGATTAGTTACAGTGCAGACAATGTCAACTTGCATGCTGCTCCCCCAGATCATTATGCGCTCATCCTTCCATAATCGATGGTCAACCCATGTTGCTAACTTCAATCACTGAGCATTCAGCAGTGCCATGGCTTCTGTGACACACATGGTGACCTGAGTGCTCGCCAAACATACCTCCCCATGGCACCCCAGCCTCACCGCCACCAGTGGACCTGGGGGCTTGGCGCCTCTCCAGATCCATGGCCTGCTGTTCAAAAGCTGTCAGGATGGCCAACTGGACCTGGCCTCCGCCAGTCCGCATTCGTTCAGAGGCATTGTGTGCAGTCTTCTCCTGAAAAGGAGAGAGGAGCATTGATTAGTCCAGCCTGTACCTGAATTCCCATCGCATCCCTGCCCAACCCAGCCAGAGTGAGACATTGCAGGACTCCAGTTCTTCGTCACCCCGCAGCTGCCGCACACTCACCCAAACAAGCCAGGGCTGACCCCGCCCCCTCCCCCACCCCCACCCCCATTGCCCAAATGCTGCCTCCTTCACATGTGGCATCACAAGGTGTCGCTTTGATAAGCAAGGAGGCACAAGCACGTCCAGCACAAAGACTAGCAGATGGATTGGTGCCCTGCCAACTGGAAGCTCCCCTCCCAGCATGTTAGCACCCTGACTTCGACATGCTTCCCAGTTCCAGCACTCTGCCTAGATGCAGATCCTTGAGTTTTACCCATATTTTATACTCTGGCTGTCAGTGTCACACATGCTGCGTGTGCAGAACCCATCCTAGCTCAAATATCTCAGGGTGAATTGGGCATGGGCAATACCTGCTGGCACACCCAGCAAGGGGTACATGTCATAAGGGGTTCAATGACGTTACTGTGCTCAGAGTTGTTGGGGGCGTGGGGGTGGGGTGGGGAGGGGACAGGCTGACAGCTGCATTAAGTGACTTGAGGCGACATGGTACTCACCCTTCCCAAGCCAGGAGATTGTTGAATCTTTTGCAGCACTGGGCCCATGTGCGCCGCACCACATCATGGGAGCTCACACTCTGAGGCCACCTCCTCCCACGCACGTTTTGTCAGGCAGGGAGGCCTCCATCTACCGTCCCTCGGAAGAATTATCTCCTGCTGTGCTGCCACCTCCTCCAGAAGGGCAGCCAGGCACTCATTGGAGAAATGAGGGGGCACACGGCCCTGCTGGCCTACCCTCCGGCCTGGCCTGCCCCGATGGCCTACCCTCCGGCCTGGCCTGCCCCGATGGCCTACCCTCCGGCCTGGCCTGCCCCAATGGCCTACCCTCCGGCCTGGCCTGTCCTGTTGGCCTACCCTCCGGCCTGGCCTGCCCCAGTGGACTACCCTCTGGCCTGGCCTGCCCCAATGGCCTACCCTCCGGACTTGTGTGATGCACAGTAGCCCTCTGCTGTGCTCTTCTCCCGGTCATTGTGAGCAGCCTTGCAAAGGCTGCCAGGCCTTCATTTAAACAGGCGGCTGGGTTGCCATTGGACCCGGTGGTTGTGCACTGCCGCTGCTGCCTGCCCACTCCCGTTCTTCTCGGGAGTTGAGAAATACACAAGGCGGGGCCTTAATTGGCCTGCCGCATAAAATGGCAGCACGGGCCTGATTGTGGGTGACGATCGGGTCCGCATGTGCCCCCTCCCACTCGACCTGCCCAACATGGGGAAAATTCTCTGCTAGGGCTATGGACAGACATTTCTCCTCTCCAGTTGCTTTTACTAAATCTCCCAGGAAATACTAAAGATCTGTGGCATACTTAATTCTGTACAATATCATTCATTTTACAGCACAGAAATAGGCCATTCAGCCTAATGGGCCTGTGCCATTGTTTGTATTGCACATGAGCTTCCGCTTACTGATCTACTTCATCCTACCTACTCTACCTACCCTACCTATCTACCCTATCCACATATCCTATCATTCCTTTCTCCCTCATGTATTTATCAAGATTCCCTTGGAAAGCAGCTATGCTATTCATCTCAACTGTTCCATGAAGCAGTAAGTTCCACATTCTCACCATATTCTAAGTCATTTAGTTTCTCCTACATTCCTTATTAGTGATTATTTTATACCTCAAATTCCCATATTCAAATTGTGAAAGCTTCTTTCAACCTCTTTCACACTTTGCGTACTGTTTGTGGTGTAGGAAAAGAGCATTTGAGTTATAAAGTCGGTTGCAAAAGCCAGCAACACTTCAAACAAAATGAGAATGCTTCCATGTTGCAAAAGAAATTAGCTGCAAATGTTTAATCTCCAAGCTTGCAATGGACAAGAACGTCCTTTAATAGCTGTAGATGTTTGATGGGTTGCACGGATTGTATTTGGCAGGAGAAATAAGGGTTAACGACAGTGAACTCTGTCAAGTTGTGTGGCGAATAAGTGAACTCTCCAAAGTTGTGCAGAGTATACAAGGGCCATCACTCATGCATGCCTCACATTAACACACATTGCGGATGGAAATAGTCAGCAAACGACAGCCTGGTAAAGACTGATGGATGACCTGTGTGGATTTTGGCAGTGACTTAGAGGAAAGGTTTGCACATTTGCAGCAGAGCCCACATCAGCAATATGTATGCTAATTAGAACCCATAATCTCTGATGGATGTTTGAATTCAGAACAAAACTCTGTTGTCAAGATAACTGATCCTATTTTCAAAATTAGAATTAACCCATTACTCCGGTGTGTTTGGCGTGGACTTGAAGGGGATTTGAAAAGCTGATCATGGTTCACCTGAGCTCTGATTTCAGGTCACTTTCTTCAGGAAATTTCAACCGTTAATATAATCTTGATGTATCCGATGGTTTTGAGTTCAAATATACGCAGATGCAAAATCCGAGTTTGAATTGAGCTTTGGTATGAGGTGGGTCCACATTCTGAAATCAAGGTTTGTACAGTTTGGTACTTACTTGAGTAGCCCTGCCAGATTATTCAGAACCGTGGAACGGTTACAACGTAGGAAGAGGCCTTTTGGCCTTTTGTGCTTGTACTGGCTGTTTGAAGAGCAATTCACGTTGTGTGGGGCGCACCTGGCCTATAAGAAGTTCTTAATTTTTTTTAAAAACCTGACCGAGGTGATATTACTTCGTTCTCCTCTTCAGAATATGCAATTGGATGTAAAATCTGTCCTGGGTCTTTGGTGGCATTTTACGTTCCTTGCATCATTCTAAGACATAGGACCCAGAAACAGGAGTAGGCCATTTGGTCCTTCCAGCCTGCTCCATCATTCAGTAAGATCATGGCCATTCAGGTTGTGGTCTCACTTTGGTTTATCAAAAACCTTTCCAACTTGGCCTTGAATAAATTCAATGGCCCAACCTCCCACTGCTTTCTGGGGAAGAGAATTCCGTAGACTAATGACCCTCTGAGAGCAAACATTTCTCCACATCTCCGTTTTTAAAAGGGGGATCTCTTATTCTAAACCGTGTCCCCTCGTTCTCATCTCCCCTACAAATGTAAACATCCTCCTGATACTCACCCTGTCAAGACTCCCCTCTGCTCAAGTCTCTGCTCAGATCTATCAATAAATGAGTGCCTGTGTAACAAAATCCCTTAAATCTCAAACTGTTTGTTGACTGTGCTGACCAGCACCTGTGGGTTTGCTTTTTTAAAAAAAATGCAGCAATTTAGTGCAAAATCTTTGGAAGACTCTGTTGAAGGACTTGTATCTGAGTAAATTCAATGGTTGTCAGTTTTGTAGTTAGTCCATGTATAATTTAGGGGGTTAATTTGAGCCGTGTGACATTCTAATGAGGCAGGATGCATCATCATAGGAAGTGATACAACATCTCATGATCTTGTTTGCTACCTTGTGGCCAGCTGACACCCAGAGTAAGTTGTTCTTTCATTAAGTTAGTGCTTTCCTTACCTCAGCCGACTTTGTAAATATCCTCTGTTGGCACAGCGAGACTAAGCATGTTATAATCCATGGGATATGTAGTCGATTCACCACCCCCAACCCTGACCATGCACAAAAGGTTTGCTTCATTATTTAGTTTGGTTCTTCCACTATGTTTAATTGTATCTTTGTTACTATTAGGATGTTTTTAGGGAAAGGAAAATTTCAATAAAATAAGTGTTGTACCACCACCCCCCTCCCCCCGACCTGGAACCCATATTCGGTGGAGAGTCAACCCAACAATGCAGTCAGCAAGCAACCAAAACAACTAGATGAGGAGGTTAATGAGAACGATGGGTGGCACTGATCACAGGGTGGGGGGGGGGGGTCAAGTAAAGGGGGAAAGCAACCTTGAACAAAGTTAGGAAAGATCACGTGTTATTTTCCCTCTCTTTTCCTCTCCATTCTGCACATAACCAAGCCCCACAAAAGGCCTCAAGCCTTTGAAAAAAAATTGGAACACAGGTTTCCAACATCTGGTCTGTGGTGAATTTATTGCTGTCAGCTGAGAAGATGGCAGAGATACAATAAACCTTATTCCAAACTTCATGTGTGTAGAATGAGGACAAATCTCACTCTCTGTTCTAACGCCTGGCTGCATTGCTTTTGGAGTTAAATAGTGAGGTCTATAGTTACTACAAATGTTACTGAGGACACCTCGCTTATCTGTTCAACGTTAAATAGGTTTGTCTGCGGGCTAATAGCCCGATCAGCAATCGTACATTCTTCCAATTTGAAGTCAAGGTGATCCGGTGACAGCGTGAGATGTATTCTAATGAGGATTCGTAGTGCAATTGCTGAATCTCATTGTGTCTCACTGGGATAATAGGCAGATAGCGATAGGGTCTAGTTTGCCTAGCATGAGGACTTGTTAGTGATACAGAACCCAAGGAAAATAGCTGATGTAAGGGCTCCAAAACATAACAGATATGACCAAAAGAAGTATTCATTTACTGAGCAGACTGGCTCTTTAAGAATTGAAATGTTATATCCTCCCTGGTTATGTTATGGGTGAGTGAGCCATGTGACAGATATTGAAGCTGTACATCATTATCGGATGTAAATTCAATTGTTGATGACAGAGACAGTTGGTCCGAGGAGGGGTGGCTAACAGGAGATTTGATAGAGATATTCAAAATCACGAGGCAGTTGTACAGAGTAGATAGGGAGAAATTGTTCCTGCTCGTAAAAGAGTTGAGAACGCGAGGGCATGCATTTAAAGTGATTTGCAAAAGAAGCAGTTAGGAAGTGAGAAAAAACGTTGTCACACAGTGAGTGGTTCGGGTCTGGGACGCACTGCCTGGAAGTATGGTGGAGGCAGGTTCATTCGAGGCATTCAAGAGGGCATTAGATGATTATTTAAATAGAAACAATGTGCGGAGTTATGTTGAAAAGGCAGGAGAATGGCACTGAGCCGTAATGCTCATTCATGCTGGTGCAAACATGATGGGCTGAATGGCCTAATTCTATACTGTAACAATTCTGCAATTCTGTGGTGTTTGGGTAACAAATAGCCTCCGTGCCCTTAGGCTGTAGTCAGGGGCAGAAAACCACCTCAGGTTCCTGTCTCTAGTCATTCATTGACTCCTGCTTTGTGGACAGTGGGGAAGCTGAGGCTCTGCCGTACTGCCAATCAGTTCACACATTCGTATCAGCAGACTGACCAGCCGACTGAAGTGACAGACCCGATCTCTTCCCCCAGCACCAATCAACCCCTTAAGGAGAGAAAGGGGGGAAAATTAGCTGCCATAAAAACTGAATATTTTCAATAACGCGCAGTTAATGGACCAGCTGTCTGGTCATGATTTCCATTCCAGGGTCTGACATCCCAGAGTGTCTCAGAGCTGAAAAATAGCAATCTGTTTGGCAGAAATTGCAATGTTTAGATTTCAGGATGAAATAATTACGGGTATTTTTTTTCCTATCACTGTGGAGCAGATTCTTGAACTGTGTTGCCAAATCAGTAGAACATAATTCTGAGAAGGTTATGCCGAATGTGTCTGGTGCTCTGCTTAGGCTGTTACTCTAATTGCGTTGAATATGTGTCCAGCTCTGGTCTTAGAATACGAGGGACATTCTTACACCCCAGAATAGCTGCAAAGAGCAGCCAGGAGTTGATCCCTAGTCTTGTTAGATTGAATTGTGAGGGAAGCCTGACCATACTGGTCTCAATTCAAAGCAACATAGGACATAGGAGCAGGAGTAGGCCAATGAGCCTGCTCCACCATTCAACTAGATCATGACTCATCATCTACCTCAGTGCCATTTTCCCACACTATCCCCATATCCCTTGCTACCCTTAATAACTAGAAACCTATCCATCTCTGCTTTGAACTTACTCGATGACGGTAGAGAATTCCAAAGATTCACCGCCCTCTGAGTAAAGAAGTTCCTCCTCATCTCAGCCCTAAATAACCTACCTCTTACCCTGAGACTGTGTCTCCTGGTACTGGACGCCACCACCCCACCCCAGCCAGGGAATACAGGCCCAGCCTCCTCAATCTCTCCTCAGGACAATCTCACCATCCCAGGAATCAGCCTGGTGAACCTTTGTTGCACTCCCTCTATGAAAAGTATATCCTTCCTTAGGTAAGGAGACCAAAACCATATGCAATACTCCAGGTGTGGTCTCACCAAGACTCAATACAACTGCAGCAAGACTAATTACTCCTGTCCTCAAATCCTCTTGCGATAAAGGCCAACATACTATTTGCCCTTCTAATTGCTTGTTGCACCTGCGTATCAGCTTTCAGTGACTTGTGAACAAAGGCACTCGGGTATAGCATATGTCATAGCAATATCTGACATTAAACAAGATAGAAAAGTTAAATCCAGAGCACGATATCATTATGTCATGACACTGACACAAATACACGTTCAGACAGGTGGTCTGCCAATTTGGACTGATTTCAGGAAGAAATTCTTCACGCACAATGATCAATAATTTGAATAGATTTCTGGGTAAGATATTGGAGGCACGAACCTCAGCGATTCAGGGGTCAGCTTAACACAGTGATAAGCTTTGCTTTCCAACCAGATGATCTAAAGTGGCTTTCCTCAGCCATATTGATCCATGGAGAAAACTTCAAAATGGCTCTTGTTATAATTTATTATTGTTAACATTTGTTAACTGGCAACCCTAATTTAACTTCCCTTCAGGGCTTACCTTGTGGCTTAGTGAATTAAAGCACCCTGTGGAAGAAGACACTCTCCAGTTTGTTGCCCTATTTGTGGTGAGTTTGTTGATCCTTGGTCAGATGAAGGATGGAAACATTGGTCTGTGTAAAACCAAAGGAAGGAGTAGTCAAGGTTCTTGCCCCTGATCACAGTCAAGCAAACTCTGCTGCAAACGGCTGTGGGTATTGGGTAAGAGTAAACTCAGGAATGATTACTGCCACAGCCTTGGGCCTACCTCGAGAGGTTTGAAGATACCTGCAAGAGCTGATGGATGCCCATTCCCGAGGCTTAAACAGTCGAGTGTCAGAGAAATGTTAGCACTTTGGGGAATGCAGTTTCTTATATTTGGAGCAGATGCCCTCTGATGCCTTTATTATTTATAGGCTCTAAATTATGTTCAGATAAGATCCGCCATTTTTCTTATGAAACGAGAAGCATATCTCTGCCCTCACTCTCTCTATTTTCTATCACTTGATCCCTGGAACTGACAATGCTCCTTTAAGCAAAAATGTCAACCAGAGTCTAATGTTGTTTCCTTCAGTAAAAAAAAGAACAGGAAATATCATTCCCTTCATCCCTTATCTCTGTTACTTTCTATTTTTTCTCTGTTCCTTTCCTGTGGTTGTTACTGTCCAATTATTTTCTGTATGTGCATCCCTCCTCTTCTCTTGTTTTTCTCTCTATCTTTGTCTCGTGAGTCTTCAATCAGTTTTTGTCCGTTTTTCCTTCCGTCTTTCTGTCTTTTGTTCTATCTCTGTATTTCTACCTTTGTCGGCCTACTCATCGTCATCACCAGGCAGATGGCAAAGTTCCTCAGACTATCCTCCACACCTCTTAAGGCAGGGACTTGAACTCAGACTATCCATGGTTGCCTCTTCCATTGACTGTAGCAGCGACGAGCTTTGCAGGTTGTATTTTGCTGTTGGCTGTTTCAAGGATTTTGTTCATCCATCCTAAGATGGCATTTCCTCCAGTGAGGATCCCACTTCCCTCCTGCTGTCACTTATTCACCCAAAAGGCTTTGGCAGTTTCTGGATGTAGCCTAGTTTATTAACTGCCAACCAGCCCTCAGCATTGTCCAGTCACAGGTACTACTGTCTGCTGTCATTGTGTAGCAGCTTTTAACAGCTGACCTTACAATACTCTCTCTGTTATTCTGCAGTCTCTATTGCCCTCCTTTTTCTCTCTCATTTTTGCCTACACCCGGCACACTCCATGGTTCCAACATTTTCTAGACACTCTTAACTTCTCCGTTTCATTCCGCGGTCGGAATTTTCCAGCCTTCCTGCAGCGGGATTCCCTGCGATGAGGCCGGCCAGCCATTGAAATCTCCGTTCACATCGGCAGGACTAAAAGATCCCACCGGCTTGAAGGGCTGGAAAATTCCAGCCAGTGATTTATGTTTGTATCATTCCACTCGGTGTTTGCACCTGAATCAGTGTGCATGCTGCGTTAGAAACTCAAAGGCAGCCACTCCATCAACAGATGATCGTTGCTCTGTGTAAGTTGTTCCTCCGCTTTTGCAACCCCTAAGTCGTTACTTAGTGAGCACTTAGTAACTAGGCAAGATTTCGGACTTAACTGAGACCTGCATTGTGCATTGAGGCCTCCTTGTGGATGCTCTGTGATTAGAGGTTCCAAAACCTTTTCTAATATATTCTTTGTTGGGCTTTTGGGCCTTGAGCATTTGTTACCCGTTGCTAATTGCCCTTCAACTGAGTGGCTTACTAGGCTACTTCAGAGGTAAGAGTTGCTAACTCTCCATTTCTTTGAGCTTTTCTCTTTACCAGACATAAAAATATTGAAAGTGGGAGAAAAAGGCTGTTTGGTTGACAGTTGAACATCATCCAATTGGGTAATAAGTCTTTTTGCTCTCCAATTGGCATAGGAAGGCAGTGCATCACCAGGACAGATGTGCTGGCCCACTAATTGCTGGAGTAGGGGGGAAGTCATGTGATGAAACCTCCAGGAATACATTTCATCACAGTTGGCAACCCTTTTCAGAAGACAGTTAAGAGTGAACCACATTGTGGATCACATGTAGACCAGACTGGGTGTGGATGGCAAATTTCCATCCTCAAAGGGAATTGGTGAACCAGATGGGCTTTTACAGCAATTGATGATAGTTGTCATGTTGCCATCGTTACTAAGCTTTACCCTCCAGATTTATTAATTGAATTTAAATTCTACCAGCTGCCGTAGTAGGATTTGAACCCATGTCCCCAGAGCATCAGCCTGAACTTCTGGATTACTGGTTCAGTGAGATTACTATTACACCACCATTTCCCATAGCTGGCTTCAACCCTTCTAATACTCACTGCCTCGGTGATATGCCTGAGAAATGGTTTGCAGGGCTAGACCCTGAATGTCTGCCACTGCTTGTGGAACTGCTGCATTATATAAATCACTGCCATCTGGAGAGGACAGGAGGAAATAGTTTGGCATCATTAAAATCCCCTAACATAGAGTGTGTTACTGTACTTTTAGCTTTATTAACTAACAACCATTGTAGGTGATGCCAATATTGGTAACTGGCACTAATTGACAACATTGCTCTTCTCAGTTAGCTAGATACTAACGGTTGAAATAACTTTTAACTGTGTCAAGGTACATTTATTTCTGCACTAGGGCCACATACAATAGATGGTTAGCAAGTTGATCGCACAGTTGTCAAAAAATTACTACTCTACGGGGAATAAAAGTAATTGTACAGAATTGTTCAAGTTTCATACAGCATAAGTAATTGGTTTGACATATTTTGAAGAAAGATTGAAATAAAATAAATTCCAAATATATTAAGCCAGTCCTGTGGTTGTCAGTTCTCCCAGCTATGTCTGCCCATTCTTAGCACCTTTATTCTTTGTGTCCGTCCTAATTCTCTCAATGCTGCTTATCTGACCTCCAACTCTACTAATTATGTGACAACCCTACCCCTTCTGTTCATTCTAACTAGTCTTCCTTCTACTGCTTATGTCGATATGCTCTTCCCCTTCCCGATGTTTGTGCGTCATTGCTCTCTGCCCCTCTGCCTTTTCTGTTCCTTCCCTATCTTTCCTTGGACATTTGTGCCTGTCCTTTCTTCTCCTCTGCCCCCCCCCCCCCCCCAATTCCCCTCAAGTATTTGTGTTGATCCCTTCCTTATAGGTACCCCACTGGAGTTACTTCAAAATATGTGCCCCAGGGACCACGAAGATAGCATTTCTGACATACCAGCCCTCAGTGCAGTTGCCTCCATCAGTACACACTTGTGTCTCCCTACATATGGAAGAAAAGCATTCAGTTTGCAAGATCTCTCATTCATGATAAATTAAAAAAAGATTTCTCATCTGCTGTAATTACATTAAACAAGATTCAATAAGTTGAACACATGCTAGGATCCATTTCTTGGAGTGCCCATAGCAACCTGGAGGTTATTATTCAACAATAAGTCTTCAGATTAATTGCTACTATTTATTTGTGGTTGAATGGTTGCATATTACTGGGCTACTTCTCACACCAGTTGACTCTCAGCTAATTTATTTTCTGATATAATCACAGCATGAGACAGTTGAATCAAGAGAAAAAATTACTTGTACTTTGCTATGACCGCTTCACCATTAACAGTGCAGTGTGGCCCCGGGTTCTGTACCATTCTGACTTGAGCATTATCATTACCACAGAAATTTACGATTATATGGCCCTTTGGCTATGGAAATCATCCCAAAATGAATCACAGGGGCACGTTCAAAGAGAAGGGTGCTGAGATGGAGGAGGGGCCAAAAACCAGAGTATTAGAAAGATTGTAGACTTACTGTACTGGGTGGGGTTTGAGCTTAGTTACAAATCAAGTGCTTTATACTAGTTATTAAAAGCTGTGGGTAGATAATAGCCTATACCTGACTATACCAGAAAGTAGCCCAATGATTTGCCACACGCAGCCACAGATGAATAGCGTATAAATGTTTCATCTGCTTGTGTGACATTCTTGTATCCACTATTGCAATAGTTGATGTGTCCTGTTTTGTTAAATAATTTAAATAATTAACAGCTTTATACAGCATTTAGCATGTTAAACCTTCCTGTATGACCACTGAAAATAGTAACTTCTGGGCTAATACCATTGATTCACGGTCTTAACACCTGTTGGCCCTTCTAATTCTGCTTCCCTGAATGCCACGCACGTACTTTACAATTTTATGATCTTCGCTATCTGTCTTGACTGTACTGTTACATAATGGAAGAAAACTGAATTAAATGAAAGCTTTATTGAAAGTACAGCACTGTAGCTTCTTGAGCACATTTACAGTTAGTGGTGATGTAGCTCAGTTTATACTTTGAGCAGTCTTATCACAAGAGGAAGAAAAATATGATAATATCTGAACTCCCATGCCCCAAACCCTCATGCTTTCAGTGTGACTCTTAACAGGTCAAGTAAAGTGCGTTGGGGGAGGATGTCAGAGTTGGAAGAATATGCATATATAGCAACAGTTTCAGTCAGGAGCAGACCTTTAGTCATTTAGCCACATTATTTCCATGGTGTATTTCTAGTGATCCTCGATATCATTTGTTGACAAGAAACTTTTATAGTTCCTCTTGAAACACATTAAAAGAACAAAGCTTCTTGTTCCATCACCTACACAGGTTATCCATTCCACAAATTTGCCACACTTTTTAATTCAAAGAAAAAGCTCCTCCTCCATTTCCCATTTTGTTTCGGTGTGCTAATGTTAACTCCAATAATTGTACATAAGGGAAGAATGAGTCTGATGCTGGTCTTTTACCTCCAAGCAGGTTTATTCTTCAGCCAGCTCGACAGAGTGACTGACTGACAGACAGACAGACAGACAGAACCCCCCCCCACCCCCCCACCCGGGGTGTTACAGCTGTACTCATTTATGGGTGAGCCGATGTCCATTACCTGTTTTAACAATGCAATTGTCTTAACAATGTAATTGCCAATTAACAAGATGATTGTTATTAGAATTACCTGGAAAAACTCAGCAGGTCTGGCAGCATCGGCGGAGAAGAAAAGAGTTGACGTTTCGAGTCCTCATGACCCTTCGACAGAACTAGTTCTGTCGAAGGGTCATGAGGATTCGAAACGTCAACTCTTTTCTTCTCCGCCGATGCTGCCAGACCTGCTGAGTTTTTCCAGGTAATTCTGTTTTTGTTTTGGATTTCCAGCATCCGCAGTTTTTTTGTTTTTATGATTGTTATTAGACCTTGACAATGTAATTACTGATACATTGACACATAGTTTGTAAGTTTGACCCTCTTGTGTTTAAAGTGAACCTACTGCTGCCACCCTCTCCAACTTGTAGGTGCACCTTGCCTCTTAGCCCACGTCAAGCGCACACTGCAAGGCTTTCAAAATTGAGCTATATTGCCGACTTACAAGGAGAAATTTTTAAGTACATTTGCAGGTGAAATGCATGGTTTTCAGTGAATAGGATCATGTTTGTGAACTGACAACACTGAAAATGTTTAGTCAGCCTAAAATCCCTTGGCACCAGCCCATAGACAGATGGATTCTGGCTGCTGCAACAACTATATTTCACACTGATAAAACTCGTTTGAACTGCTGCTGGCAAGATTATTTATGTCGTGCTTTCAATTTTGCAGCAAATGAAGACAATGTGAAAAGAAAAGATTGGGACAACGGTGGGATCTGGAACTATTTTCTCCGTCTAGTCCCTGATCATCTGATAGTGGAGGTAAAATATTCACCCTTTGAGGTGCTTTCAATGCTTACGCTTTGTAAAATCCAATTGCAAAATTTCTGTAAGACTTGCTTTAGAAACTTCAGAGATTCTTCTTCAAGGCCAGCGTCAATATGATGAAGCGGACATTTTTGTGCTTGGGAAGTTCACAAAAAAGGTGCATGTTTATTGTCACCATTTTCCAAATCATTTAGAAAGTGCCTCAAATGTATTTATAACTGGAGATGGATACAAAGAAAATAGAAATATCTGAGGTAAGGGCCATTTTGAAAGTGGTAACCGTAGTCAACCATTTTGGGAAGAATTAAATGCTTCTTGCATTGTGTACAGTATATTGTGATGAATGGTTTTTGTTTGGACTAGTCCATACAAAGCAAAATGCACAAAAGGAAAGCCCTAAGTGTGACCTGAAACAAAATTTTTAAAACTGCACAGTTCAGCAAGAATGTTGCCCCAAGTGTTATGAGCTAAGGTTGACGGAGAATGTGGGGTGGGGGGAGGGTGCTGGTGGAGTGAAAAAACAAGCACGGCTTAATTCTTTCTCCTTGACTGTGTTACAGACAGTAGGGGGTTTAATTTAAACAGTGCTAGTTTCTCTCTCACCACCGGTCTGTGAACAGAAAAGTGTTTTGATTTGCTTCCCCCTTTATAAGCGGTGGCATATTTCCCAACCCCTCGGTTTTGGGGTGATTCAATTTCTATTAATAACCCCACAGCAAACTAGAGATAGGATGAGCTCCAAAGGGTTGGTTTATTTGCGCATACTCAAAATGAGGGAGGAAGGTCGCAATATTGCCTCATTTGCATTCATACAATAAAAGAGGGGTAGAAAAAGGAAAGGGTAGAGATCACGTGGGTTCCAGAGCTCAGAATCAAAGTCCAAGAGGTATTCCTTCACAGGGGTCGGTGGGTTGAAAACCAGTGCTGGATAATTCACTTCTCCGGTGCAGTTGACTTCACACGATGAGTTAGGCATGCAGAGATGAATCCGTCTTGTAAGCGATGGTATAGAATTTCCAGTAGAAGCAGTACAGATGGTGCCAGGAGCCCAACCTGGGCCAGAGCTCTTGTTTGTGATGCTGTTAGTTAGATGGTAAAATGGCATACTGAGACTGTGCAGTGCAGCAAGGCAATATGACTGGTTCCACAAACCAGAGACCACAGGTCACATAACTCCCACCTCTCCACACTGTATTTGACAAAGGGTGTGTATCCCTCATCTGGGTCCCTGAGACCGTGGGATTTCTCAACCATAAAGAATTGAAAATAGGGTTGTGAGGCCCTTTGTCTTAACAGACAAGCAGGCTGCTGTTGTCCAGTTGGGGTTATGAAATGCGGATAATCTTTGTGTAGCTCTCTTTGAATTTGGCCTGTGCAGCCCACAATATGCCAGTAGTGGCGGTTCAGAGATAATGATCTGTGAGTTTCTTTGGCACTGTCAGGTAGCTCCTTTTGTTCGAGGGTCACAGGCAGACATAGATTCGGCCATGTTCTGTCTTTATCCAGTTTTACATTTTTAGAGATAGCAATGAGCATGCCTCCAAATATTTTATAAGAAAAACATACAGGGTGAGGTCTTAGGCTCTCACAGCTGGATTATGATTCCTTGCACGCAAGAGTTCTCAATCTTGGCGACGCTGTCACACAGTGAGTTGGAGGGTAAGTCATGAAGGCTGACCTGGCAATGCCTTTAGATTGGTTGCTTGTTTATTTTAAGCCTCGTGGAACTATTCAAAATGTGCGGCTCCACACATTATAACCTTATCTTGAAGTCAGAATTGTAAACTCCTGATGAAATGGCTTTTACAAATAGTGTCATTGTGATAAACAAGCTAGCTTAAGCACTGTGAACGCAGAGCAAATGCGGGAAATCTTAGTAATCCTTAGTTCAAATAGATTCATTCTTTGAGAAGATGTGACAAGCAGTGCTGGCCAGAGATCTCCACTGGAACTTCAGCTTTACCCAAACCCATTAATATAGATGTGGTGAAAATGAATAGAGTCATTTATACTGATTTAAGGGCAACACTAAGTTAGGAGATAGGGCAGGCTGTGTGCATGGGAGCGGGAAGTTACAAAGAGGCAGAGAGAGATTAAATAAATGGGCAAAGCTATGGAAGGTGGAGTTGAATGTGGGGAAATATGAGGAACTCCACTTTGGACCTGAGAATGACGAATAGAATGTTTTCTTAATGGGAAGAGGTCAGAAGCAAGGAAATTAAGGTGTCCATTGGCGCAAAATTGCTAAAAGCTTGGGCACAGGTATATAAAGCTATCAAAAAAGCTAGTGCAATATTGGGCTTTATTGCAAGTGAGTTGGAATGAAAAAACTGAGGAAATTATGTTTCAGTAGCGCAGAACCTTGGGCAGGCCCCGTGTTGAGAACTGCATTCAGTTTTGTTCACTGAATCACAGGAAAGACATGTTAGCCTCAGAATAGATACAGCACAGATTCAACAAAAAAAAAAGTTGCCAGGGTTTTAAGGGTCACCCTGTAGGGTTGATTTGCATAAAAGTTGTATTCCCTTGTGTTTAGAAGGCTGAAAGGTGACCTAGAATCCGAGGCTTTGATACTTACCGAGACGTGATCTTGGACTGGGAGGAAGGAGTTACAGTTTCCCTGTGTGCCTTGGAGTTTTAACAAGGTGGGCTTAGTGCATGGGGGTGGGAATGAGCGAGCAGAGACATCATGGAGCTGGCAGCGGAGACGCCATGAGGAAGGTTGGTGATTGCCGAGGGGTCAAAGTGGTGGGGGTAAAAGACCGGGGAGGTTGGTGATCATGCAGTGGGGAGGGGAGATCCCGATCAGGCAGATTGTGATGGCAGGGGAGAGGTGTTGGTTCACAAAATTAGCTTGCTAAACCTGGAGGAAGCACTCCTGCTCCTCCTGGCGTGGCCCACAAGCAGTGCTGTAAAGGCACTAACATGATTCTGCCCTTCTTGCCTCATTTTGCCCACCAGCTTACTACCCAGCCAAAAGCTTTTGAAAATATTAATCTCAGAGGGTAAAGTAAAGGCCTCAAAAGGATTGACTCGCCTCCTGAGGACCCTTTGGACCGCTGCCATTATAACTGGATGGAAGTGGGAAGGTGAAGTGGGTTGAGTTTGTGTTGAGATTTTAAAAAATTCATTCGTGGGATGTGGGCATCGCTGGCTGGGCCAGCATTTATTGCCCACCCCTAATGTTCCATTGGGAAGGTGGTGGTGAGCTGCCTTCTTGAACCGCTGCAGGTCATGTGGTGTAGGTACACCCACAGTGCTGATAGGGAAGGAATTCCAGGATTTTGCCCCAGTGACAGTGAAGGAATGGCGATATATTTCCAAGTCAGGATGGTGAGTGGCTTGGAGGGGGACTTCCAGGTGGTGGTGTTCCCATGCATTTGCTGCCCTTGCCCTTCTAGATGATAGCGGTCGTGGCTTTGGAAGGTGCTGCCTAAGGAGCCTTGGTGACTTCCTGTAGTGCATCTTATAGATGGTACACACTGCTGCTACTGCATCGGTGGTGGAGGGAGTGAATGTTTGTGGTTGGGGTACCAATCAAGTGGGCTGCTTTATCCTGGATGGTATTGAGCCTTTTGAGTGCTGTGAGAGCTGCACTCGTCCAGACAAGCGGAGAATATTCCATCACATTCCTGATTTGTGCCTTGTAGATGGTGTTCAGGCTTTGGGGAGTCACTGCACGATTCCTTGCCTCTGACCTGCTCTTGAAGCCACAGTGTTTATATGGCTAGTCCAGTTCAGTTTCTGGTCAATGGTTAACCATCCCAGGATGTTGATAATGGGGGATTCAGTGATGATAATGCCATTGAACGCTGAGGGACGATGATTAGGTTCTCTCTTGTTGGAGATGGTCAATGCCCAGCACTTATGTGGCGCAAATGTTACTTGCCACTTGCCATCCCAAGCCTGGATATTGTCCAGGTCTTGCTGCATTTGGACATGGACTACTTTAGTATCTGGGGAGTTGTGAATGGTGCTGAATATTGTGCAATGATCAGCGAACATCCCCACTTCTGACATTATGATGAAAGGAAGATCATTGATGAAGCAGCTGAAGATTGTGGGGCCGAGGACACTCCCCTGAGGAACTCCTGCAGTGATGTCCTGGAGCTGAGATGATTGACCTCCAACAACCACAACTATCTTTCCTTATGCTAGGTATGACTCTAACCAGCAGAGTTTCCCCCCTGATTCCCATTGACTCCAGTTTTGCTAGGGCTCCTTGATGCCACACTCGGTCGAATGCTGTCTTGATGTCAAAGGCAGTTACTCTCACCTCAGCTTTGCAGTTCAGTTCTTTTGTTTGTCCAGGTTGTAATGGGGTCAGGAGCAGAGAGGGGGGGGGGGTGTGAAGAATGTAGAACCAGAAACCTTAAACTTAAAATGAGATCCACATCACTTTTACACACAGGTAATGGGAATTTGCCATAAAAGGCTGAGGATGCTGGGTCAAATTAAATTTCAAAGACCGAGATTGGTCGATCTTTGCAGAGATATATCTGCACTCATGAGATATCTGCGCTCTTATGCATCCCCAATTTTAATTGCTCCACCATTGATGGCCATGCCTTCAGCCCCCTAGACCCCCAGCTCTGGCATTCCCTCCCTACACCTCTCCACCTCACTTTTTACCTTTAAGACATTCCTTAAGACCCAACTGTTTCACTAAGCTTTTGATCACTTGACTTAACATCTCCTTGTGTGGCTTGGTGAAGTATTTTGTTTTATAATGCTCGTGAGAAGCATTTTGGTGTCGTGACCTCCTATGGTCTGCTGCCCCCTTATTTGTTGAGGGTCTTGAAGTAGACTTCAAGGGATCTGTCTCCACGTTATCTATGTTAAGCAAGACATTGAGGCTGACGATCGAACGCACTTAGATGAAGTTTATTACGAGCAACAACTATATACAGCTCTGCACAGGCCTTGACCTAGCCTGAGTCCTACCAGTTACAGAGGCTAATTACTTGACTATATGTCTGACTCGTAAGGTATACATAAAGTCTTACTGATGCAGAGTCACAGACAGTAGTGAATGTCTGCAGTAGAGATCACAGGTAATCGTGACCATCTAATGTGGAGGCTGTATCTTTTATCCTCCACACATGTTGATGTCATAGTGATGTCACTGTGCAGCTTCTTAAAGGTCCATGTCATTGGGCTGCATTGGCATGCATACAATATCACAACACTCGGGACATTTTATGATGCTAAAGGTGCTATATGAGTTATAGAATTTTATTCAACAGCTTACAGTAACAAAGAATATGGAGAAAAGGCAGGTAAATGGTGTTATGATGTGTTTAGGTCATTATCTAATTGACTGCTGGAACAGGTATGGCAGTATTGAACAGTTGGACACACAGTTCACCATAAAGAATATTGTATTGGATACTTAGCAGCAATGTTAGTGTCCGAGAAGAGAAGGGGCGGTCACTTGTGAGATGATGACCACAGACACAATTCTTTCCTGCACAAGTCTGAGGTTGAGAGAGATATCGCCCATTGCCTCTACCCCTACATCAACTGCAATATAGCTTCTGAACATTTCTCCAGTGATAACTAGCAGTTTCTCCCTGTACTGTTGCATTTCATCCAAACTGCCTGAAGATTGAACTCATTGAAGTTTTGAACTTATCTTTTCTCTCCAATTTGAAAATAGAGCTCCCTTCCTTGGGTGTCTCTGCCTGCCCTCAGTCGAAGATGTTCTGTAATACTGTCATGCAATCTCAGATGTGACATTTGAAGTCACTAACTGACATGGTATTTAGTCTCGCTGAAGGTTCACCACTTATCGACGATTCTGCATGCTTGCTGCTGACAGTTTAAAGTGAGTGCTAATCTTTAAAGGTTGTAACTGAAGTTTCTCGCTCCTCACACATTGCTCTCACGTTAACTGGGAACTATGCTATACCAACTCCAGTGAGGCTGCCAATGAATCCGTCCTGTGAATTACAATGGAGCCAATGCTGGACTTAGATCGGTCAGCTTAATTAGCACTTCAGTCGCATTTCCAGAGATTGGGAAGTGTTAATGTCAAAGGGACCTGGATGTCCTTGTTCATAAGGCACTAAAAGCTACCATGCAGGTGCAACGGGGAGGTGGTGGCATTGTGGTATTGTCACTGGACTAGTGATCCAGAGACCCAGGGTAATGCTCTGGGTACCTGGGTTCGAATTTGAGTTCAATAAAAAATCTGGAATTAAAAATCTAATGATGACCATGAAACCATTGTCGATTAGTGTAAAAACCCATCTGGTTCACTAAAGCCCTTTAGGGAAGGAAATCTGCCGCCCTTACCTGGCCTGACTTACATGTGACTCCAGATTCCAGTGTGACTGACTCCTGAATGCCCTCTGAAATAGCCTAGCAAGCCATTGGTTCTCAAGGGCAAGTAGGAATGGGCAATAAATGCTGGCCTAGCTAGCGACGCCCCCATCCCATGAACAAATGAATAAAGAACAAGCAATTGGAAAGGCAAATGGTATGTTGGCCTTTATTAAAGGTGGATTTGAGTACAGGAGCAAAGGTGTTTTGCTGCAGTTGTATAGAACCTTGGTGAGACCACACCAGGGAGAATTGTGTACAGTTTGGGCCTCCTTATTTCGGAAGGGTATACTTGCCACAGAGGGAGTACAACGCAGGTTCACCAGACTTATTCCTGTGATGGCAGGATTATCCTGTGAGGAGAGTTTGAGGAGACTGGGTTTGTATTTTCTAGACTTCAGAAGAGCGTGAGGGGATCTCATTGAAACATACAAAATTCTTAAGGGTTTGACATGGTAGATGCAGGATGGATGTTTCCCTTGGCTGGGGGCCGGGAGGGAGGCCTAGAACCAGGGGATATAGTCTCAGATTAAGCGGTAGGCCATTTGGGACTGAAATGAAGAGGAATTTCTTCACTCAGAAGGTGGTGACTCTTTGGAATTCTCTGCCCAGGAGGTTCAGTCTATGAGTATATTCAAGATCGAGATCAATAGATTTCTATATAATAAACATATCAAGGGATATGGGGATAGTGCAGGGAAAATGGTATTGAGGTAGAAGATCAACTATGGTCTAATTGAATGGCAGAGCAGGTTTGAGGGGCTGAATGGCCTACTCCTGTTCCTATTTCCTATGTTTCTATTTCTTTTCAGAAATTGGTTCCCTCCAATTTTGGGGCACCTGTTGTGTGTATGCCAGTATATTTCAATTTTGTCCCATTTTAGAATTGGCGTCAGTACCTCTGGGGTAGGGAGGGGAAGCAGTTAGCAGAGTTTCTACTTTGCAATGCTGTCCAATGACGTATGAGCCTGCCTGTACTGGCTGTCAATTTCTCGACCAGTGATTTGGTTGATATTATGGGCTGGACTTTCCTCTGAAACACTTTCCCCACTGGAGTTGGCTACATCTGCCTGTAGTAGCGATTCCCTCACCTTACACCCAAACTGATACTTCAGTGCCAAGATTCTTGTTTGAATGAGGGACGACAATTTTAGTTCTAGACATTTGGGGGCCGGGTGGGAGCCTATTCCTGCCATCTCCAGTTTCCCAACCCCCCCATTGATTTATGAGACCTTATAGTGGAGGGAGTGCCACTTCTCATCGTCATGGCTCAGAGAATAAGAGACAGCTGCTGACGCAGCCCACACAAGTGTAACCCAATGCTTCAAAGACTTGGACAACCTAAAGCAGACACCTCGAAGCGGTGGATAAGTACCACCAACTTTGTCTTTGCAAGATCTTTGCAAAACCTAGTGGCAAGAAAGCCTAACAACAGCGTCCTCTCTCAAGTCAATTTACCCAGGATTATTTTATTCATTCATGGGATGTGGGCGTCGCTGGCTAGGCCAGGACTTATTGCCCATTCCTAATTGCCCTTGTTCAGAGGGCATTTAAGAGCCAACCACATTGCAGTGGGTCTGGAGTCACATGTAGGTCAGATCAGGTAGGGACAGCAGATTTCCTTCCCTAAAGATGTTAGTGAACCAGTTGGGTTTTTATGAGAATCAGCAATGGTTTCGTGGTCATCAGGCTTTTTTGATTCCAGATTTTTATTGCATTCAAATTCTAATTCGGACTGGGTCCCCAAAGCATTACCCTGGGTCTCTGGAATCTTAGTCCAGTAACAATACCTCTATGCCACTGCCTCCCCTGAAGGTGCTGATCACTTATAAACAGCTCCACTGGGCAGGACATGTCGTTCTATGCCTGATACCAAACTCCTGAAGCAACTGTTTTGCTTGGAACTCAGTTGCGCAGGAGACTCCCAGGAGGGGAGTGGAAAAGCTTCAGGGATGTCCTCAAAGTATCCCTGAAGCGGTCAAACAGACGCATAAGAGAAGCTGGCTTGTGACCGACCAAAATGGAGAAGGCTCATTCAGGAAGGCACTGAACACATCAAGAGGCTTTGTCAGAGGCGTACAGAAGTGAAGCTGAGGGTGTTGAAGGGTGTGCACAAACATCCAAACAACCCATCTACCCAACCCTCCAATCACCACCTGCCGCACATGTGACAGAGGCTGCAGATCGCGCATTGGGCTTATCAGCCACCTCAGACCCCACTAAACCGGAGTGGGGTCAAGTCATCCTCAATCGTGAGGAACTTCCTAAGAAAGATGAACCCAACACTAGCAGGGTGTTGAAACAAAAACGGAAAACGCTGGAAAAACTCAGCAGGTTTAGCAGCATCTGTGGAGAGAGAAACAGAGATAACGTTTCGAGTCTGTATGACCCTTCAGAGCTCTGAAGATGGGTCCTAAGGACTCGAAACATTAACTCTGTTTCTCTCTCCACAGTTGCTACCAGACCTGCTGAGTTTTTCCAGCGTGTTCTGTTTTTGTTTCTGATTTCCAGCATCTGCAGTATTTTGCTTTTATACCAGCCGGGTGTTTACAGCAGAGGAAGCTTTGGGCAGGGGGATGTATTGGGGATTTGTTATATAACAAGTTACATTTTTTTTAATGACATTAATACAAGCAAATGCTGGAGAGAACATTACTGTAAAATGCTTCTACAGGCATGAACTACATTGGTACTTTTAAAGAACGATTGTGTGGGCTTTGTACTGCATTTCATGAGCTTGCTCTATTCGACTTGAGTGTGCTGGCCTCCCCCCCACCATCACGGAGTGGTTGTTGAAATGATGGGCACCTCGCTCTCAATTCTGTAAATAATTCGGCTTGACTGAGTTCCTCCATCTTTCACCAGCTTCCAGTGTAATTGGATCCTGCAGGTAAATTGCAAAAATTCAGCAGCGTTATATTTAAGAGCTCCCTGTTTCAACCATAGGCATAAAATGTCACTGATCACGTTTAAGCAATTTATTTCATTCACTTCCTTGCTTTTAAAAAAAAAGGGAGAAAAATAGGCCTGAATTTTACGCTTGGGTGGGAGCACGATCGGCAGGACCGCAACTGGATACGAAATCCACCCCCACCCCCTCTGTCGGCTCTGGACGGTGATTTCACGCCGGCCAGTTAACTGCCAGCCAGTGTGAAATGCGCTCCGTGGTGGTTGGGGGGGAGGATGGGTGCTGGGACAAGTGAGGGTGCGGCTAGGCTATATCACACGAGCTCCCTGAAGCCTGACAACTGCCGTGAAAATGCCTCGGGGGGCTACAGAATTATTGGAGGGATACCAGCGCACACAAAAAAAAAGCCCCAAACTATCCACAATGACACAGTGAACAACGGACAGCAATACTCATGAATAATCAAACCTCAAGCATAGTCGGACTTTTTATCCAGGCCCTGGTGGGTAAAATGGTGGGAAAAAATACGTGAACGCTGCTTGGCTAATTGGCCCTTACACCAAGCGTGGAAGCGCATGGGATACCTAAAATTCAGGACAATTGCATGTTTATTGGGCTTAATTGCCCTTTTAATTGTTGGCTGGCATGCTACCAACTCTCATGTGTGCCCGCCGACCGTTATATTCCGCGAGGGCTCCTTCCCAGCATCCCGACGTCTTCCCACACAGACTCTCATGGGTTCAGGTCAGGCACGTGCTTGCTCAAACTCCTGGCCATAATTTCATCACTTCCCCTTAATGCTGCTGACTACTATTTTTCAAATTTGGTTCCCAAGCAACAAGGCTTTCTCATGAAGCAGTTGGCACAGCAGTGCGATTAATTGTACTTTCAAGAGAGCAATTGACAGAAAAAAATAACGTCTTATGATTTAAAGTTGGTTAAAATGTTATTGTGCTGCTGGATGATATTGTGGATGTATCTTCCAGCAACTCCTTCGGTTATAAAACACCTCGAGCTCCACTGTTAACGTGTTTCTGTTTTAAGGGCTGCATTAATTCAGGCAAAGATGAGACGTCAAAAACAAATTTTGCCTTTGCAGGCAGCATATTATATATGTCATTCTGGATTATATTGCTAAAACAATGTGGGAGCCAAATGACACTGTTGTTTTATCTGTGACAGGCATTTTGAGACAATGAAATGCAATTGTGGGAGTTTTGTGAGAGAATTAACTGTATTAAGAATCTATTATAATAAGAACCATTTCCAATTGTGCCCTGCAGCAAGTTGCACTGCATTAGACATGCATATTTGTAGCTTGTCAATTATTCAGCATGTTATTTAATTCTCGAGCAGTTTAAGCAGTGAAATCTCAAGTGTCTTTTTCTCTCTCTGGGCTGATGTGTTTGTTGTTCTTTCAGTATTTTCATAGGTGATAGGAACATGCAAAAGATTGGAAGGACCGGGGCCTGAATTTTTAGGCTTCTTTGGCGTGGGCTCAGAGATGGATAGATGTGGAATTCCACACTGCTGGTCAGCCTTTCAGTTAGCCTCCTCCATCCTGCTAGGCCATTTTCCTGAAGGTAGGATGAGAGGAAGGGGTGGCAGGGATTACCTGTCCACAAGCAGCAGTTAGCCAACTCAGATACTTAAAGGCTTTGTAAGGCCTGTTGTTGGCAGGGTTGGCCTGGAGTCTCCAAGCTGTGTGCAACCCTGGAGTAAAATCATCAGAGCAATAAAAAAAAGATTTTTTTTTGTTATTTTCTTTGAACATTTCTCTATACCAGATATGAAACTATTGGACTGTCGCAGTGCTGGGATTAATTTATGTTGGAACCCGTAGCATCAAGAAATCGTAGCATGCAGATTTGGGGTGGAATTTAATGCCCACGCTCAGGGTGAGTTTGTGGCAGGGGGCCACTTAATTACATGGAGGGACGCGGCTTCTTCCCCGATTTACGTCCATGATGGAAATGGCCACTTAAGGGTCTCACTCTGCTGCTGCTGGTTTTCACCCAGTGGCACACACGGTGTCTCAATTTCAGGATGCCCAAAAAGCAAACCTTGCTGGGATTGCTTTCCAGCTTTCTGGGGGGTGGGGGGGGTTTGTGGGTGGGGGTGGAGTGGAGGGGGGTGGGGGTGGGGATGGGGTGTGGGTGGAGGGGGTTGTGGTGTGGGTGGAGGGGGGGCTGGTGTGGTTGCGGCCGTTCACATTGTGCAGCAAGATCAGTTGTTAGAGTGAAGCAGCTATTAAAAGCAGGCATAAACTTTGATCACAGAACTATCTAGAGCACAGCTTGACTGGGAGCCAGTGTTCCTCTGTGTATAACACCAGTCAGTGATGGTTACTTGTGCACGTAGAGTTTGCTTGACAAACAACCTAGGATTTATTCACTCTTAAAGACAGAAAGAAGCAGAACACAGTGCTGCTTCCTCGCAACGATCTACAGCACCACGAATGGTGTCGAGGGAGCAGGCAGTTCAGTCACAGGTGGGTGTGTGGCTTGGTCTGAACAGGTAACAATAAAAACACACAATGTCCTGTTGAGGGGGGGTGCAAGTAATCACCCGGCTCTCAGTTCAATCGTCTTTCAATTTCAGACAAAAGGGCGCTCAGAAAAGATGTCGGCTGAAAATGGAATAAATGGGAAAGTCTCCATTTAAACGTGATGGAAATGGCCTTTCCCTTGTCCCAGTCTTTTTAGGTTTCCCATAGCTCTGCAGGGGCATATCAAAAATTGCTGAAACCATCAATCACCGAGGCAGCAGTCCTGAATCACATGCACTTCAAACTGGAGAAATTTTCTCTTTCAGTGACTTGCAAACTTCCGAATCTGGATCATAAATATCTTTGTAAATGTAAGTTAATATCCATCAGCTGTCACAAGCCACTTTGTCTATCCGACAGAGTTCCATAAGCATGGATGTGACAAACTAGTACACACCATTTTCTTTGAAACGTCTGTCCTGTGAAGTAGAGGGCATGTCCTGCAACATGAGTCATTACTTGCTGATGATGAAAGGCTCTCTACCATCCAGAATCTCACTTGAGTTCATAGCAGCACTTCTGGAGTGTGTGGGGTATGATGCTCTTAAAGTTTTGACAGGTAACGAATACACTCAATCACCAGCAGTGTGCAAAATTGTCCAATGAGGCACACTCGATCAAGCACAGTTTTCACTCGTATTCGGACAGCAAAGCACAACGGTCCTGAGGTGACAACACAATGATTTGGATATTTCACAGGAGGACTATTGGACCGTTGGAGCCTTGATCAAAACCGGCTTTGAGGAAGAAATTATCATATAATTTAAAAAGTAATTGGATAAGTACTTGCGAGAGAGGGATGGAAAAGGATTCGGGAAAAGGGGGGTAAACTGTCTTCATATAGGCAATTCCGTTTAAGGAATTAGTTGCAGCACAGACACAGTGGGCCAAATGGCCACCTTTTCTGCTGTGAAAGGTCTCGGAGCACTCTTACATGTTGTAACAAAAGTAAGGTACAATTCCTTCTTCCACTAATTACTGTTCCATAATGGACATTTCCCAATGAGTGGCAGGTTTGCTGTTGTTCATAAGCAATCAACCTACTCTGATGTTAGTCAGAAATTCTAAATGCCAGAGAATAAAGACCCAGTCTATTTAATTGTTCCTCATAGGACAATCCCTCCATTGCAGGAATTAATTTAGTGAACCTTCGTTGTACTCCCTCTGTGGTAAGTAAATCTTTTCTTAGGCAAGGAGACCAAAACTACACACAATAAGATCAATGTCCCTTAGCAAGTAAAGCCAAGGGAAATAAATGGGAATGAACTGCAATTAGGTAGAGAACTGAGGGAAAATCGTGTACACGTGTGGCCCCATATAACTGAATTCATCCTTCTCTTCATCAAAATAACAGTTCATTGGCTGCCTTTTCTAATGGAAGAATTGTCCATTTTCTGCCCCTTGTTAATGGCCTTGGGAGTGCAACTGTTGAGGCTTCAAGTTGAAGGAGCGTTGTTCAGGTGTCACATTCAAGTTGGCACATCAGACTGCTGTCATTGTAATGCTGGGTACTACTAAGCATTCATTGTCACCTGGGACAGCAATCTATTCTTGAACAAATCTCAGAATACTTTTATCCTTTTACAAGCAGCAAGAATGACATAGCCTCCCAGCAAATAGGCAACACTGTCAGCAGATAGAACTGCGCAGCAATATAGATGTTAGCTCACTCAATCGCATGTGTGTTTATTGTTCGCGTGATGCATCCTGCCTTTTAATGGGAGGTTTCTCGTCTCAAAAACCAATTTTGCACGACACAGTTGTGACTTTGGGCTCTTTTTGCAGTGCATGTAAAATGCAAAAATCGCTTCAAGGTTCATTTCAGTGGAAAATAAAACAAGGCTGTATAATGCAAGATTACCTATGAAATGAGGATTTAGGATCCAATTTTCAGTATGAAGTGATGCTTGTTCAATGTAACACTGATGACAAGAACTCTCTGATTTATTCAGGAACGCGATGAACATCCTTATTTCAGCCGTGTTTCACTCCTTCGATTTTTTTTTTCCCCCAAAGAAACGTTGATTGGCGGATTATTCCATTTCAATTGTCATAAGATCTTCCACAGCTATACAGAGTTCTTGAACTTTTCAGCCTGTACAGAATGCGCTGACTATGGCTGCCACAGGTGTCAGGTGGTCAGAAGATTATCACTGCCTTAAGGAAGTGCCGTGAGCATTGGAACCGCAACTTGTATTCATCTAGCACCTTCAGTTTAATAAAGTGTTCCAAGGCACTTCTCAGGAGCGGTATAAAGCAAAATTTGACACCAAGCCTGATAAGGCAATATGTGGACAGATGGCTAAAAACTTGGGCAAAGAAATAGGCTTTAAGGAGCATCTTAAAGGAGAAGAAAAGAGGTCGAGAGGTTTAGGGATGGAATTTCAGTGCTCGGGGCCCAGGTGATGGAGCAATTAAAGCTGGGGGTGTTCAAGTGGTCAGAATTGGGGGAGTGCAGGTATCTCTTGAGAGTTGAGACTGGAGGAGGTTACACAGAGAGGAAGTGGCGAGGCCATGGAGGGATTTGAAGATGAGGATGGCGAGTTTAAAATCGAGGAGTCACATGACTGGGAGCCAATGTAAGTCGGTGAGCACAGGGATGATGGGCGTATGGCATTTGATAGGGGTGAGGACGCAGGTAGTGGAGTTTTCACAGGAGGGGAGAATGTGGGAGGCTGTTCAGGATTGCACTGCAATATAGCGAAGTCGAGAGGTAACAAAGGCATAGGTGAGGGTTTCCACGGCAGATGAGCGAAAGCCAAAATTTATGGTAAGGACCTAAAATGTCGACGCAGGGTAACAATGGCAAAATTTCCTGTGCTATTCCTCCTGTTGAGGAGCTTTGGAACTTTGTCCCTAATGTAATGACATTTCAATGTGGAGGTAACAATCATTTGTTGAGTGAGTGCTACTGGAACATGTTTTAATCCATGGGAAATCACTGGAGTTCATTTTCACTTTTATAACTGAATCAAAGTACATCTGTTGCCTGTTTGACATCCCACCCGATTTTGAAAATGGTGGTGGCGGGAGGAGTGGGTTGATGAGGGGAGGCTTTCGCTATCATCCTTGTTTCTTCCAGTAATAATAGTTAACATTCCCCCTGGTGACTTGCTATAGTAATTACTTTATGGGCAGAATTTTCTTGGCGTGCTGGATCAATAAAGGCCCACCCAGCGTGACAAGCGAGTGGCAGTGCTGAGCGTTGCCTGTGCAGGCGGGGGGGGAGGAGGGCAAGCGGGCCTAGTATGCGTGTGAGAGAACGCTGAATAGTCTCCCTGAGTCATGGAGCTGCCTCACGGAGATGAAGAAGATATTGAAAAAATGAATAAAACATGTCCCCTCATGTGACTCTGTCACAAGAGCAGGGGCATGTTTTTAATTTAAAAAAAAATGCTGTTTTTATTTTATTTTTATTTGCTTTTGGAAACCTCATCCCGCCGGTGGATGACGTTTGCGGTTCAATGCCCTGCCAATTTATGAAAATCCCACATTGACAGGATTTCTTATGTTGGAGAATATATTCGATAAACCCGAGGAGGCTGAAGCCCTGCAGGCGATGGTGCTAATAGGGGTTCAAGGCATCATTAGGATCATGGTGGCAATTTACCTGAATGCAGAGTGGGAAAAACTGGTGGGGTTGAAGAGGAGGTTCTCCAAGGTAAGTGAAAAGCTTTGCTCTGGGGCTTCTCGGGGGCCCATAAGGAACGTCTGGGTCATTGCTTATCTGGGTTCACTTCCCCCTCCCCTCACGCCCCACTTTCCGCTTGCAAAATCTCCACAATCATCCCCCACAATGACTCGCTTTGATGCTTGGGGTGGGGGGGTGGTGGGGGTAGGGGAGGTGGAGATGCTCCTGGCCCCCCAATTTTGACTTTTCTGGAGCTGACCAGTCGCATCTTTCTTCTTTGACGGGCAGCTTGCCAACAGGATTTAAATAAGGCCCGCTTGGTATTTATAGCCTCAAACTCGTGACAGGTTTGATAGCTCCCCTGCCCATCATGGTTCAAGTTGTCAGATGTCATTTTGGTCACTCTCAGTTTAGTACTCTCCTGCAGATCCCTCCATTATACTGCCGGAAAGAGAAGTCAAACCGACTGGAACCATCCTTGCCAGAGCTGTGTCCAGAACAGCAGCATTGACAGCAGTTGAGACCCATTCAACGACATCCAATTGGCTGAATAAAGGTACTGAGGCATCAGTACGAGCTATCAATAGGGGGAAATTTGTGTTGAGAAGGATGGAGTACTGTTTGAGAAATGTAACTAGTCCATTAGCATTGTACTTCAAATGCACTGAAGTGACTGAACATGGATATTTAATTAAAGTGGACCTCGTTGCTTTTAAGTTATCCCGTCTGACTGCAGCTCCCAGCAACCCAGTCGATATTTCAAAGTACGATAAACAAAAATTGAATTAATTTAGATTTTAGCTATGACGTGAACTTATATTTGATATGAATTTGAGTCAAAGACTAATGTCAGCTTTTAGAGTTAGAATTTGTGCTATTTGAAATAATGGATAATTTTAACCTTCCCCATTTAGCGGAAGCTAATGGGATCAGATCAGAATGGGTGCCATTTTACAGGCAGTTTGTTTGGAGTCAATTAAAAGTAAAATAAGGCAGAGACCAATCCGATGGAGTCTCTTTGCTGCTGAGGGGTTAAAGGTTAAAATGAGCCCCCAAGCTGACAAATAGCTAAAAGTTCCAGTCTCTGGAGCGTAATTATTCTGTTTTGTACGTGCGGACTCCCTCAAGCCGGCTGAGACATTGCTCCACTCACATTACCCAGACCCAAGCCCACGAGAACAAAGCCACAGTAAATGTGACGGCCGCAAGTATTCTGGGTTATAGCTTTCAATGGATTCAAAAATAAAATAGGAAGTTCAGTCACGTAAGTGACCTCTAGAGATTCCCTTTAAAGAAAAGAATAAGTGGAAACAGTTTTCTTCCTCTAAAGAATGAACCAGGGAAAACTTCAAGCACCAGTTCGCATTACCAATGGACATTGCGTCCTTGAACTTTCCTATCTTGTTCCCCATCCCACCAAATATGTTGGCCACCATCCTTTTTCTGCTGTCTGTATCATAAGTGGGTTGAAATCAAGGCTCATTTTCCACAAACCAGCTCCCAGTCCAAATGAATCTTTCCCAGCCCCTCTGAAACTGGAACTCTTGACGCCTTCCCTCTTGATTTCGTCTTAACATTGTGAAAGCTTTAAATTCTATCTTCATCTTATTTAATCGCTACTTCTATATTTTATCTGATCTTTCCTCCTGTACAATGTCGACCATTGTACTGGCCAGCTCTGTGTATGAGGTTCTTTAATCAGTGAATGATAGTAGCTGCAACTCAAAGTGTGTCAGAAATCTTGTCTGATTTTAAGTCATGGCAATTCTGTCTCTGATATTTTTTAATAGTAAACCATGACTCTTGTTGTGTTCAAAATTTTCATGCACTGTCGTAGAGTATAAAGCAAATTTATGTCATATTTAAATGAGCAATACTGAAGATTGTTTGTCATACCAGAATAATTTAAAATAACTTTTCTCAAAAGGTAATATGGCCCACAGTTTATAGCAGGCAAGTTGTTACCAAATAATTGTCCTCTGAGGAATGTAGTTGGGAACAAGCTTTCTGATGTTTTGACCGGCGTTCAAATCTGTCTCTGGTACCATTGCTACACCAATTAGAAAACCCCCCAAAACATAGGAAATGCCATTAATAATGAGTCTTTTAATAACACACCAAAATAGTGAAATTCTTATAATCTTAAAAAATGGGAATCATTGTCCGCTTTCGTTAAATGTGGCTGACCTGAATAACTTTCCTCTGTTAGGCCAATTTAAAACCGGAAAAGCAAGGATATTTGAGGAAGTTAAGCATTAATTGGCTCACTTGTTAATATATTTTAACTCTTACAGGACCAATTGCCAGCTTTTTGCTGTTAATATTTTATATCTAAATTTGGCATCACCATTTAACCATTTCAGCTTGATTGTGTTCCTCTTCCCACCAATTCTTGTATTTCTGAATGGCATCATGTGCTATTGCACATTACTGTTCACCAGTGGTCCTTAGTGAGGCAGCGGGGTTTGGGGTTGGGGGTTGGGGGGGTGGGGGTGCAGTGCGGGGCGGGGCGATGTGTGGAATGGGCTAATGAGATTTAGAAGACTTTAGGTCTATATTTGTACTTGATGCTTCTGTGGCTCAGTGGTATCACTCTTACTTCTAAGTCAGAAGATTGGTTCAGGTCGCACCCCACAGACACGCATAAAAATCTAGGCAAAATCTCCAGTGCAATACTGAGGGAGTGCTGCACTGTTGGCGGTACAGTCTTTCTGATGAACCAGGATCCCACCTAAAAGGTGGTCACCTTTCAGAAGATAAATGGCCTTCTGTACATCTCCAATGTTTTCAGCTTCTGTTTATTTTCCAGCACTCATGTTTGTACTTTCAACTGTTTTAAATTAGATTTGTTCCTCAACTAATTAAGGAAGACCACTTCTGCATTGTTGCCACAATTTAAGTGCATGCAGTGCAGGCGTACAAATGTGAGAGAGCTGGATTTACTTCCTTGGACATTTATTAAACATGCCTTTTAAATCAATCAAATTGTGAGTGCAGCTTGTCTAATTGGGGGAAAACAGGGATGCTTCAATTTCTAAGAGGAAAAACCTTAGCAAGGTTGAACAAATGCTTACACAATAACAAAAATAGCTGGAAAAACTCAGCAAGTCTGACAGCGTCTGCGGAGAGGAATACAGTTAACGTTTTGAGTCCGTATGACTCGAAACGTTAACTGTGTTCCTCTCCGCAGATGCTGTCAGACTTGCTGAATTTTCCCAGCTATTTTTGTTTTTGTTGCAGATTTCCAGTACCCGCAGTATTTTGCTTTTATCTTATCGAACAAATGCTTGTCAGGATATTCCTCCTTACACCCTTTACCAATCTGGATCAGCATTCGTAATACCCATAGCAGAGATTGCATTTTTCATGTTGATAGGCTGTCTTTGGAACTGACAGCTCCCCTCAGGCAGTCTTTATTGAAGGAGAAGGAAATATTGTGCAGAAGGCAACAGTTTGCAAACCTTTAGGGCATGCCATTAAACCAAATAACTTACAAGGTCTCACCAAAATTAACGGATCATGGCCTGGATTTTGCATTCAGTTGAAGGAACTGCACTCTATGTTCGCTGCGTTTATAGCTACCCACAGGCTATTGAGGAGCCATTTACTGTTATTATGCATCTGATCCAATATGGTACCCTCTAAAGATGATTTGGGTGTGTGTGAAAAGAGAGAGTAACAGGATGGCTCTTCAATCAATCAATCAGATTGACAAATCATCATTGAACAACAGAGTACACACCAGGAACTATAAAGTTGAATGTTTAATTAATTATACATTCATGTACAAAAAACTAAGTCAAGAGTGGAAAAGAAATATGGGATTGAGAGAGAGATAAAAGAGACAGGCAGCTAAACGTTAAAAAAACTCCAACAATCCTTAAATTCTGAAATAATGAGATTCCACAATTGTAAAGTTAAATTTTCAAGGCCTAAGAGTTAGTTTAACGGTAATTATTACTTATGCCGCTAAAAATTCACTTACATCTGAATTCACCAGCTGTAACATTTTCTAGCATGTTTAGTTGATATCTGTTGGACAAGTACTGCCACTTGACACTCCTTGAATGGATTTCAATAGCATGTATGATGGTGAGGTACTGGCAGATCATAACATGTGGAAAAGCACAGGGACTTTGATAGCTTCTGTAATTCTGCATTTAACCATGCGTTTATACGCTCTGGAAGTTGCTCTCCAACTTACTCCCTAATAATGGAGAGCAGTGTTAGCCTCATCATTATTCATGATGCAAAATCAGTGCTATTAAGATACATTAGATTGCTTGCTGTATATCGTTCTTGCGTTAACAAAAGAACCAAGCGGATGACAATAACCAAAACTTGATTCTTGCTCCATGTATTGCTGATCATTCCTTTTTTACAGGCTTTATGATAACATACTGTAGTGGACAAATAACACATCATAAAGGAGATCATTACTGCTCTGCTCTCTGAAATGTCGATTTCATGTTTTATCAAGCATCATTGCAGACATATAACACTACGCATTTCTACACATGTAGTTTCTACAACATGATTTCACAGTAAGCTGCCACACGGTCAAGTGGCCATTATTCCAGTGTGATCATTGATAATGAGCATTGGCAGGGAATTTTGAGCATCACAGATGAATGGGTTCATTAGAAGTGTCCTGAAAATGGTGCTTGCAACAATCCTGCTTTTGTGAAACAAAGACCAAATGCCAAGAATCACGGCAACATGTAGATAGCATGGCAGTGTAGGAAGCACGGGCGGTGTAGGTAGCACGGGCGGTGTAGGTAGCACGGGCGGTGTAGGTAACACGGGCGGTGTAGGTAACACGGGCGGTGTAGGAAGCACGGGCGGTGTAGGTAGCACGGGCGGTGTAGGTAGCACGGGCGGTGTAGGTAGCACGGCGGTGTAGGTAGCACGGGCGGTGTAGGTAGCACGGGCGGTGTAGGAAGCACGGGCGGTGTAGGTAGCACGGGCGGTGTAGGTAGCACGGGCGGTGTAGGAAGCACGGGCTGTGTAGGAAGCACGGGCGGTGTAGGTAGCACGGCGGTGTAGGTAGCACGGGCGGCGTAGGTAGCACGGGCGGCGTAGGAAGCACGGGCGGCGTAGGAAGCACGGGCGGCGTAGGAAGCACGGGCGGTGTGTAGGAAGCACGGGCGGTGTGTAGGTAGCACGGGCGGTGTAGGTAGCACGGGCGGTGTAGGTAGCACGGGCGGTGTAGGTAGCACGGCGGTGTAGGTAGCACGGGCGGTGTAGGTAGCACGGGCGGTGTAGGTAGCACGGGCGGTGTAGGTAGCACGGGCGGTGTAGGAAGCACGGGCGGTGTAGGTAGCACGGGCGGTGTAGGAAGCACGGGCGGTGTAGGTAGCACGGCGGTGTAGGTAGCACGGGCGGCGTAGGAAGCACGGGCGGTGTGTAGGAAGCACGGGCGGTGTGTAGGTAGCACGGGCGGTGTAGGTAGCACGGGCGGTGTAGGAAGCACGGGCGGTGTAGGTAGCACGGGCGGTGTAGGTAGCACGGGCGGTGTAGGAAGCACGGGCGGTGTAGGTAGCACGGGCGGTGTAGGACCGGTGTAGGTAGCACGGCGGTGTAGGTAGCACGGGCGGTGTAGGAAGCACGGGCGGTGTAGGTAGCACGGTGGTGTAGGTAACACGGGCGGTGTAGGAAGCACGGGCGGTGTAGGTAGCACGGGCGGTGTAGGTAGCACGGCGGTGTAGGTAGCACGGGCGGTGTAGGAAGCACGGGCGGTGTAGGTAGCACGGGCGGTGTAGGAAGCACGGGCGGTGTAGGTAGCACGGCGGCGTAGGTAGCATGGTGATGACACAGGAGCGAGGATTTTCCGGCCCTATGGAGAATGCGACGAGCCCCGCTGGTGGGAGGGGCTGGAAAATCCCGTGCAGGGTCTTTCACAGTTAGTTCCACTTATTGGCTGGATCTTTGTACACTTAGGCTTCTTAAGGTTGAACAGAAGGTTGTGTGAAGGTTTTGTCAGTTCCTCAGGGTAGTTTATAGGCCCAATGATCTACAGCTGCTTCATCAATGACCTTTCTTCCATCATAAGGTCAGAAGTGGGGATGTTCGCTGATGATTGCACAATGTTCACCACCATTCGGGACCCCCTCAGAAACTGAAGCAGTCCACGGTTCAAATGCAGCAAGATCTGGGGCAGAATTTTGCCTCTGTCGGGCAGGCTTGGCAGGGGCTGTCGGGAAGTTGACTGCCGCCCGTGATCAGGGCCAGGTCGCGATTTCACGATGGCGTGCCAACTTAGGCTCGTCCAGCGTGAAACGTGTGCGGTAGTGCTCAGCGCTGCCTGCGTGGGGAGTGGGAGGGGGAGAGGTGGGAGGGCAAGCGCTCACTTTGCCCATGCGCGCAGGCGCGCACTTGAAAAGTTCCCTGAGGCACAGAGCTCCCTCAGGGAGATGAATGGTTTTCAAAATAAAAAAATAAAGTTGTTAAAAATGTTGTAAAACATGCCCCCTCATGCGACTGTCCCATGAGCAGGGACACGTTTTTAATTAAGTTTTAAAAATTTTTATTTTATTTTATTTTTATTTGCTGTTGGAAACCTCATCCCGCCCGTGGATGGGGCTCCCTAAAAAATGCAAAGGCCGCTTGGCGTTTTTGTCTGCCCGCCAACTGTCAGGTTGGAGAGGCAGCAAAACAAATTGCTGTTAATGACCTTTTTAATGGCCTTAATAGGCTGCTGGTGCACACCCACTGACTGAAATATCACGCGAGTGCGCGATGATGTCGGGTCGCTCGCCTGATGTCATCACATGTCATTTTACGCTCGGTCGGGCTGGGTCACCTCCAGCAAGAGAGAATCTAACCACCGCCCCTTCACATTCAATGGCATTACCATCGCCTGAATCCTCCACTATCAACGTCCTGGCAGGTTACCATTGATCTGAAACTGAACCATGTAAATACTGTGGCTACAAAGCAGGTCAGAGGCTAGGAATCTCCTGACTCCCCAAAGCCTGTCCATCATCTACAAGGCACAGGTCTGGAGTGTGATGGAATATTCTCCACTTGCCTGGATGAGTGCAACTCCGACAAAACTCAAGAAGCTCAACACCATCTAGGATAAAGCAACTCACTTGATTGGCACCACATCCACAAACATTTGCTCCCTCCACCACCGACGCACAGTGGCAGCAGTATGTACCATTTACAAGATGTGCTGCAGGAACTCACCAAGGATCCTTTGACAGCACCTTCCAAACCCATGATCACTACAATCTAGAAGGACAAATGCAACAGACACACAGGAACACCACCACCTGGAAGTTCCCCTCCAAGTCACTCGCCATCCTGACTTGGAAAATTATTGCCATTCCTTCGCTGTCAAAATCCTGGAACTCCCTCCCCAACAGCACTGTGAGTGTACCCACAGGGACTGCAGTGGTTCAAGAAGGCAGCTCACCACCACCTTCTCAAGGGCAGTTAGGAATGGGCAATAAATGCTGGCTTAGCCAACGATGCCCACATCCCATGAATGAATAAAGAAAAATAACCACCATCCTTATCCTGTTTTTTTTTCCACCATTAATTGAAGCCAAACAAAGTGAAATTTTTGCAATTAAAGCTGGAAATGACATTAAACCTTCTATGGGTTTTCTTCCCCCTGTAACTTAAAGCCAGGGCAAGTAATAGTTTTCACAGCTGACAACAGTCCTGCCTTTGCTCAAGCAATTAAAGATTTTCCCATTACAAATCCTTGACATGTCTGAGGCATTGTGACAACTTAATAAGAATCCTTGCAACAAGGTGGATCACTTAAGTTGGTTGTAATGATATTGAAGGAGAAATAAAGATGAGGTTATTGACGTAGAAAATCAGAGAAGTTGATAATCATACCATCCAGAGATTTTCAAATAATTGAGAGCATCCCTTGTAAGTTCAGAGTCAAGTTTCCAAGAACAGGAACAAGGTTAGTACAATGAAGTGAGAGCAGACATCAAAGAGGGCTAGACCAATTATAATGGCAGATGGAGAATCATCGTGTTGATATCCAGGAGGCGGATCTAAGAATCCTAGAAGTAGGCAAAGTCACCAACCCTACTAAATCGAGTCTCAAGCCTACCTCATCAGCTCTCAAATAATGCTATATAGGTTCACAGGTAGAGGTTGTATAAGATCTAGAAATCATTGCTAAAGCTATGTGGTTTTGCGCAGTAGAACCAGCTAAACACTTGATACGTTCAATAGGCTTCTTATTAAATGCGATATGCAGGAACCTAATCAAAACTAACTATTTTGTTAATATTTGACAATAAGTGTTATAACAACTTTCAATAAAGCCCAGCAAGCTGTTGTAGTACACGGGAACTGCATTTGTTACCACAGATGTTAATATTATCAGCTAATGATATCTATCAGAGCACCTTGATTACTTGTTCTGCACATCATTGAGGGAGGAAGGGACTCTGCCTGAAGGGATGATAGAGGCAGAAACCCTTATCATATTTAACGAAAATACTTGGGCCAGAGTTTTATGCTGGTTGTGTGGGCACCCGACCCGACAGCACGTGAAGTTGCGTGAGGTACGCGTCCCGACATCATCAGGCACTCACATGAGATTTCTCTCAGTGGGTGCGCATGGCAGTCAGAAGTGCACCCACCGCCAATTAAGTGGGCAAATATGCCCATTAAGGAGGCAATTGAAATTGATTTTACCTGGCCTTTGGTGGAAGGGCCAATCAGCCAGGAGTCCTTTACATTTTCACTGAAACCTCGTTCCAGGTGGGATGAAATGTCTGGAGTGAAATATAATTTAAAAAAGATATCTGGGGACTGATGTTTTTTGAGTTCTACTGTCATAGACACAGTTTGGTTTATTCGTTTCTTCTCATTTAATCTGCCCAGGTCTGCAGCTCCCTGAGGCAGCTCCGCAGCAGCTGTCTGCCTGCAGGGAGCTCGCTAGAAGTGCCCACCCACACCCTCACTTCTGTCGGCGTCTGCCCTCTTTAGCCCCCCCCCCCCCCATTTTCGGCCATACCAAGGCTTTCTCCATGTGCTTTTCACGCTCTTTGGCCATTAATTGGCCAGCCAGCGTGAAATTTCATTTGGGGGCCGATCGCAGGCAGAATTACATTTTGCGCCCGCTACCAGACCGGTTGATTGCGCGCACCCAACAAACATAAGATTGCGGCCCTGGATTTTTCACTCGAAGTGCCATAATCTACAAGGCTATGAACTGGAAACTGGGATCAGGCTGGAGAATCCTCTTTTCTGACCAGTATAGACTAGATGGGCTGAATAGTTTCTATATTAGAAAGTTAGTTCTTGATTTCATGGACTGAATTCCTCTTAGATGGCTTTAACAAGAATTGATTAACTAATTTTCTTTGTAGTTCACCTTTTTCCTAACATCAGGTTAGTAGTGAAAATGTTAGAACAGTCAGGATAGGTTAATGGGGAAGAGTTTAATGAGCCACATTCAGGCACTAGATGTGGGTAATATATTCCCAGACGGATCTTCAATGAGGAGTTAAGCTGAAGAAGTTAAGAATTAATCTGATGCCCTTTGATTATTATTCCTTTATCAAATAACTGATCCTTAAGTTCTTTTAACAGCCTGTCCTTATCTGACATCCAAGTGCACACGTTTGGCAGAAGGTATTGCTGGATAGTGATCAGAAGCTGATTATTTTACCGTTTCTCAGATTTGAAGCCAGTTGTGGTGCCTCACCATCAACTGAACTGACATGAGCAGGATCCATGTGAACAGAATCAGCAGTACCTTACGCACAATTGCACAGGGACTGAGTCTTCTGGCAGCTTAGTCATGATTCATATATAACCCCAAAATTGGGTGCCAGTACGAAGTTCCTTGAGGGGCCTTGACAGGGAGGATGTCTCCTCTTGTAGGAGAAGCTAGAACTAGGGGTAAAAGCAAAATACTGAGGATGCTGGAAGTCTGAAACCAAAACAAAAATAGTTGGAAGAACTCAGCAGGTCTGACAGCATCTGTGGAGAGAAAGACAGAGTTAACATTTCGAGTCCAGATAACTCTCCTTCAGAACTAGAACTAGGGGCCTCCCTTTAAAAATAAGGGGTTGCTCATTTAAGAGATGAGAAGTTTTTTTTTTCTCTGAGGGTCGTGAGTCTTTGGAAGTCTCTTCCTCAAACGGCGGTGGAAGTAGAGTCTTTGAATATTTTTAAGGTAGAGCTAGGAAGATTCTCGATTGACAAGGGGGTGAAAGGTTATCGGGGGTGGGCAGGAATGTGGGCTGAGGTTTCACTCAGATCAGTCATGATCTTATTGAATGGCGGAGCAGGCTCGAGGGGACCGAGTGGGCTATTCCTGCTCCTAGTTCGTATGTCCCTCCAGGAGAGAACATTAAATGCGGATATTGTGCCCTAAACTAATCCTGCCCCCAGCTGATGTACAAGTACTTTTCAGTGACATTCAATGCACAGTAATCAGGAGCATTAAGTTAGGTTTCCTGCTACCAGCTGGTGTTTCACACCATGCCCTTGGGTGAAGTGAACCTCTCACCACAGGCCAACATATAGGGTCTTGGATTTTTCTAGTCTATGTCACTTGGTGCCACTTCAGTCAGTACATTGACCTACTGCCAACCTTGTGGAGTTCTTTGAAGAAATAAGAGAGCATGGAAAAAATAATAACCTGGCGCACATTAAACCAAGTGCCACTTAAGTAATTTATGGCATATATAATGGTACATGGACAGTGATATGGTTAGAATGCAGAAAGCAAAGTGTATGGGGAAAAGGGTGGTTTAATGAACTGGAAAGATGTTATGATTGGTAATTCATGGAGCTCTGTTGGGAGCACCGCTATTTACCATATATAAATTGAGACCTTTGGAATTGGGACAATACTGAAATTTGAGGGTCATGCCAAGCTGAGTCAATGGCAAATTCTGAATTACTACTGAAAGGACATTATCTGTCCATCCTGCTGGACAACTTCAGTTTAAAGAAGGTGAAATCATGCACTTTGAAATGAGAGAAGGAAATATATCTTCAAGCACGAATGGTAAGATTTTTAAGAGAGGTGAGAAGTTTGGTATGCAGGTACATAAGGTTATCAAAGCTGGCAACTCACAGAAAAGGGTAATTAAAAATTAGTCAAATCTCTGGTTTTGTATCGAAAGATATAGATTTGAAAATTAAGGAGGTAATGTTGAACTTGTGCAGTATCTTGGTGTGACCACAATTGAAGTACTATGCAGAGTTTTCAGCTCTTTGTCAGAGGAGAAAGATAACAGTAATAAGGAAGGTCCAGTGATGATTCACTGTAATCCTAGTTAAGGTGAGGGATTACAGTCGTAAAGAGAAAGGTGAGAAGTTGGGACTTTTTCATTAGAACTGAGAATTTTAAAGGCTGACCTGATTGAGGGCTTCAAGATTATTAAGGGTTACAATCTGGCAAATTTATAAGCTCGAATTTTCCGGTCAGTGCCGATGCTGTGTGCATTGATGCTACCCACGAAGATTTCTACAATCCAATCCTTTTACAATTTTTCAGCCTTGTCTTCCGATCCCAGCTGAAGCATCAAAGGGTCAGTGCAGCCTCTCTAGGGCACAAATGTCAGGTACAAGAAGAGATGGAAGACGGGAATACGTGCCCCTTTTTTATAACAGTAGGTGCCGTATTCAGATAAGTTTTTAAAGGTCCAACTCTTTCAGTAAGTTAGTGAATGGGTGAATGGGTAGGTGGGTTAGGTGAAGAGGGCGTTAGATGAGTGAGTAGTCAAGTCAGGACGGGCATGTCTGATCAAGGGGGTTGGTGGGGGGATTAGCTGAGTGATTGGGGGCGTGAGTTGTGGTACTCAGTTGAACTACACTGGCTAACCACTGAGCTAGACAATTAGGCCAGGTATTATACTGTGTAGCATTTCCACAGTAGGAATGCAGGTAAGTCCCACATACCTGAACCAAGTCCCTGTCCTGAGCTCAGGATTGGAGACATTCATGGAGGGTCCCAGGCAGTGGAAGTCAGTCCATGGGAAGTTTAAAGTTCCAAGGCAATTTCCTCATCTTTGTGTGTCAGGGCCTCCGCAGGGTCAGCACTAGCACATCTCCCACTCATTAACTCCCAAGTTACATCCCATCTCCGGCAATCCTCCGACTGGAGGATTTGGGCCATAAATGATTGTTTACAGTAATTTAAGATAATCAGAAAAGGAATTAAAGGGGAAGGTACAGAGGATGAGTAGTGTTAAGCTTTTTGAACAAGAAGAACAGTAAAGGATTTTGGGAATGAGCTGGGAGTGTGGGTTTAGAAGAGGTGGTACGAGCGGAGAGAAACACCAGCACAAACTTGATGGGCTGAATTACTTGTTCCTGTGCTATAAAGGATTCTGATTCAGTGAACCATTGGGAGAGTTGTATTGCATGGAATACTTTAAATCTAAAACTGACAAACGTTGACCCTTTTCTATATTTTCTCTGCACTTGGTACTTTTATGTTAAGTGACACAAAGAGTTATTGCACTGTAGAAAGCAGGTTGGCTAATTAATCATTGCAACTTGAGGAAGCCTCTTGACACAATATGAGATGTTCAGGACGTACTCCTTAGGCGTTGATCTCTGGAGACTTCACTAAGTCATCAGTACAATGTGCCAGGAATGGATTTATTTACTTTTCCAATGGGAGTTGAAGCACTATATTTTGCAAAATCTAACCAGCTGATACATGGCTCACCTGGGTTTTGCAGTACACACTATGTAGAGTCAACAAAATGCCAACATCCTCAAATGAAAACTGTTGAGTCCGGGAAGCATGCAATAATAGACATACGAACACGTATACACAGTATGTTGCTGAGCGATAAACAGTTGCGTGATTAAAGCAAGTTTAAGCCAAGAAGTAAATTGTGAGAAACCTATCTTTTTGTAAACTTTTTCATTGGTGATGATCCATTTGGTACAACAAGATTGCTTTGTACAATAGAGGGATTACATCAATCCCAGTATAGCCTACAAGAATAACCTTGACATAAGGCACGAGGATAGCATGGTTAGAACTAGATTGACTGCTGCTTAGGGTAGGGGAAAACATTGTTAGCAGATGGCAACAGAGCGTTTTATCACACCCTGCTGAAGTGTTCTGACGCTTAATAATCAGGAATTTTCTCAAAGAATCAAAGCAGTTTATTCATGAGTGTGTGTGTGTGCGCGCAGATCTCCTTCCTAATATGCACACCAGTGTCCCATAGCATTGTTGTACATGGGGAGTCAAGATGAAGGGGTGTTAAAGGGGATGGGAATTATTTTTTTTCTATTTTATTCACGGAATGTGGGCATCATTGGCAAGGCCAGCATTTGTTGTCCAAGTTGTCCTTGAACTGAGTGGCTTGCTGGGTTTTTTTAGAGTGCAAGTCAGCCTCATTGCTGTAGATCAGGAGTCACATGCAGGCCATAGCAGGTAAGGATGGCAGATTTTCTTCCTGAAAGGGGCACTGGTGAACTAGATGGGTTTTTACAACAATCGACGACAGTTACACAGTCACCGTTACTAAGACTAGTTTTACATTCCAAATTTATTACTTCAATTTAAATTCCGCCAGTTGCTGTGGTGGGATTTGAACCTGTGTCCCCAAACTCATGAACGGGCTTAAGGCCGTCACTTTTGGCCCTGAAAAGTGCCCAGTCTCCCTCAGATTACCCTCGAAGGACAAGGTATCTCAAAAATTTGAGGTTTCATGCTGCTACTATGCAGTAGAAACACAAGTGGTATTCGCACTAACAGGATGCTGCCGTCAGGCCAAAAAGATGTTCTCCCTGTTGCACAAATAAGTAATGTGGTATACGAATTTTGGTGCCAGTGTGATGCTGGGTATGTAGGCCATATGTTCCAAAGACTGGCAGATTGTATCAAACACCATGTCCCAGCCACTGTTCACAATGGGCAAAGTACAGGCCATACCCAACCAGCCCATGCTTGCAAAACTTGAAATGATGTCCAACATTAGATGTGATTCCGCGATTGGACAGCATTTGCTAAATAATCCTCAAATAGCTGAGAATTATGCTGACACCCAATTTAAGATTGTCAGTTGTGCAATGTAGCGCATTTCTGTGTAGTGGAAGCTACATATAGTAATACACAGGGTCCTGTTCTTTGCAGACAGAAAGAACATGTATGTACATTGCACCTGTTTCAGCTAAACAAAATAAGTGACAGCCAATCGCTGACTAATTCCTCAGGGCAATGCCTTGACCAATCAGAGTCAAGCTGGTTTAAATTTCAAACAATACTTGACAGTTAACTTCAGTCACCACCAGTGGTGCATTCTCCATGGCAACACCACTTGACAACCAATCAGCACTCTCTTCATAAACAGTATAAATTGTTGTTTTCCCCTTTACATTGGTATTCATCTGTGTGGCCTGATGAATGCAATATGAAAAGCTTAGACATGTCTCTTTATTCAGTCATACTTAAGTTCTGTACTACCAAACCACGAATTGTGCAGATGCTGTGGGGAAGTAAGATTTTGTAGATAAGAAACATGTGCAGACATAAGGGGCCCAATCTTTAACTCACTTAATATCTACTCACTTTCACAGTTAAAATCAGGCCGAAGATTTTCAATCTGCGATAGTTTGCATAGATCTAGGTTCACTGATGAAGTAAGAGATTAGCTCTTTCCTATAAGTCACAAGTTGTGTGTTTAAGACCCAACCCAAAACCTGACCACTGATTCTACAATGCAATTTAATGCAGTGCTGAGAGACTAATAGATTGTCTGAGGTTATGCTCTTTTGGATGAGGTGTTGAATCAAGAGCTTGTCTTTCTATTCAGTTGAGTGTAGGAATTCCAGTGCACTTTTCAAAGAAAGGAGCTCTCTTTGTTTTGACCCAAATTTATCCCTCATGCACAACCTTAAAACTAAAATTATCTGGACGTTACTCTCACTTGCTGTTGCTCGGAGCTTAGTTGCTGTGTGTAGATTGGCTGCTGTATTTGCCTGGCCCAACAACAGAGTCATCAAAAAACTGATTTGTTGGCTGCGATCCATTCAAACATCCTGAAGATATGGAAGATAACATAAGAATCCAGCTCCTACCTTAACCCGATGTGTAAATGTTCCAATCATTTAATTCGCTACCTGTAAAATGTAATAAGTAAAAGTGAAGGGATTCAGTGGCTTTTACTTCCTTTTCAACTGCCTGTGAGAATACTGCACGATAATTGGCTGCTTACCCTGTTTGATTATGTCGTTGATGCTGGACGCCTGGAGATACCTTTGATGTGGCACCATTTAAACAGACATTGGGAAAAGGGGAAGTCAGTGCCACAGAAATTGCCTAAATCTTTATAAGCAGCTTTCTTTAAAGGTGGAAGTGAGCACAGTTGCTTGGCTCCTGACTGCAAAACCCAGCCCAGTTTGAAATTGCTCATTGTACTTCTGAGTTGAAGAGATATAGGGCGGAATCGTCCACTCCCATCTGCAGCGGGAGGCAGGAGAGGGAAATGTCAGGAGATTGCAAAAATTGGTTTCACACTGTTGTAAAACCAGTTTGTGATCATCCGCCCCACCTGTCAATGATGGGCAGCATTTCCCACCGCCGCACATCGGGAACCTAATTTCAATACTTTATAGCATTTCATTATAAGCCCTGCTCGCTGGCATCATCCCCACCATGCTGGATCTTCCGGCATCACGCCAATGTGAGCAATGTGCACCTGGCAAGTTGCACTTCACGTGGGACTTCGAGGTTTGTTTGCCCACCTTGCTTCGGGCAGCATTTGCGTTCATCAGCGCCAGGCTTCACAGGCAGCACCACATCACTGTTAGAGGGGCTCACGGGCAGGTCTTTACCTACCTGACCAGCCGTAAGGCGGGGGTGGCTTTTCAACAGCTACAGGGCAAGGGCTATAGGGGGAAGGGGGGTGTATCCCAGGAGGGAGGCACATGTGATCTATGCAAGTGGCCTCAAGATGGTGAGGGCTGAGAAGGCAGCCTCCAGAATAGATGAGGCCAGATGGGAATGTAAGGGTATGTGTGAGAGAGTGGGTGGTGATATCCTTTGAGCTGGCAGTGAGTGAGGTGCCAGTGAATGTGTGATGGGCTTGTGAGTGTGTGAGCTCAGAGTAATGCGATGGTTCCTCTATCCTGGCGGAACAGATGAGATCACTCATCCTCTTTCTGCACTGGATGGCCAACCTCTTCTCTACAGTGATGGCACTGAGCACCTCTGCCTCCCAAGCCAGAGTGGTGAGATTGCTGGACCTCCTGCGGCCAGAGCGGGGGTGGAGGACATCACAATAGGCCTCCAAAGGCATACCAATGATGGGTCGCTGAACTCTGCTTGGCTTTCAGGACCATATCTTCACTGGGCTGCAGGCATTGAGAACTGTGTGCATGGCTGCAGTTTAGATATGGCACCCGGGGTGAGGAAACAGTGAGGTAACAGCTTGGCGGGTGGTTCAGCGGCCGACTGCCAGTGAGACAGGGTGTTTCCTGTGGCTGCATAATTAATGAGGTGGGGAGCGGACGATACGGTGCAAAAACCCGCCATTGCGGCCGGCAGGCAAAACATCATTTTTCACACCCGCTACCTCACTTAGTGTAATCCTGGGATGATACCGCCCGTTGATTCGGGGCTGACTGGATAGCTCAAAGGTAGCAAGATCAGTGAGTTCTGATCATTCCAGTTCACTGGGGAAGTGTCTTTCACTCACCAAAGTGTGGAGAATTACAGACCTGTTTTGACTTTGAATATTTGAACAAATGTGCGGATGCATGCAGCTGTGACCCGGCTGAGAATCATCAGGGAGCAAGTGGTAAGAAATCAGAATTCAAGGGCATACATACACATGCTTCCAATGAAGGAAAAAGTCAGTTGATGCCACACACTTGTAGGCATCCGACAGCCCTTCAAAGTTCCAAGGTAGATGATTGCTGAATCCTTGCACAAAACCTGTGAAATACTGTTTCCAAAATTCCAATACATAAGTATCAGAGAGGCCTGCCCTCAACCCCAGTTTCCTAACCTATACACATTGGAAAAGTTGGATTACGTTCTACAATTCATGCCTAACTTTTGCACTACTGCACAAAATTTTGTTAAATAACATCAACAGTTACCCAGGTCAAACTCAGCACAGCAAAAACAGTATCACACCAAGTCAAGCATAGTCAAGTCCTACCTGCCAAACTCTCCAAGTAAATAAAATAATAGTACTTTTCTTAGCAATCTTTTTGGTAGCATAATTGATACGACCTTAAGGATTACTTAAAGAGTGAACATCAGCGTCACCACTGTAACACAATGTTGCTACATTATCTCGATTTTGCTTGATCATTATATCAGAGTTGCATTCAATCGCCCAGATTACAGTATTAGAATGATTATGTTCTTTCTGTCAATTTGTATTTCTAATATGTTTCCAATATCAAGCCTGTTCCTGTGGATGGTAAGCATAAGACACATGCTTTATAGTCAAGTGGGCTGCTGTGGAGTTAAGTGATGTGAAATTTGGACCAGTAGCTTTTTTAAAATTCTCTTGTGGGATGTGGTGGTTGCTGGCAAGGTCAGCATTTGTCTTCATCCCTAATTGCACTTGAACTGAATAGCTTGCTAGGCCATTTCAGACGGCAGTTAAGAGTCAACCACATTGTCGTGGGTTTGGAGTCACATGTAGGCTAGACCGGGAACCAGATGGGTTTTACATCAATCGATGATAGTTGTCATGGTCGCCATTACTGAAACTACCTTTCATTTCCAGATTATACCAATTGAATTTAAATTCCAGCAGCTGCCATGGTGGGACTTGAACCCATGTCCCCAGAGCATAAGCCTGGGTCTCTGGATTGCCAGTCTAGTGACAACGCCACGGTACCACTGTCTCCCGGTAGTGTCTGTTGGTTGGGCACTATGGGTGCCATTTGGTGCCCAAAATGGAATCTAGGGCATGCCACAAACTTTTGGGGTGAGTCGCCCCAGGTGCCATATTGGTGAGGGTTTTAGCACTCATGGCTGCCTGAATTATGCAGAGCATAATTCCAAATGATAATGCCAAACTAGCATGCTGTTTAGGAGCTCAATGCTCCCTTAACCTCGCGAGGCAGCACGAAGGAATTGTCCCATTCCCCAACCCCACCCCCAACACCAGCTCTACTTAAAGTGACAGGAACATAAGGAATAGAAGTTGGCCAATTAAATCCTCGAGCCTCTGTTCAGTCATTTAATGAGATTATGGTTGACCTTATGACCTTACGCTGTGAACCTTTAATAAAAATAATAATCTCTCAGTCTCAGATTTTAAATTTATGATTGGTCCAGCAGTTAATTGATGTTTGCGGAAGTGATTTCTTAGCTTCCAACACCCTTTGTGTGAAGAAGCATTTTCTAATTCAGCCCTGAAAGATCCGGCTCAATCTTTAGACAATGCATCGTAGTCCTAGACCCCCAACCAGCAGAAATACTTTTCTTCTATTTACCCTTCCTTTCCCTTTAAAACTTCAATTAAATCATCCGAGGGAATACAACTCCAGCTTGTCATCTCTCCTCATAGCTTTACCCTTGCAGTCCAAGTATTCTTCTTGTGAATCTACACTGCGTTCCTTCCAAGGATATCTTTACTAAGGTGTGGTGCCCAGAACTGCTTGCAGCACTTTGAGTAGTCGAACCATGGCTTTGTAAAGCTAAAGTATGACTTCTACCCTCTTGTATTCTAGTCCTTTAGATACAGAGGCCAGCATTCCTGTCACCTTTTTAAAAAATTATTTTTTGTACCTATTCATGACATTTTAATGATCAGTGTACGAGGAGCCACCAACTCTCTTTGGACATCCACTGTTCATAGCTTTTCCCCATTTAGGAGGTACCTCGTTGTTTCATCCTTTTTAGGTTGAAACTGGGTGCCCTCACATTTGCCCACATTGAAATCCATTTGCCACAGCTTTGCCCCTTCCATTTATCCATCAATATCGCTTTGTCATTTTATACTTCAGTCTATACTGCTTAGATTGCCACCTATCTTTGTGTCATCAGCAAACTTGGGTACGTGGCTTTCTTTCCCATCATCTAAGTGGTTAATAAACACAATGAATAATTGAGGCCCCAACACAGTTTCAACTGCTTAACAAATGGGATGTGGACATCCCTGGCAAAGCCAGCATTTGTTTCTCATTCCTTCATGCCCTTGAACTGAATGGCATGCTTGGGCAGTTGGGTATCTACTGGCAACTTAAACAAGGAGCTGAGGCATGCACAGTTGTGAAGTTGGGAAATAAAAAGGTGGAGGGTTGCGGAGCCAAAAACTAATGGAAGGATCCCCTATAAAATCTTACCTCATTGGATAGCTGGAACACCGGGGAGAATTACAGTGAATTCCTGAGGCTTGTGGCATACCTTTTGGGTTGATCCTTAAAGTGTTGAATGAACCTTTAAGATTGTTGTAATGTATAAAGGAATTCTTTGGGGTTCGGGGAAAGAAAGTGAAAAGTAGAACGGAGTTTGAAGCATAAATAATTATAAACTTAGTGTTGTGCTTACTTTGTTTAATTCTTTTTCATAGACAAAGTTTGTTTTCGTTTAAAATCTTGTGGTGTAATTCAGTCGGTGAATTGCTCGGTGTTGAGATTTCTTCTTCAAACACGATATGATTGTAACAACACTGAAGTCAGTCAGCCTTACCTAAATCTAGAACCTTATTAGCTAATTTGCATTTTTCTCTTTCAAATACAACATTGAAGTCGATCATATTAAGATCGCTATCAGCTAAATGTCCATGCACTGTTCGCTTGTTAACTAAATGCAGTTCATTACTCATTACAGTATTCAATCTAATATGGCCTTTCTACTTGTTGGTTCAAGCAGGGCCCGTGAGAGAAATCAGGGCCCTGGTGCTTCTCCCGTATCCAGGCCCCTTATACCCTCACCCCTTCACTCTTGCCCCTTAATCTTGTGTTTTTTTTTAAATGACTTCAATTTATGTTTGACATTTTAAACCTGGAGCTAATATAGCTAAAAGATAATTATCGCTCTTTATGCTAAGCCGATTTTGACAAGCTCAGGGATGTGAATTTTCTAAGCCCCAGTTTTACATGTCATTTATAGCACTCTTATGTTGTATGCACTGCCTGTGTTTCCTCACAGACTTTATATTCTAAGGCAAAATATATTTGCACCTCTGCTTCCTTGACACCCTCCTCCTGCACTTATTATTTTGCAGGATACGCTGACTGAATTCTAATATATCTTGCAGATTCTTAACTATTTTTTTCCTTCTATGCGGACTCTATTGAAGTCTTCATTTCCAACAGATACCAATACAGAGATGTTGATTAATTTAGAACCATTTAATTTAGCTTGCAGAGCTCTACATTAAACTTGAGACTTGCACACTCATTCTGATTTATATTAATTCAGAAGCAATAGATTAAACTCATTCTCTCCTTACATTTTGAAGAAGAGTCACATTGGACTCAAAACGTTAACCCTGCTCCTCTCTCCAAAGAAGCTGCCAGATCGGCTGGTTCTGTTTTTTATTCCAGATTTCAAGCAATTGCAGTATTTTGCTTTTATTTTAGATTAAACTCGTTGGCACCAGATCTTCTGGTCACCAGATTGTCGGGAGACTGCACATACCCCGGAAGCTGTGCTACGGGACCCCTCGAAGGTCACAATGCAAGCACTCTGAGGGAATTTCCTGGGAGGTTTGAATTTCCGATGGGCAATTGCCCTTGCTCCCTAGGACCCTCCTAAAATGTCCCCAGGAAATGTTAGACAGGAAAAAAATCTAGTCTAACTTCTGGGTAGCTATACCACTGACACCCCCCACCCCCGCCTCCCCACCCAATCACTGACAGCGACTCCCCGACACCCCCCTCAGCCCCCTGACTAGCCCTGACTCCTGATTTGCCCAGCCTGATTCCTTGACCCAACTCTCCGCTCCCAGGAACCCCCCAACCTGAACCATCTCTTTCCCTCCTTCCCCAAGCTGATCCAACTCTTTCCCCTACCTCACCTCACCAATCTGACTCGCCTAATCTGACCTGACTTGCCCCCTGACTTGACTCTTCCCTCCATTGGTTCCCCCAACCCTACCAACACAATCTGACCTGACCCCACAACCCAACTCCCCGCTCCAACCCAACTACCCCCAACCCACTCTACTAACCTGCCATGCTGCCCCTGCCCACCCTACCTACCCTACACCTTACCTACTCTCCGTAGCTTTTCAAAGAAGCTTTGGGACGTTTACACTCTTTACTTACCAGAATATGGCAACTAGTGCCATGAAAAGGGGGTGCGGCTTCAGCATGTATACTCTGCGTTGCTCAGTATGAGGTTTGCTGCACTGAGTTGGTTGTGAAGGATCCTCCATCAGAAGGTCTCTCAAAAAATTCAGAGGAGGGTTTCCGATCCTGATCTGAAGATCTGGGCCATTTAGTTAAAGTACCAGGGCTAAAGCATTTTTAAAAAAATAAAGTTCTTACCAAAATGCAATGGGCATCATTATTAACTCCATCGTCAAGTGCATCTTTACCATGCTTTTTCATCATTTATCTTGTCTGCAATTAATATTGTTATATGTGTGTGTGAAAAAATTCATGAAACCTTCCTGCAAATCAGCAAGTCAGGATTACAATAATTCCAAAGTCCAGGTTTAATTCCTTCACTATTACCACTCGATATCTGAACCCAAGAGATAGGAGCAGGAGCAGACTACATGGCTTGTTAAGCCTGCTCTGCCATTCAATAGGAGCATGGTCTTCAACACCATTTTCCTTCCCTCTTCCCATATCCCTTGATTCCCCGAGAAACCGAAAATCTGTGTATCCCAGCCTTAAATATGACAAATCATGGATTAGAATCCAAGTGCTATTAATCCATTTCTGTTTAAAAGGGAAGCAGGGTTTAAAGAAGGTACTTTTCATTCAAAGTACTTCCCCAAATGATGGAAAATGATTGCTGTACAATTATGAACAATGTACTTTTGACAACTCAAATCTTTACCTCTGCGAGAGACCTTCCCTGGTCGAATAACTGTGTAGAAGGACTTCCTGTGGCATTGCAAATCAGAAAGTACCTGGAACAGTTCCATTGAAAGCTTTGGGGACTGAAGCTGAGACTTCAAGCTAACTTTATACTCTCATTAAGCAGCCCAATCCCATTATTTTAGTGCTTTGGGCTGGATGCTGAGACACCCAAATAACTGCAGCAGCTTAAAAACAGTAGCTTTCAAAGTTTCCTGTATAGCGTAAACTCTACAAATGTTGCCATCCTCACAGGAGCCCCAGTTCTCGCTCCTGATTGATAGTATTAGCTACCTAAAGGAAACATTGCTAACACTTCAGAAAACCTGCTGTTTATTAACACTGAACAATGTATATATATGTGTGGAATTCTAGATTTTCAACTTACTGCCCAGTGTAAGACTACCATTAGATTGGTCAGCCCGTTATGGAAGTCATCGGTTTTTATTTGCCGATCCACAGCAGCAGTTCTATGCCTGGGCGGCAAGCTGAAGATCCCCCCGCCTGTGTTTTCAGTGCAGAGTGAGCTCAACCCCGGACAGAAATCTGATGACTTCATGGACTCCCTGGGACTCCTTAGCTTCTTCCTTGGGTCTATAGACCCCAGCTTGGAAAGTTCTCCTCTGAATTCCAGCTCGAACTTTCCCATTATCAGCTGGCTGATGGAAAATGCACGACGAATCTGCTCCTGTAAAAAAAAGCCTTTTAATTTAATTACTCTTCAGATCTTAACAGTTATACCAAGATCTGGCATCCCATTATGATGCTTAGCAACAAGATTATTTCGCCCTCCCCTCAATTGAAATCTACAGCCTGAACCTCGTGGCTCGTCAGGCGTGTGCGATTGGCCGGCCCTGAAGCGGTCGCAAAATGTGCTTTGATTGGCCCGCAAACACAATTTCGTGCTGGCTGGCCTATTAACCGGCCGCCAGTGTGAAACGCACAATGAGAGAGGCTCAGTGCTGCTGGGGGAGGGGGAGGGAAGGAGAGGGGGATGGGGGGGGAAGGGGGAAGGAGAGGGGGGTGGAGGGGGTTGCGGGGGGGGGAAGGAGGGAGGGAGGGGAGGGGAGGGTAGGGGGGTGGGGGGGTGGAAGGAGGGAGGGGGTGAGGGGGGGTGCGCCATGATGAGTGAGGGTGCAGGTGGGCACTAAGAAAAGTGAAGGTGCGGGTGGCCCCTCCTAGCGAGCTCCCTGAAGGCAGACGGCTGCTGCGGAGCTGCCTCAAGGGGCTGTAGACCTGGGCAGATTAAATGAGAAGAAATAAATGCAGCAAACTGTGTGTCTATGCAGCACCTTCAAGCTCCTGACAGCGGAACTCAAAAAAAAAACCTCAGTCACCAGAGATCCTGTTTTTTTTTTAATTATATTTCATCCCGTCCTGGATTGAGGTTGTAGTGAAAAGGTGAAGGCCTCCTGGCCGATTGGCCTGTCCGCCCACCGTAAAAAGCGGACGGGCCACATAAATTCGCTGTCAATTGCCTCCTTAACGTGCTTAATCGTCTGTGGGCGCGCTTTCGACTGCTCCGCATGCCTGCCGAGCGAAATATCGTGCAACTGCGCGATGACTTCGGCAAGCGCACCTGACGTCTTCTCGCGCAATGTCACGTGCTGTTGAGTTGGGCGTGCGCCCACACGAGCGACATACAGTTCTGCCCTATATTAATGTGCCTTACCGTTCAGATCAGGACACACACACAGGGGGAAATTGTGGTACCAGGAGGAGCCTCATTCACCTGAAGCTCTGGCTGCACAACCGCATCTCACCGGACCATCCCCACCCCTATCGTCCGAGGGGAGGCCCAGAGAATTCTGGAGGTTGCCGTCAATTCTGCCCCATCTTGACTTCATTGGATGTAAGCCCCTGAAAATCCATTTGATTTGACAGACACCTTGCTTCCAACCTCCCTGCCCTTCTCCGGCATTCAAGAAACTATGGAGCTGCCTGAGCCGTGAAGGAAGCAGTCAGATGCATGGAAAATATTTGCTGGAGGCTTCCCTATGTGGGATATGGGCCCATTTTGCACCTTGTGCACCCCCCTCTCCTGGGTTCAAGGATGTATTGTTGCAGAAAACTATTCTGATCACACTTAAGAAATTTGCCACATTACTGACATGAGCTCTTTTGCTTATTCCAATCTATATGAATGCAAAAATTCCTGACTAAAGCAACTCTGCCTCTATGATTTGGGGGTTGTGGGGGCCGGGGTGGTGGGAGACAAGTACAATTTGAAATACCTCCAGCGCCAAGCAGTTCTTGTCACTGAAGATGAGCAATTCAGTCACGTGGATCCATCTAGAAGGTGTCATTCCAGGACAGTCAGCTCAAAAACTTAATTGGCAGATTTGAATTAGTTTGGGTGAAGGACAGGACTCCAATTAGGTGTTGAAATGTCTTCCAATTTTCAGCATCTAATTCATAATAGGGGGATGGTTTCCCTGATAGGGAGGCTGTTCAGGGTTCTGCTCAGCACTTTAGCCTTGTCTGTACATTAATCACTCTATTGTCTTTAGGCTTGCTCAGGTCCTAATTAAAGCTGCCATTTGTCTTAATTTGAAACATTTAATAATATTGGGAGATATCACTCCCTCATCTGTCTCTCCAACGCCCCAGCAAACTAGACTTAATTCCTTTGTTAATTTTCCCAGAATGCTAGTACTCTGTCCAGGCTAAAGACTCTACTGACAATTACATTCTAAATGTCTCTTAAGGTGGAAAAAAAAAGGAATTGCAATTTTCCATCACCTTTTATGACCTCGGGACATCCCAAAACTCTCTACAGCCAGTGAAGTAGTTTTGAAGTGTAGCCATTGTTATAATCTTGGAAATACAATTTGTGCAATGTGCAAACAGCCAATTTGTGCACAGCAAAGTCCCACTAGCAGCAATGAATTAAATGAGCCTTAGGTGTTGTTTGAAAGGTAAATATCGTCGGCAACACATCTGTCGGCAATTCATCAGTGGTGCGCTGAAGTACAATATACAGGGCTCTTCTGCAAGTTGTGAGCGTAAGATCTCACTTGTAGGAGCTGGTAACATGCTGATCAATAATTGTATAATTAAATCCAGTGAGTTCTATCAGAAAATGTGGGAAAGGTGTGTTGAGAGCAGCTTAATCCTTCGCCTGAGGTAAAGCTTGCTATTAGAATTTCACAATTCCCCTCGTCGGCCAAACAGAAATATATAACAATTGCAGCACAAACGTGCAAAGTTAAATGATGTTTTTAAATTGGTCAGTGTTCAGAGTGAGCTGAAGGCATTTAAAGATAGTCATGGAAGCATGACTACCTGCAAACCTTTCATTGGAGTCAAGTGTAGTTTTGTATAATTCATCGTATAATACATTGTAATTGGGCATCATTAAGTGATTTTTCACAGGCTTGAGTTCCTAATACAGAATAAATTGCAATTTGCACGTTTAATGCCTAGTCAAGTTTACTCTATGCAATCCTAATTTTAAATTAGGAGACCAGCAGAGGTCATGGCTTTCGTTACAGAAGAATAGCCGACAGTTGGACTGCCAGCATTTCTTCTAAAAATATCTCATTCTTAAGAACAGTTGGTGTTGGTCTTAATTGTACATATTAGGGAATTTGATTGGGTCATTTAATAGATCAAACAGAAGCATCAGACTAAGGATAGGGGAACATGAGATTGTGCAGTAGGAGTCAGCCTCCATTCTAGTGGATCATCAATATATACCGTAAATTGGATATTTTTTATTCTTTCATGGGATGGGGGCTTCACTGGTTAGGCCAGTATTTATTGCCCATCCCTAATTGCCCTTGAGAAGGTGGTAGTGAGCTGCCTTCCTGAAACGCTACAGTCCATGTGGTGTAGGTACACCTACGGTGCTGTTAGGAAGGGAGTTCCAGGATGTTGACCCAGCGACAATGAAGGAACAACGATATATTTCTGAGTCAGGATGGTGTGTGACTTGGAAGGGAACATGCAGGTGGTGCTGTTCCCATGCATTGCTGCACTTGGCCTTCTAGGTGGTAGAGGTGAAGGGTTTGGGAGATGCTGTTGAAGGACCCTTGGTGAGTTGTTGCAGAGCATCTTGTAGATGGTATACTCTGCTGTCACTGTGCTTCAATGATGGAGAGAGGGAATTTTTAGGGTAGTGGATCAAACAGGCTGCTTTGTCCTTGACTGTGTCAAGCTTCCTGAGTGTTGTCGGAGCTGCACTCATCCAGGCAAGTGGAGAATATTCTATCACACTCCTGACTTGTGCCTTGCAGGCTTTGGGGAGTCAGGAGGTGAGTTACTTGCCGCAGCCTGCTCTCATAGCCGCACTATTTATATGGTTATTTATATTTTTCAGATACGTTGACTAAAAATTTGAATAAAATAATTTTTTACTCATCTTCTATTTAGGAATTAACGTGTACAGTTTAAAAATTGCACACTGACAACATCACCATGATTCAGAGTTTACAGATCAGAAAGTACGAGATTTAATCCCCAGTTCATACTGATGTCAACCAGGGTTAGTAGAGGTGGGAGCCTGCAATTGGCTGCTTTTCCCTTGGGTTAACATAGGTAAAGTCGGCTAGTAGTCCTGCCTTGATCGCCTTTGCTTGAAGTGCATGTTTCTGGGAATATCCTGATAGAAGACGCCTCCATACTTTTGGGATGGTGAGCTGCCTATCCAGAGCCAGAGAAATACATATTGAGGAAAAGCCAGAGGGGTTACTGAAGTAGGTGCTTGATGGTTACTGTTCAAATAGGGGATAAATGACATTGAGATCACATGTAGGAGCCTTATAAGCCACTTGTATATTGGCACCATCCTGACTTGGACATATATTACCATGCCATTATTGTCGCTGAGTCAAAGTACTGGAACTCCTTACCTAGTAGCACTGTGGGTGTACTCTTCACATATACTGCGACGGTTCAGGAAGGTGACTCACCACTATTTTCTCAAGGGTAACTATGGGTGGGCAATAAATGCTGACCTTTCTAGCAGTGCTCATATCCTGACAATGAACAAGAAAACAGAATTGGATCAAAATTCTAAAGTCGGCCATGTGAGGTAAGATTCTCGGGTATGATTCCAATCTTTGGGAGTTCATCACAACAATTGAGATGGTAACCAAGTGGCTGGCAACAGATCATGGAAACAGCAATGCTAATCAGCTGGGTATCCAGGCCAAGTAAATAGGATTGGCCCAGGAGAGATGAGCAGCATTGAGCTGAGAGGGGAGAAAGTGATGTGACTATAAGTAAGCAGAGGAAGTGATCAAATTTGGTAGTGCTTTGGTCAGACTGCAAACCTAAATACCGTGTCCAGTTCTGGTCACCAGGACGTGAGAGACACTCAAGTGCTGGAACCAGTGCAGAGATGAATCACAAGGCTGATCCCAAGTGTCAGAAGTATGAATTATGTAGGAAGATTTTAGTAACCTATGCTTTTCATTCTAAAAAGGAAGCTACCGAGATTGAGAAGCGCTGAAAGAAATCATTAATCCAGGATAGCACTTAAATTTATGCAGCAGGTCAAAGTAAAAGACACAGATTCAAACTAGAGAAAGGAACTCCTGAGGGTGGATATACAAAGATTGATCAATGTAGAATAAATTTTGAGACAAAGTAGTGGAGACAAAACTGCTGGAATAATTGCAATAAAACCAACCACATGTGGGGATGGATGAATTAAGATGGGCTTGAATGGTCCTCCTCGTCTCTAGTGGGGCATGGACTGGTTTCAGCCTTCAAAAAAACATTCGGTTGTAATTAACGTTTGTGCTTAAAAGGTTGTGTAAATGAAAAACATGTTCTCATTGGTCCTCCCACTTAAATCCTGCAAATAAATTGTCAAATGTTTTGTTTTGGAAATTTTGTTGAAATAGAAGTCAAACCTAGGAACCAGTGCTGATCTCAGAACTTCTGAATGACTGCTGTGTTACTTAAATGAGCGGGATACTTGCTGAAGGATCCATTTAAATTTCCTCAAGCCTATTTAGGCTTCACTCATTGACCATTAAATAACACAATCAATTTTTATAACATTGCAAGTATTCATTCTTAATCTAGTTTCATTCTAGTTTCTTAATCTGATCGTTATAAATTATTTTAGTTCTTTAACGCAATTTAAGGATTTAGAAAAGGGAATTATTCAACAAATAGTAATAATTTGGGATGAATGCTTGCAGCCAAATGCCTTTAGCTGGAATCCTTTGCCGTACTGGGTGAAATGGAATGGAACTGATGGGAGAAGTCAAAATAGGCCAACGTTTCCTGACAGAAATAAGAGAGAGTAATTAAGGGGCAGGCTGAAAGAGACAGAGAAGAGAAACATTTAGAAAGACCAAGTGCTTTTGAGGGAGGGTGTTTTTTAGCCAGGTCAATCATATCCACTTTATTTTACAGAACCACTTCCCATCTTTGAACAGCCACTTGACCTATTCATGGTCCATGCTTTTATGTTTGATTGTAATATCATATTAAATAGCAGAAAGAAATCAGCATTGAAATCCCTGCATGTTTCATTATGGTCCCTGCATTACAAGTGGCCACTTCAACTGCGCTTCATTGGTTGTCGAGTGCTTTGGGACACCCTGAGGTTGTGGAAAGCGCTATGTAAATGCAAGTTCTTAGTTCTAAACTTTACTTTTGTGCTCATCTGAGTCCTGGTTTCCAGTGTATTATGAACTCGAATTGTAAAGCGACATCTAGTGTTAGTAAAAGTTTGCTTCACCTCTCAGAACACTGCAAGTGGGAGTACCCCTCCCACCTGCTAGCTCACAACAATAATGTTCTGTTTTAATTACAGTTTGATTTCTAAAGTATTTCTATTCAGATTGCACTTTGTCGTATGTTGGAGGTAATAATGGATAATTAAAACTGAGTTAATAAATGCTCTCTGTAGGATTATAATAAGACAATAATATAAAGCGAACTCATTTATATGATTAGATTAGAAAATAAGTTTTGATTTCGAATTCAACAAATATAATTACCATCATTGTTATATTTCTTTAGTTTGTTGTATTTTGTGCCGGAGCTGCTGTTTGGTATTTTGTACTGATTGGTGCCTGTGCCCACTCTTTACTGATTAGTTACTGCTGATGCTGTTTCTGATTGGTGCTTTAAATAAGTTTTGACTTTTCTTCTTTGGGATTGGTCCATCATATTTAACAAAAGCAACCAATCAGTTGTGGGGGGTGGATCTCCTGCTCCTTTCACCTGATGACAGGTCCTCTTTCCCATGACCTTAGCTGCAATATAATTGTCTTCAGATTGACCCCCTGCCTGCTCACCACTCATCCTTGTAGTTGCCTCCCATAGTACTTAAACCTCTTCCACTTTCTCTCATTGGACCGAGTCTTGGCCTTGCCTGTTACCCGCTTCCTGGACCTCCTGTTTTCTGTCCAGCCTTAGCCCTTGCCTACTGTATCGCTCGTGCCTTGTTTTAGTTCCAACCTCCACATCCAGCAAATCGTGAGCAATAAGGGCAGAACGTTACCCTGCCTCACTCTCTGCTTGTTTGCACCACTATCAGAGATGTAGTCATATTTATTAATAACTGTTTGCCTTTGGCAGATCAGGGTGAATTGCAATAGTTTAGGCCAGGCTTTTCTCACAGATAGTAAATTGGCTACAAAACAAAAACAGAATTACCTGGAAAAACTCAGCAGGTCTGGCAGCATCGGCGGAGAAGAAAAGAGTTGACGTTTTGAGTCCTCATGACCCTTCGACAGAACTTGAGTTCGAGTCCAAGAAAGAGTTGAAATATAAGCTGGTTTAAGGTGTGTGTGTGTGTGTGTGTGTGTTTGTGGGGGGGGGGGGGGGGGGGGGGCAAGCGGAAAGAGAGAGAGAAGTGGAGGGGGGGGGTGTGGTTGTAGGGACAAACAAGCAGTGATAGAAGCAGATCATCAAAAGATGTCAACAACAATAGAACAAAAGAACACATAGGTGTTAAAGTTGGTGATATTATCTAAACGAATGTGCTAATTAAGAATGGATGGTAGGGCACTCAAGGTATAGCTCTAGTGGGGGTGGGGAGAGCATAAAAGATTTTAAGATATTTAAAAATAATGGAAATAGGTGGGAAAAGAAAAGTCTATATAATTTATTGGAAAAAAAAGGAAGGGAGAAACAGAAAGGGGGTGGGGATGGGGGAGGGAGCTCACGACCTAAAGTTGTTGAATTCAATATTCAGTCCGGAAGGCTGTAAAGTGCCTAGTCGGAAGATGAGGTGTTGTTCCTCCAGTTTGCGTTGGGCTTCACTGGAACAATGCAGCAAGCCAAGGACAGACATGTGGGCAATAGAGCAGGGTGGAGTGTTAAAATGGCAAGCGACAGGGAGGTTTGGGTCATTGTTGCGGACAGACCGCAGATGTTCTGCAAAGCGGTCGCCCAGTTTACGTTTGGTCTCTCCAATGTAGAGGAGACCACATTGGGAGCAACGAATGCAGTAGACTAAGTTGGGGGAAATGCAAGTGAAATGCTGCTTCACTTGAAAGGAGTGTTTGGGCCCTTGGACGGTGAGGAGAAAGGAAGTGAAGGGGCAGGTGTTGCATCTTTTGCGTGGGCATGGAGTGGTGCCATAGGAGGGGGTTGAGGAGTATGGGGTGATGGAGGAGTGGACCAGGGTGTCCCAGAGGGAGCGATCCCTACGGAATGCCGATAGGGGGGGGTGAAGGGAAGATGTGTTTGGTGGTGGCATCGTGCTGGAGTTGGCGGAAATGGCGGAGGATGATCCTTTGAATGCGGAGGCTGGTGGGGTGATAAGTGAGGACAAGGGGGACCCTACCATGTTTCTGGGAGGGAGGAGAAGGCGTGAGGGCAGATGCGCGGGAGATGGGCCGGACACGGTTGAGGGCCCTGTCAACGACCGTGGGTGGAAAACCTCGGTTAAGGAAGAAGGAGGACATGTCAGAGGAACTGTTTTTGAAGGTGGCATCATCGGAACAGATGCGACAGAGGCGAAGGAACTGAGAGAATGGGATGGAGTCCTTACAGGAAGCGGGGTGTGAGGAGCTGTAGTCGAGGTAGCTGTGGGAGTTGGTGGGTTTGTAATGGATATTGGTGGACAGTCTATCACCAGAGATTGAGACAGAGAGGTCAAGGAAGGGAAGGGAAGTGTCAGAGATGGACCACGTGAAAATGATGGAGGGGTGGAGATTGGAAGCAAAATTAATAAATTTTTCCAAGTCCCGACGAGAGCATGAAGCAGCGCCGAAGTAATCATCGATGTACTGGAGGAAGATTTGTGGAAGGGGGCCGGAGTAGGACTGGAACAAGGAATGTTCCACATACCCCATAAAGAGATAGGCATAGCTGGGGTCCATGCGGGTACCCATAGCCACACCTTTTATTTGGAGGAAGTGAGAGGAGTTGAAGGAGAAATTGTTCAGCGTGAGAACAAGTTCAGCCAGATGGAGGAGAGTAGTGGTGGATGGGGATTGTTCGGGCCTCTGTTCGAGGAAGAAGCTAAGGGCCCTCAGACCATCCTGGTGGGGGATGGAGGTGTAGAGGGATTGGACGTCCATGGTGAAGAGGAAGCGGTTGGGACCAGGGAACTGGAAATTGTTGATGTGACGTAAGGTGTCAGAGGAATCACGGATGTAGGTGGGAAGGGACTGGACAAGGGGAGAGAGAAGGGAGTCAAGATAACGAGAAATGAGTTCTGTGGGGCAGGAGCAAGCAGAGACGATCGGTCTACCGGGGCAGTTCTGTTTGTGGATTTTGGGTAGGAGGTAGAAGCGGGCCGTCCGAGGTTGGGCGACTACCAGGTTGGAAGCTGTGGGAGGAAGATCCCCAGAGGAGATGAGGTCAGTGACAGTCCTGGAAACAATGGCTTGATGTTCAGTGGTGGGGTCATGGTCCAGGGAGAGATAGGAGGAAGTGTCTGCGAGTTGACGCTTAGCCTCCGCGAGGTAGAGGTCAGTGCGCCAGACAACAACAGCACCACCCTTGTCAGCGGGTTTGATGACAATGTCAGGGTTGGACCTGAGAGAAAGGAGTGCAGTAAGTTCAGAGAGAGACAGGTTAGAATGGGTGAGAGGAGCAGAGAAATTGAGATGACTAATGTCGCACCGACAGTTCTCAATGAAAAGATCAAGAGAAGGTAAGAATCCAGAGGGAGGGGTCCAGGTGGAGGGAGAATATTGGAGATGGGTAAAAGGATCCGTTGAACTGGGAGAGGACTCCTGCCCAAAGAAGTGAGCCCGGAGATGAAGACAGCGGAAGAAGAGTTCAGCATCATGCCGAGCCCGAAATTCATTGAGGTGAGGGCGTAAGGGTATGAAACTAAGTCCTTTGCTGAGCACTGAACGTTCAGCATCGGAGAGGGGAAGGTCAGGGGGTATAGTGAATACACAGCTGGGGCTGGGATTGGAAGATGGGGTGGGGACAGAGGGACGGGCAGGGGTGGAGGGTCCTAGATGGGTGTTGGTGTCGATGAGTTGTTGGAGCTTGCGTTCCTTAGCACTTGAGAGAAAGAGAAAAAGTTTCTTGTTGAGGCGTCGGATGAGCCGAAGAATAAAATGAAACTGGGGGCACGCGCCGCTTTGAAAAAGGGTACGGCGGTGCTGCTGGAGGGAGAGGTCGAGTGTGTTCATATGGTGGCGCATGGCACTGAATGTGGATTTCAGAATGTGACGGGAACAGCAGTCCGAGAAACGTTTTATGTCCCAGAGATATCTGTAATCCTGGATGGGTTCGAAACATGAGGGGTGGAATTTCAGTTGAAATCCACGTGGCGTAAGTCGGAGACGGAGACAGTCACTGAGAAAGAAGATATGGCTGTGAAAGCGGGCTTTAGTAAACACCAGGAGGGAAATGGAAAGCAATGAAGGTGAGCAAGGCAAAAGAGAGGAACGGAAATCTTGTCGCAGAAAAGAACAGAACTTCTTCAAGGAGGTAGGCATTTCTTGAAGAGCAGTGGCAGTCAATAAAACAGATAAAAACAAAAAAACTGCGGATGCTGGAAATCCGTAAATTGGCTACATGTGTATTGGCGTCAGCTGCAGTGGAAAACCCTACAATGGATAAATACCTCAGTAGGAAATGCATTGCTTACAATATACACTAATGCTATTTCATACAGTTAGCCTCTTGCAAGCAACCAATTTGAAGTCAACTGTTGTGCTTTGGATCAGCTGAGCAGGCTCAGGGATCAGTTGATTGGAAACTGATTATAGTCTAGATTATAACTAACTGTAAACTTGTCTAACTCTACTGCGGCAACAGCTGGTCCTTCCTGCTGAGTTTTTCCAGGTAATTCTTTTTTTGTTTTGGTCCTTCCAGTGCTCTACATCATGGTCAACATAGAAACTTAAACCTTGAGCATCAGGATCAGCTTCAACTGTATGTATGACGCACATGCATTTGTAGGAGGTAGGTGTGCTGCTACAAATAATTCCTGTCAGGTAAAGGCCATATTTGTGCGTGGCTTTTGGGAGTTGGAGCAGCTTGATGGACAAATTGCCTTTTCTTGCTCAATGCTGATTTATACTTTAATAAGCAATGACTATTGTAAAGTCTATTTGGGAAGTTCGCCTGCTGGGAATTGTTTATTCATGTTTCTGCTGTGTTTGGTCCTTATCTGAGATTGTTTCATTGCGACTGAACTTACCGCTTTTCATGTTCCCCTCAGTCCCATCCTGCTTGTAAATACATCACTCCAGCTGTTTCCATTGTTCGGTGAATGAAGATGAGAAGGGAAAGTTCCTTTCATTGTTCACTGCCAGGAATGTTGGAAGTTGAACCCTGTAACAAGTCTAACAAAAGTCTCTTGCTTGTGATTCATGCTGTCTTTCAGTATGCCTATCAAAATTCTGATGAATAATTCACCCTTTTTTTTAAATACTCTGTTTACTTAATGCCTTATCTGTAAGCTGAAAGTTTGTAATTGAAATGATAAAATTTGAATAATGTCTCATACTGGGTTGAAAAACTGAACCAACTCAACAGTAAAATGTTGTTTGACTGTTGTGTAATCCCAAGTAGTTATATTTATGTAGTTCTACTTAGAATAGATGTTTAATGCCATTGGATACTATATCTGGCAAGGACACCTCAACATAAGAGATTAAGTAAAAATTGTAAATAGTTGTTTTTTTGACCCCATTAGATTTCTCCTGGTCAACCTTGACTCTTCTATGATTCCAAAGAGAACAGACGGTTGAGGTTGTTAACTGTTACGGTGTAGTGAAGAGAACGTTGCTGTTTGTGAGGACCGTGGATTTGAAATGCTTTTAGTGGAACTAAGGCACGATCCAAGAACGATTTTATTATTGCAGGTTGTAGACCTGATCTCCTGCAAATGCAAAGTTTGCTTTTATTTTTTTGTTCACGGGACGTGTGCATCGCTGGCTGGGCCAGTATTTATTGCCCATCCCTAATTTCCCTTGAGAAGGTGGTGCTGAGCTGCCTGCTTGAACTGCTGCAGTCAGACATTTGTAGCAGTTTGATACAACTGAGCGGCTTGCTCAGCCATTTCAGAGGGCAGTTAAGGGTGAATCATGTTTCTGTGGGTGTGAAATCACATGTAGGCCAGACTGGGTAAAGATGGCAGGTTTCCTTCCCTGAAGGGTATGAGTGAGCCAGATGGGTTTTTTATGACGATCAATAATGGTTTCATGGCCACCATTACTGAGACTAGCCTTCAATTCCAGACTTTTACTCATTAAATTTAAATTCCACCAGCTACCATGAACCCTTATCCCCAGAGCATTTGCCTGGACCTCTGGGTGACTATTCCAGTGGCATTACCAAAACATCACTGCCTCCTCCCAGGTCTTGCTGTGATACTTCAATGGGCAAAGGCAGCCCTTGAAAGTCTTGTTTGTAATGGCTGTTAGACACTGACGATGCACGTTAGTGAGAAGTCACCAGGCAGTTTCCAGGAATGGGAGTTCAGTTTGATTTCTTTTCCCTGCCTGCCCCGCCCTTTCCTGCTCTGAATGCTGAAACCAGCAGCGAGCCCAGATGACAGCAGGCAGCTCTGTAGGTCTTGTGGATCTGTGTGACTCAGTTCCTCAACAAAGCATGCATATACCCACTAAGCCTAGCATTGCCAACTGTGATTAAATGGATTCCTGGAGGTTTCATCAAATGACTTGCCCCATGCTGCACCGCTAGTCAGCCTAAACATCCATTCTCATGATTCACTGCCTTCCTACAACAATTGGAAAGGAAAATGACTCATTCTCCAATTGGATGATGCTTGACTGTCAGCCAAACAGCCTTTTTATCATGTTTCCAGTCCTTATGTATCTGGTAAAGAGAAATGTTTAAAAAAAGTTTTTTTTGTAATTTTATTTGATGTCTCAATGATTTTTCTTCAGCTTAGCACACAATAGTGCCCTGGAGATTGATCTTTAAACCTTGGAGACTCCAGACCAATCCTGATGGGGTTGGTAACCCTAACTAAGAGAGGGTATTCAGAACCAGCAAGTGGAGTAAGAGTAGTCATATAGTTTGTCGGGAAGCAAGGGCTGTAGATGAGAGAAAGCCCAGTTACCTTGCACTTCTTCAGTGTGGCTTGACTTTGTAGCGTGTACAAAGTTTTACTTTGGAAAACGATGGGCAGGACTTTACATCCCACGGGTGGGCACACACCTGACCCGATCAGGTATAAAATAGCACACACTGACATCGGGCGAGCGTCCACAAATACCCCACATTTTGGTCGGCGGGTGCGCGCAAGAGTCGGCAGCGTGCCTGCCAACAATTAAGAGGCCTATTAAAGCCCTTAGTCGAGTAATTGAAAGCAATTTTTCGCTGCCCGTCCAACCTTACGGGTTGGCGGGTGGGAGAATCGGCCAGGCGGCCTTTGGATTTTTTTTATAAAACCTCATCCACGGGGCGGGGTGAGATTTCCAACAGTAATTTTTTTTTAATAAAAAAACATTGTCAGACGTAATTTTAATTGTTTCCGCTGTTGTTGCTGAGTTCCACGCTGGGACATGTTCTTAACATTTTAAAAGTCTGTCTTTTTTGATTGTACAATTCTTCAGGTCCCTGAGGCAGCTCCCTGGCGTCAGAGCGCTTTCAGTTCGCTCTCCTTGGCGTACGCGCAGACTTTTGCGCTCGCACCCTCCCCACACCCACCCTGGCAGCACTGAGCTTTTTAGCGGGTCTTTCATGTTGGCTGGCTGTTAATTGGCCTGTTGGCGTGAAATTGAGGGCGGTGGACCACTTTGCGGCCCCTCCCAGGCCTGCCTGCTGTGTCCACTGGACGAGCGGAAAACCCTCCCCAATGTTTTGTTTGACTATTAGACCTCAAAATTGTTCACCTTGGGCTGACGTTAGTTAGGTAACTTGACATTTGCCTTTTCTAAGTAAATGCTTAAAGTTATGGGCTGATAAACCTCACAATATTTGAACGCAACAAAGGCTGCAGACGCTGCAAATGATCCACCCTGTAAGGATCTGTTCAATGCATTATAAGGGACACTCGCTGCTTAATTGCGGAGTTCTCAAACAGAGATAACATGCGATATTAGGGTAGGCAATCAAAAGCTGAGTCAAGAAAGTAGACATAAAAGAATGCCTTAAAAGAGGAGAGTGATGTAGAGAGGCAGGGAGGTTTTTGGAGGGAATTTCAGAGCTCAGGGCCCAGGCAGATGAAGGCAAAACCACCATTGGTGGAGGGATTAAAATCAGGGAAGCATAAGAGACCAGAATTGGAGGAGAGCAGATCTCTCGGAGGATAGCTTGAAGGGGTTACAGTGATGAGGAAGGGTGGCTCCAAGGAGGGATTAGAATTTTAAAATCAAAGTAACTCGCCAAGCTGTTTCTCCCGTCAAAAATGCTCAATTAGCTTTTCACACTGAAACAGCTAAAATAACATGCAATTCAGATCTCTAATTCATGACGTACTTGATAATGCCCAGGGAGTGCTTGGAATGTGGAACTTGCTACCCATGTGGAGTAGTTGAGGTGAACAGCATGGAGCTATTCAAAGGACACCTAGATAAGTACATGTTGGGGAAGGAATGGAAAAATAGGCTGATAGGGTAAGATGGGGTTAGGTGGGAAGGAGGCTCATGTGGAACATAAATCCTGACATAGATCATTTGGAATGATTTGACCTTTTCTGTGCTGTAAATCCTATGGAGCACCGATAGTATAGAGCACGCACACAGACTGTCATTGGCTGGCGTGCATGACACGGCAGGTTTTTTTCTCTCTTCTTCCGTTCTATTTTTCCTTTTCTTGAAACCATGTGACAAGAAGTTCCTGTAAACAACCACTCAAGCGAGAGAGTACCACTGGGATAACATCTGGAAAGCAGCTAGCATGTGGTTTAAAGAGGAATACTAGATGCTGTTGTTTATCAGAATAGAACTACACAGAGTCACTTAGAAGGAGAGACACTCAGGGCAACCTTGATGAATTGGCTTGCGCAGAAACATTCAACTGAGGAGACTCGCTGTTGAACCAACTTGCTCAAAGGAGCGCAATGCAGCTCCTGACAAATGGGCCACTGCCTGTATGCCTTACTGCTCCTTACTATCTACAGGCAATCCTTAGGTCAAGTCTTCAATTTACCTGTTACTCAATTGCTTCCAGGACCAGCTTTATTGTTTCCAGCAGCTGCCTACATAAAGATCCCATTATAATCTGTGCGTGTGTTCACCCATATTACATAGATCACTACAATGTGTACAAATTATCCCTTCTGTGTCTCAGCAATTCTTCTGTGTGTCTAGTTTTTATCATTGTCATAACAAACACCAGCAGCTTGTATTTATGTGGCATCTTCAACATAGCACAATGTTCTAAGGTGCTTCACAAGAGTGTTATCAAATAAACTTGATACCGAAGCACATAAGGAAATACAAGAGTAGGTGACCAAAAGCGGTAAGTTTTAAGAAGCACCTTCAAGGAAGAATGCGAGCTTCTTGAGTGTTGTTGGAGCTGCACTCATCCAGGCAAATGGAGAGTGTCCTATCAAACTACTAACTTGTGCCCTGTCGTTGGTGGACAGGCTTCAGGGAATCAGTAGGCGAGTTACTCACTGCAGGATTCCCAGCCTCTGACCTGCCCTTGTAGTCACAGTGTTTATGTCCTTGTTTCAGTTAAATTTACAGTTAATGGTGATTTCTAGGAAGTTGATATTGGGAGATTTCAGCAATGATGATGCTGTTGAATGGCAAGGCAAGATGATTGTATTCTCTCCTGTTGGAGATGGTCATTACCTGGTACTTGTGTGGCATGAATGTTACTTGCCGCTTATCAGCCCAAGTTTATATGCTGTCCAGGTCTTGCTTCAGGCAGGCATGGACCGCTTCATTACCTGAGGACTTGCAAATGGAACTGAACACTGTGCAATGATCGCCTCCCGCTTCTGACTTTATGATGGAGGGAAGATAATTTTAGTGAAGCAGCTGAAGATGGTTGGGCCAAGGGCACTACCCTAAGGAATCACTCCAACAACCACAATCGTCTTCCTTTGTGCTGGATATGGCTCTAGGCCACCCCTCCCCCTCCCCCACCACTTCTCATTGACTTCACTTAGGTTCATTAATGCCACACTTGGTGAAATGCTGCCTTGCTACCAATGGCAGTCACTGTCAATGTGTTGAGTTGTGGGAATGGAGGGGATTGGGGAAGGAGGCTTTGGAAGAATTTGAAATCAAGGGTGAAAATTATAAAACATGGAGACACGGAACATTTTTCAAATGCTCTAAAAACAATAAATTGTTACTTTAAAAACTTGACTTAGCACCACCACTGCATTACTAGTCACTGGACTAGTAAGCCAGAAACCCAGGGTAGTGCTCAGGGGACCCGTGTTCAAATCCCGCAATGGCAGATGGTGGAATTTGAATTCAATAAAAATCTGGAATAAAAAGTCTGAGGATAACCATTGTCGATTGTTGTAAAAACCCACCTGGTTCACTATAGTCCTGTAGGGAAGGAAATCTGCCGCCCTTACCTGGTCTGGCCTACACGTGACTCCAGACCCACAGCAATGTGGTTGACTCTTAAATGCCCTCTGAAATGGCCTAGCCAGCCACTCAGTTCTATCAAACCACCACAAAGTCACAAAAAAGGAATGAAACCGGATGGACCACCCAGCATCCACCGAGGCACCGGAAACGACAACGGCAATCTCAGCCCTTCAATCCTGCAAAGCCCTCCTTACTAACATTTGGGGGCTAGTGCCAAAACTGGGAGAGTTGTCTCACAGACTAGTCAAGCAACAGCCTAACATAGTCATCCTCACGGAATCATACCTTATAATGTCCCAGATTCCGCCATCACTATTCCTGTCCCACTGGCAGGACAGACCCAGCAAAGGTGGCAGCACAGTGGTATACAGTTGGGAGGGAGTTACCCGGGGAGTCCTCAACATCGACTCTGGACCACATTAAGTCTCATGGCATCAAGTTAAACATGGGCAAGGAAGCCTCCTGCTGATTACCACGTACCACAATCCCTCAGCAAATGAATCAGTATTCCTCCATGCTGAACACCACTTGGAGGGAGCACTGAGGGGTGGGCAAGATCCACAGAATGTACTCTGGGTGCAGGACTTCAATGTCCATCACCAAGAGTGACTCAGTAGCACCACTACTGACTGAGCTGGCTGAGTCTTAAATGACATAGCTGCTAGATTGGGTCTGTGACAGGTGATGAGGGAAAAACATACTTGACTTCATCCTCACCAACTTGTCTGCCGCAGATGCATCTGTCCATGACAGTATTGGTTGGAGTGACGACTGCACGGTCATTTTGTAGACAAAGTCCCGCCTTCACATTGAGGATACTCTCCATCGTGTTGTGTGGTACTACCGCCGTGCTAAATGGGATAGATTTCAAACAGATCTAGCAAGACTGGGCATTCATGAGATGCTGTGGGCCATCAGTAGCAGCAGAATTGTACACAACCACAATCTGTAACCTCACAGCCCAGCATGTCCCCCACTCTATCATTACCATCAAGCCACAGGAGGAACCCTGGTTCAATGAAGAGTGCAGGAGGGCATGCCAGGAGCAGCACCAGGCCTTACTAAAAATGAGGCGTCAACCTGGTGAAGCTATAACACAGGGCTACTTGCATGCCAAACAGCATTAGCAGCAAGTGATAGACAGAGCTAAGCAATCCCACAACCAACAGATCAGATTTAAGCTCTGCAGTCCTGCCATATCCAGTCATGAATGGTGATGGACAATTAAACAACTCACTGGAGGAGGAGGTTCCACAAATATCCCCATCCTCAATGATGGAGGAGCCCAGCACGTCAGTACAAAAGATAAGGCCGAAGCAGTTGCTACAATCTTCAGCCAGAAGTGCCAAGTGAATGATCCATCTTGGCCTCCTCTGGAGGTCCCCAGCATCAAAGATGCCAGTCTTCAGCCAATTTGATTCATTCCACGTGATATCAAGAAATGGCTGAAGGCACTGGATAGTGCAAAGGCTATGGGCCCTGACAATATTCCAGCAATAGTAATGAGGAGTTGTGCTCCAGAACTTGCCGTGGCCCTAGCCAAGTTGTTCCAGTACAGCTACAACATTGGCACCTACCCGTTTATGTGGAAAATTGCCCAGGTATGTCCTGTACAAAAATCAGGACAAATCCAACCCAGCCAATTACTGCCCCATCCGTCCACTCTTGATCATCAGTAAAGGAATGGAAGGGGTCATCAACAGTGCTATCAAGTGGAACTTGCTTCACAATAACCTGCTCACTGACGCCCAGTTTGGGTTCTGTCAGGGCCACTCAGCTCCTGACCTCATTACAGCCCTGGTTGAAACAGACAAAAGAGCTGAACTCCCAAGGTGAGGTGAGAGTGACTGCCCTTGACATCAAGACTGCATTTGACTGAATGTGGCATCAAGGAGCCCTAGCAAAACTGGAGTCAATGGGAATCAGGGGGAAAGCTCTCTGCTGGTTGGAAACATACCTAGCACAAAGTAAGATGGTTGTGGTTGTTGGAGGTCAGTCATCTCAGCTCCAGAACATCACCGCAGGAGCTCATCAGGGTAGTGTCCTCGGCCCAATCATCTTCAGTTGTTTCATCAATTATTTTCCTTCCATCATAAGGTCGAAGTGGGGATTTTCACTGATGATTGCACAATGTTCAGCACCATTTGCGACGACTCAGATACTGAAGCAATTCATGTCCAAATGCAGCAAGACCTGGACAATATCCAGGCTTGGGCTGACAATTGGCAAGTAATATTCACACCTCACAACTGCCAGGCATTGACCATCTCCAACAAGAGAGAATCCAGCCATCGCCCCTTGAGGTTCAGTGGCATTACCATCACTGAATCACCCACTATCAACATCCTGGGATTACCATTGATCAGACACTGAACTGGACTAGCCACATAAACACTAGCTACAAGAGCAGGTCAGAGGCTAAGAATCATGCATTGAGTAACCCACTTCCTGACTCTTCAAAGCCTGTCCACTATCTACAAGGCTCAAATCAGGAGTGTGATGGAATACTCCCCACTTGCCTGGATGAGTGTAGATCCCGCAACACTCAAGAAGTTTGACACCATCCAGGACAAAGCAGCCCACTTGATTGGCATCACATCCACAAACATTCACTCCCTCCACCACGATGCACAGTGGCAGCAGTGTGTACCATCAACAAGATGCACTGCAGGAATTCGCCAAGGCCCCTTCAAAAGCACCTTCCAAACCCACGACCACTACCATCTAGAAGAACGAAGGCAGCAGGCACATGGGAACACCAACATCTGGAAGTTCCACTCCAAGCCACACACCATCCTGACCTGTCACCATCGCCATTCCTTCACCGCCGCTGGATCAAAATCCTGGAACTCCCTTCCTAACAGCACAGTGGGTGTACCTACACTGCATGGACTTCAGCAGCTCAAGAAGGCAGCTCACCACCACCATATCAAGGGGCAATTAGGGGTGGGCAATAAATGCTGGCCCAGCCAGCGAAGCCCACATCCCAAGAATGAATAACAAAAAAAAACACTCAGATCTTGAAAGCATTTAAGAAGAAATTATATGTGGGTGGGGAAGAGAGATAATGAAAGGTGCTAAAAATGCAAGTGAAGGTAAGTGGTTCAGACAGTGTCACTGTTCAAATGCCCTGGAAACATTATGCTTGAAAGTCATTTTCTCTGAAGTTTGTCTGGTTGGTTTTTAAGTGTCAGATTTGAAAGCAGTGATTTAATGGAGCACATTTGGTGATCTTGATGTGCTGTGAGGCACAGCCTCCCCTCTAATCTTGCTGAGATGCTCGTCAGAAAGAGTTCTGTTTCTGAGGCAGGTGACAAATTAAATTTCCACACGTATTTTGTTTTGGGATCATGGGATCATCAGTTTTCCTCAGAGGAGCCACGTATTCCCTCAAGGTGGTCTGTGATTGGTAAGCTGTATAAGTCCCCATCTTTTATTTACCACCTTAACCCCTTTGCAAAGGTCATGATATCCTGTCAGATTGTGAAGTGATGAAAATCCCTCTGAAATCTCTTAAAAGGCACGGATAGACCTGAAGAAACCAGATGCGCATAATTTCCTATAGGTTGCTTGTTCTGTGGCCGTTCACCAATGGGCCATGAACTGAGGGAAATCTTAACTCCGTGGCTGAGAGTGGAGTCACACATGTAATTGAACCGGCCAATATCATTCAGTTCCCTAATGAGGGCAGATCCAAAGTTCAATTCTTTCCATAATGAAGCATTAAATCAGCACCTTTTTGGAATCTTCCATAGAAGATAATAATTTGTATTGGGGGAAATATTGTTTAAGTCGCTCATGGCATAAATTCCCAAATTGTGTTCTTTTGTTATGAGGACAGTTTCTCCAAAATTCAGAATAGATTTTCTCAACATGTACACTGGTTTCAAGATTATCTTGAATAGCCTTTATCCTGGCCATTTTTCTATGGTATTGTAAACATCAGGCTCTGGCTTGTTTTTGGAATAACAACACTTACTCCAGGAGTATTTCCCACTCCTGTTATCATCAGCAAGTGTTTGTAGGAAGCTGCCATGCAAGTGGAAGAGATTCATTGTATTTTGTTTTTTAAGACAATTGCTTGTAAACATTTATTAAGAATATGATTCTTCACCCACACTCTCCTTCACGTTTGGCCATCTACCTCTGTGACTGTTAATTTGCTCAACCATGGCCTTGTCTTTCTCTTTGCTGCCTTTTTTCCAAGTTGATCAATCCTCAGTACTTCCCCTGATATAGTTCTGATCTTCACTCCCTTCGAAGCAAAGATAAGTGGAGCTGGCACCAAACTGGCCCAGTCATGAAATGGCAGAGATCATGTCAAGTAATGCCATGCTTCAATCAAAACTGCTTATAAACTTGGCTTCATTCTGAAGAGGAAAGACAACCTCAAGTATTTCCCTCTTTCCATGGCCAACCCTCATTAAACTCCTCTTTTTAGCCCATCCACTCTTGCCTCAAACATCAAATTTGAAGAGCTCATGGATACCTTCACCTACAAGATTGAGATCACCCCCAAAGCTGCCTCTGCTGCTTCCCATCTCCTCACGTCCCAAGCTCCCATCCTGCACCTTTCTTTATTGGAGATTTATTTTAACCTTGCTTCCTTTTATCGCCTCTAAGCTCATCCATCCATGACACCCACCTCCTGATTCCTTGATGCCTTTGCAGCTTAACTCCTGATCAATAAACTATTGTCTGACCCCCATACAAACTGACATCGCCCAATAGTTTCCATTCTCTAATCCCTTCCCCTTATCACTTGCTAATCCTCCCAGTTTTGTGTCCTTCTCTCCTAACGGTTTCCGCTTGCATCCTCCAGTTTGATTGTCTTTACAGCATTGAAACATCCCTCACCTAAGTCATGAATATCATCGTCTGTGAGTGTGATCATGGTGCATTCAAACTGATTGATTGCACTAGCTACATGACTCCACCATCTGTCTAGCTCCTTGGGAATGGTTCCATTACTACTTCTCTGAACACAGACAGTACCCTACAGTGGATTCTGTTCATTTCTCTGAAGAATGGGCTGCATTTCTTTCCTTATTGAGCTACTGCTCCTTTACAGCATCATCCTCAGGCAAGGGGTTAGCTTTCACATGCCCACCGAGAATGCCCAGTTCTGGAACTTTTCCATTTCTCTCAGCCCCTTGGCCACCTCGTTCTCAGATTGCCTTTTCAACTTTGAATGCCGGATGAGTCACAATTTCCTGAGTCAGAGCCCCCTCGCCAACCACTCTGTTTAGGGTTAACCAGGCAGTTTATATTCTTGGCAAATTGTTTGACTCTTAGCTAAGCTTTAATCCCCACTTCTTACCTGACATCAGAGCTAACTTCCACATTGACAACAACATCTTACCTCAGTGCCATCACTGCTGAAGTCCAGCTATATGCCTGACATCTCCATACTCAACAGTAATGCTTCTTGTTGGTGCTTCACACTCCAAATTACAGTATATGCAAAAGCCTACTGCCCATATCATGGCTGGCACAAAAACTCCACCTGTCCTTCATCCGTATTTGCTTATCTGTGCTGACCCGCATCCCCTATGTTGTTTAGTTAAAATTTCTTGCCTTCTTTTCATTTTTCTCAATGACCTTGCATCAGCCTACTTTTGCATTCTACCCTAGCTCTGTGCCTCCCTCTGAGAGACCCATTCCTCTGACTGTGGCATTCTGTCCCCTTTCCTTCACCCCACCCACCATTGTTAGCTGAGCCTCCAGCCACTTCAGTCCTACTGCTCGGATTGTTCCTCCACCCCACAACAGCTTGCATTTATATAACAACTTTAATGTAATATCATGTAATAAAGAGCTTCACCCGAGCATTATCAAACTAAATTTGACATTGTTACATAAAGAGACAAGTTGGGACAAGTAGCTTGGTAAAGGAGGTAGCTTTAAAGTGTTACTTTTTTTTTGTTCATTCATGGAATGCGCACGTTGCTGTCTAGGCCTAGCATTTATTGCCCATCCTTTGAGAAGGTGGGGGTGTGCTGCTTACTTGAACTGCTGCAGTCCCAGTAGTGCTTCCTGGAGCAAAGTGCCCAGGTAATTTTCCTCCTCCCTGATGTGTCACAATGTCTGCAGCTCGGACTTCAGCTCCTTAACTCGGATCCAAAGTTACGCGAGCTGCCAGCACTCACAACCGATGTGTTCGCTCTGGATCACCTTGGTGTCCAGCAGCTCCCACATGCTGCAGCAACACATCAATCCGTCCTGCTATTGTATTTTATTTAATTTATTAATTACTCTAGTATCCCCGCTCTTAACACTTTATTGTAATTCATTTTTTTTTTACACCAGTGTAAGAGGGAAAAAAAGCCTGGTGACCTAAACACAAACTAAAGACCTTACTTTTACTTTAAAGACGAGAAATACTCATCGATCCTACTGACCAATCAGCTTCTTTCCCTACACTCGCGTCACGTTGTGTTTCATGACATCACTCTGCTGCTGGTCTCACGGCAGGTAGGCCTCTCGATCCATGCCTTTTATTTGAATGAGATGGCAGGTGGAATATAATGTGGGGAAGCGTGAAGTTAATCACTTCAGTCGTAAGAATGGAAAAGCAGAATATTTTTTTAAAAGTGTGAAACTTGTAAATGTTGATGTTCAAAGAGAAACAGAAACAGAAATACCTGGAAAAACTCAGCAGGTCTGGCAGCATCGGTGGAGAAGATCACAGTTGATGTTTCGAGTCCTCATGACCCTTCAACAGAGTTCTGTTGAAGGGTCATAAGGACTCGAAACGTCAACTGTGCTCTTCTCCACCGATGCTACCAGACCTGCTGAGTTTTTCCAGGTATTTCTGTTTTTGTTTTGGATTTCCAGCATCCGCAGTTCTTTGCTTTTATCTTGATGTTCAAAGAGACTTGGGCTGAACAAGGAATGCAAAAAGTTAGCATGCAGAGTACAGCAAGCCATTAGGAAGGCAAAAGGCATTTTGGTCTTTATTGCAAGGATGTTGGAGTACAAAAATAAAGAAGTCTTGCTGCAATTATAAAGGTTTTTGGTGAGATCACGTCTAGAATACTGTGCACAGTTTTGGTCTCCATTTTTAAGAAATGATGTACTTATATTGGAAGCAGTAGAGCGAAGATGCACTAAATTGGTCCTTGGGATGAGGGGGTTGTCCTATGCTGAGATGCTGATTAAATTGGGTCTAATTTTTCTGGAGTTTAGAAGAATGAGAGGTGATCTCATTGAAATATACAGGATTCTGAAGGGGTTTGATAGGGTAGACACAGAAATTGTTTCCGCTGGTCAGGGAATCTAAAACACGGGCACAGTCTCAAGATAAGGGCCCGATCATTTAGGACTGAGATGAAGAGAAATGACTTCACTCAAAAGGTTGTGAATCTTTGGGATTCTCTGTCCCAGAGGTTTATGGATGCTCCATCGTTGACTACATTTAAGGCTGGGATAGACAGATTTTTGGTGTCTCGGAGAATCAAGCGATATGGGGAATGGGCAGAAAAGTGGATATGAAGCCCAAGATCAGCCATGATTGTGTCAAATGCTTGAGCAGACTTGATGGGCCACATGGCCTACCCCTGTTCCTATTTCTTGTGTTCTTGTGATATAAAACCAGATGGGAATGTAAACTGTGAGAAAGAGACTGCGAAGAGGTATAGACGAGTTAAGCGAGGGAGCAATAAGGTGGCAGATGGAGTATAATGAGGGGAAAGTGTGAGGTTATTCATGTTGGTAGCAAGAATAGAACAGCAGAATATTTTATACAAGTCATGAAACTTCTTGATGTTGATGTTCAGAGCACTTGGGTGTACTTCAAGGAACACAAAAATTTAAGCATGGGGATACAGCAAACAATTAGGATGGCAAATGGCATGTTGGCTTTTTTGCAAGGGGATTTGGGGTATAAGAGAAAGGAAACCTTTCTACAGTTGTATAGGGCTCTGCTGAGACCACACCTGGGGCAGCATTTCACCCATGTTGGGCGGGCTCGGTGGGGGTGGGCGGCTGACTGACTGCTGCCCCCGATTGGGACTGGAAGGTGATTTCCAATTAAGGCCTGCCCAGCGTGAAAGGGGAGCGGCAGCGCTCAGCGCTGCCTGTGCTGGCGGGATGGGGAGGGGAGGGGAGCGAGCGGGATCAGCATGCGCGCGAGTGCACGTTTCATAATCACCCTGAGGCACAGAGCTGCCTCAGGGAGATGAGTTATAAAACAAAAATAAAGAAAATAAATATGTAATGAAACGTGTCCCCTCATGTGACTCTGTGACTTGAGCAGGGACATGTTTTTAATTGAATTTTTAAAATTTTTATTTTATTTTTAATTGTTTTAGGAAACCTCATCCCACCCGTGGATGGGGATTCCTTAAAAAGTGCAAAGGCTTCTTGGCCTTTTCGCCTGCCCACCAACCCATGAGGTTGGATGGGCAGTGAAAAATTTAACTTAATTGATAATTTAGTGGCCTTAACAGGCCCTTTAATTGTCAGCGGGCTCACTGCTGACTCTGGCGCGTGCCTGCTGAACAAACTATCGTGTGACTGCTCATTGACATTGGGACGCTTGCCCGACGCCAACGCTTGTCATTTTATGCTCGAGCGGGTCAGGCGCGCACCCGCCCACCCATCGAGCTAAAAATTTTACCCCTGGAGTATTGTGTGGTTTTGCTCTGCATATCTAAGGAAGGATCTGCTTGCATTTGAGGCAGTACAGTGAAGGTTCACTTGATTTGTTCCTGGGGATGAGAGGGTTGTACGATGATGAGGTTGAGTAAATTGGGCTATATTCCCTGGAGCTTAGAAGAATGAGAAGTGATTTCATTGAAATGTACAAGATTCTGAAGGGACTTGACAGGGGAGACACTGAGAGGTTGTTTCCTCTGGCTTGGAAATCTAGAACATAGGGCACAACCTCCAGATAAGGGGCCAATCATTTGGGACTGAGATCAGGAGAAGTTTCTTCCCTCAGAGGGTTGTGAATCTTTGGAATTGTCTACCTCAAAAGGTTGAGGATGCTCTATCGCTGAATATATTTAAGGCTGAGACAGATTTTTGGTGTGTCAGGAAATTGAGGGACAAAGGGAGGGGGCAGGAAAGTGGAGTTGAAGCAGAAGCCATATTGAATGGTGGAACAGGCTCTAAGTGGGGGGTGGGGTGGTATGGTCTACTCCACTCCTCCTATTTCTTATGTTCTTCAATATATATTCGAAAACCCATCTCTTCTTCACTTAGCATTTATTTTATTTTAATTACACATGACCATGGAACAGCTTTAAAGTGCTACATGGGTGTAACTAGCTGTTGAGGCCCAGTAAAAGAAACCCTCATCTCTTTGTCCCTGGAATGTCAGAATCACAACTCGGCAAAGTAAATATACATCGACGCAGAGTTCTCGTATAGCAAACAACATTAAGCCATTGGCAAAGACGGTTTTCTTGCTGTACCGTAATTATTTTCATTTTGCAAGAATTCAGATGTCTGCCAAGGCTCCTGGTGTGTTACATTAAACAAGCTCAGCATCCTCCCTGAGAAGCGGGAAAGATTTTAGAGACTTTCTAACGCTCCTTCCTGCTGTTAAGGTTATTAATTGATCCTAATAATACAATGTTGTGCAGCAGGGATTAAAGTAGCTAAATGGAATGTGTTGTTTGTCCTGTATGACTCATTCAGTTGCATACAAGCTAATATTTTATACATTCCTGTGTTTCAATATGCAGATTTGATTTACTAGAAATCTGCACAGAAGAAATATTAATTGTTTCAATTTTGTTGACACATACAATGAATCAAGTTGAGTTCAATGAAATTTTTATGTAAATTTTACCTTGCATGACACAATAATATGAGTGAGTAATATTTATTCCTTGCTTTGAATTTTTTTCTAATCTCTGGCTAAATTATAATATTGATGTGGAAAGATCCTGAAAGCACCTGAAACTCAGTCGATGAACAGTATAGCAGATTATTAATACGTGCATCTAATTAACTTATTCAGTAATATCTCCTAATGCAATGCTAGAACTTTATTGGTATATCAGTATTTGAGTGCTTGTTCAAATTAGAAATGACATGCATAGAAAATGAAATATTTTTATTTTGTCTGACAATATGGAGTACTCTGCTCTGTGGCATCGCCAGTGTGTCATGACAACTCTGCACCATTGCCAGCATCTCTTTGGAGTGCAAGTCAGCTTCCTCTCTGAGAGAAGGGCATGGTTGCCTGAGGTCAATACGAACAACAACAACTTGAATTCATGTAACACCCCTTTAATGTAGTATGCATTTCAAGCCACCTAAGAAGATATTGAAACAGAGGAACAAATGCTTGGATAAAGAGATAGATTAGAAGCATCTTAAAGGAGAAGAGACAGAGAGAGAGAGAGAGAGGGAGGTACAAAGGAATGAGGTTTAGGGAGGGATTCCAGAGCTTGGGGAGTAGGCAGCTGAAAGCACCAATGTTGGTGTGCAAATAATCAGGGATGTGCAAGAGCCTGGAATTGGAGGAGTTCAGAGGCTTTGGAGAGTTGTAGGGCTGGAGGAGGTTACAGAGCTGGGGGGGGATTGTGATATACTGTATAACATTTTGTAATTGGAACCGTACAAATAGAAACTCCTTCTTGGTACACAAGAAATTACATGCCATTCTCTTGTAGATGGAGAAGTTAAGAATACAGAACTTATTGCACAAGATTTCACTAGTTATGGAATTTACTTTGCACTTATAGCTTGCTGTTGAGAACTCCATTTATAATCGTGTACAATAATCAGGAAATAATGAACATAAATGTTTTTTGTGAGGATTATTGTAAGACTGGAGGGTGATTTGTCTTGTATATATGACCCTCATGAAGTGCTGCCAGTTACCTTCAGGTCTAACAAGAATTGAGTGGCTCAGTGTTAGGAGATCGAGCAGATGAATTGAGAGCTGAGAAAATGTTGAGGGGTAGAGCAAAAAAAAAAACAGATGCTATCATATATTCACACACAGGACCCTGTCCTTTACAGACAGTAGGAACATACCCATCCATTGTGCTTTTTTCAACTAAGCAAAAGCTTGGGGAACAGTCGTTCTCCGGGGCAATGCCTCCAGCTATCAGAGTCGATCTGCTCAGTTTGAATTTGAACAAAACTAGGCAGTTAACTGTTCCATGGCTGCACTTGCCAACCAATCAGCACTCTTCTCATGTGGTATAAATTGTTGTTCCCTTTTACTGTTGGTAATTTCTTGTGAGCTGTCCTGATGAGTGCAAGGTGAAAAACTTCGATAGCATGTCTCTTTTTTCAGCAAAGCTCAAGTTCTGTACTATCAAAGGACTAAAAGACAGATTCATGATGGGAACAGCAAGATGAGAAAAGTGAATTAGTGCTGTGAGTGGGTGACTGCGTGTGGGATTGAGATGTATCCTAAAAAGCTGCAATATAGTTAAGAGCAGCATCATGTGACATTTAACTTATCAAATAGATGTGAACTATTGAAGTGCTTAAGAGCAAAGCATTGAAGGAAGTTTTATTCAGGCTGTTTCGTTATTGATTCCAGGGTTTGATCTGATTATGCTTATTCTGTTCAATTGCTGTATAAACAAGACTAAATGAGAAGCTTAATTGAAAATGTCGTGCCTTTTGCGAACCAGAATATGTGTGATTTTCAACTTTTCCCCGAGTAGTCTCATAATCATGAACATCTGTTAAGTTGTGTCTTGATATCTACAGGGGTTCAAGTTCTGAAAACAATTATGTGGCTGGCTAACTTATCTTTTCACAACGTATTGTAGCATAAATGAATGTTACTCGAATCAATTGTTTTGTTGTTTTATTTCTCCAGTGGCGATGAGCTAATATCTCTTTCACACAAAATCAATGGATGTCCGTTCCCTTCAATATTGAATTTCTACACAGTTGAGCATGCAAGAAACACTTTTAGACAACTATTTTTGTAGGCTTTCCTCATGGTGGCCGTGAGTCTGTTTCTTGGTGAAACATTTAACTGATGTTTTCAGGTTCAAGTCCCCATTAAAACTGAGTGAGATGCAAACCTAAAATGAATGAATGCTGATTAAGATCAGACCAGGGTTCATGTTACTGTTCTATAATTTAACTACAAAATACAAGCCCTACTTGCTGTAATGGTATCTGAACTATTGAAGAAACTCGAGCTCTTCAGTAGCCTGATTAATAGGGACATAAGAATGTGGGAACAGGAGTAAACTATTTAGCTCCTCAAACCTGTTCTGTCTACCCCTCATGGAATGGCACTTAGATAGATGATGGACAATGACTATTGGTTATATTCCAGAATAATGTTAGCTGCCAATTTCTCTGTCTTGAGTCTCTTTCTTGACAGAGTTGTAATGACATGATGGCAGCTAGTTAAACCATCCGGGAATGTGGGCGAGTGTATATTCTCCTGAATGGCCATTTAAGAGGAAAGCGCACCATTACATTCCCGAGTAAGTCCTGGAAAAGGGCAAGGGAACACCTTCCTTGCCACTGAATTAACAACAAGGTCAGTAATTTATCAGTTGAAGAGAAAAATCTCGGGGAATGCACACTTTGATCCATCCCATTGTCAACTGCAAAAGAGCTCTGTTACTTTTGCAGTGATTAATTATACAATGACATTATCGCTGTTGGTGTTTCCTGCTGAGATGAACCAAAATCTAATACTGAAACATGGAAATGGTATTGCAGTAGGCTCTGCTATTGCAGACACAATGTTACCGTCCAAACTCCTTTAGTTGGTTGAACTGAGCATTCACCACAGGATCTGGCTGGTTGTTGCAGATGCTGCTTGCTAGCAAAGAAATGCCCTTCAATATTCCCAATGATTTAAAAGTGCATTTGACATTTTGGGTTGAATAAGCATTTCCCAGAGCTTGCCGTTGTAACTAAAAAAATAACAACAATCCCTTTAAGTGTCTAGGTGACATTTATGTTATTGATGTCTCCTTGTAACAGTCCAGTTCTCTGTAAAAGCTATTGACTTACTTTGTAGGGCAGACACCTCTGTAATAACCTTCTGCTCGCTGAGGGAATGGACAGCTTTCTAAGTAACCTTCTGGGTTTGTGACTTGATTGAGTGATGGCTGTTTAATGGCCTGAATCTTATTGTAGAGAATGACAGTTCACTTAAAGCTGTATGGCTTGTTGAAAGGATTGTTGTATCCTGTGACAACTTGGCACCCAGCTAAAGAGGTAATAGTTCTTATCATTTCAAAATCGAGTCATTTGTTTGAGGAAACAAAAAGCATTAAATATTGGGAATGCAGAGATTAAACGTCATTTTTTCTGATTTAGCAATAACATTTTTAAAAATGTTTATTTGGCGATCTTGAATGGCATTATTCTTTGTTGGAAATATGCGTAGTCAGCTGTCACTTAAAGGACTGTGAATAACCATGATAGTAGACCACCTCTAAGATCCACTATTCATGTTGATAATACACTGATCATAGTGGAGAGAAGTTGCATTGTGACTTAACGGTGTTTGGCATATCCTCAATATATGAGAACTCTTCCAAACTCTACTGCACAGTAGGAATTTTTAGCAAGTACAGAGTTGACCATCCGACAATTGGGATGGAGTAGCTAGCTGTAATAACAGCTGGGTCAGCAGCTCTTTTGTCCCAATTATTCACTGACTGCGCTAAAAAAGCTGAGCAAAAGGAAGCAGTTTGATGGTAGTTGATTTTTAAAAAAAAATCTGCCCAAGTACATTTAGATAAGCATTGAAGGAGCTAGGGGAAAAATACCCATCATTGTTCCTTTACCAGTCTGCCAGCACAATAATCTTTTCTATCTACAGGAGGTAAAGCATGTTTAATCTTTTCCTTTGCTTATCACATTGAAGGATGCCCATGTTGGAGTTTGGCACTGTTCCTATTCAGGCACCCAGTGCAGGGCCAAGGTGAGTTACAGCAGAGCCAGACACAGAGTAAAGCTTCTAACGATGCGCCTATACCTCAACCTTGGAAGAGCTCTTAATTCCTGCACTAGTGTGGCATCTTTTCCAATTCCAACACTAGCTAGCTTGCGGTCGGTTGAGTGGAATTTCCAATTGATGCCAGATGGTTGAATGCCAAAGGCTGGTGTCCACTAAAAACTGCCCAAACCCATTTCACTTAAGATGCCCGGAGCCAGGGACCATCACCCTATCATTCTGGGATGAATGGTGAAAAGCCACTCCACCACCCTGTTCCAGTTTTCAAAAAATATTATGAAAAAGGTTAAATCAAGTGCAAAATGGAATGCCATTTTATATTAACATGATCTTTTGTTACCATTCTCAACCTGCAGAACTATGTCCCCACAATAGCCTGATGCTCGCAAAATTGGCAGGCTTATTGGGCTGTAGACTGACCAGTTGACCAGTAAACATTTGTTGTACGATTGCAGGCAGTGCCTTACGCTTTTACTCTTGATAAGTGCTTGATGTGTAAACTTGCTAGAGTAACTTTATTCCTCCAGTTAAAAAGATCATGACTGGATCACACTGAAACAGTACCGTAAAGTATTTTTTTTTTTAAATTTAGTTGTGTTTATATGTATAAACACTCACTAGGGCATTGTTGTGTGTTTCCAAGTCCTTAACATGAGCCGACGTTGATTTGATCGTGACATCCAAGTCCTGTGTATGACATCTTGCAGCCTTACAGGTTTAAATCCAGGTTGGGCAGCCAAGTCACAGCACTGTGATTGCCTCGAATCCAGCATCCAATTTTCGTAGGCCGCATTCGGGAGCAATCTAGTGAACAATCTGATCTGGGCAGCTGCGTTGCACGCTGGACAGCCCTTGAAATCCCATTGGTGGAGGACGTGTGATATTTCCATATCTATTCATCTGAATCAAGGGTTAGAATGTACCCTGTGCAGCTGGTTCTGCAAAGATCTGCGCGAGTTAGCATGGCTGTTAGAGCACCGGATTTCCTATTTACGCAACGGCTATGGCTTTCTTTTCCCTGAGGCAGTCCCATGGGATCAAAGCTGCCATGCTTCTGCTCTGGTTTGATGGGTTCTGAGAATGGCTGATGAGTCTACTCTGCAGACTCTGCTGCATGCAGGGCCAATGGGGCTTGATGGGGCTGGGTATATGGGTTGTTTGAAGGTTTGTGCGCTCTCTCTGATGCCTTGACTTTGCTTGTGTGTGTTTCCAATGAAGTCTCCTGAATAAACCTTCCCGAAATAAACCTTCTCCATATCTTGGTCGGTCACAAGCCAGGGTCTCGCATGAGTTGGCGGGGGATGTTTGACCCCTTCAGGGATGCTTTGAGGACATCCCCAAAGTGTTTCTGCTGTCCTTCTGGGAGTCTCCTGCCGTGACCGAGATCCTTCGGGAGTCTGGCATCAGGCACGCGAAAAATGTCCCGCCCAATGGAGCTGGCTTTGACTGGTTAGCACCTTAATGCTGGACATGTTGTCTTGGGAGAGGATGCTACTGTTGGACCATCTTTCTTGCCACTGGATTTAGGGGATCTTGCGAAAGCACCGCTGGTGATACTTCTCCAGTGCTTTGAGTTGTCACCTGTACATTGTCCCAGTCTCTGAAGCATGGAGGAGTGCAGGGTTCACAGCTGCCCAGGAAACCATGATGTTAGCCTTGTGTTTGAGATCATGACCCTCAGTTAATCTTTTCCTTAGTCAACCAAATGCTGAGCTGGCCCTTGAGGCGATGATGGATTTTGTTGTCTGCCTTCTTCGTTGAGAGGTGGCTCTCAAGATATGGATACTGGTCCACATTTTCCAGGGTCCAGCCGTAGACCTTAATCAAGAGGGGCGGTGTTGTGCTGTGGGAGCTGGTTTGAAGAGGACCTTAGTTTTCTGCGTGATTAGTGATAAGAGGGAACCAGTGGATGTGGTGTAATTGTATTTGAGGGCTTTCGATAAGGAGCCACATAGGAGGTTAGTAAACAAAATTAGAGCATATGGGATTGGCTAATGGACAGAAAACAGAGAGTAGGATTAAACAGCCTTCTCCTGCTCCTATGTTCCTACGTCCTAGTGAAAGTTCCATTTTCTCATACACTTTGGAAAAGGAGTTGACAATCACCTGGGCCGGAAGTTTTAGGATGGTGTGGGCCCCTGCCTCCAAAGACTCGGCCATCCAAGAGCCCCGCTGCCTTTTTACACTCTAACGAGAGTTGATTGAAGTCGGCAAGACTCTGCCTCTCCCCCCCCTTCCTCTCTCCGCCCCCACTCAGTAGGAGGTCCCACTTTGGAGAGCTGCCAGCGAACCAGAGTGGCCAGCAGCTCTCAAGCTCTCCATTCCCTCCAGAAACAGCATGGCAGTGGCCGGAAGAGGTACTGCTAGAAGCTTCCTGAGCCCAAGCCCAGGGAACCGGAAAAAAAGGCAAGTGTCAGGGGTCTGGGGTCTGGGCAGGTAGGTTAGGGAAGGCCGGGGGTGGGGGGGGTTCTTTGGATAGGCTGGGGGTGGGGGGAAAGCGAGGTCCTCATGTCACCAGGCCTTAAAAGAGGAAAGCACCCCCAGTCAGAAGGGGGCCTCTGATGCAGGTCCTCCCTCCACCTTCCCGCCCCAAATTGAACTCTCTATTTCCAGCCAACCCGAGTTGTCATCCGCCCGCCAGACTAAAAATTGAGGTTGGGTGGGAAATGGTCATTAAGTGGCCACTTAAGGGCCTTGACTGGGGCAAGGGCAGGCTCCCCGCCTGAGGCCCCGCCCATCCCAGCGTGAAATTGCCCTGTGGTCAGGGTGGGCGGGATCCCACAGGGAATTCCATACATGCAATTTCACACTACACCCACCCTCCTCCCCCGTCTGTCACAGAACCTGCCGGGGGTGGGGAGTGTAAAATTCTGGTCCTGGTGCTCAGTTTGTGAGTGATTGCACCAACTGCAAAGTGAAGCTCGATGACTGAGGTTGGAGTGATTTTAGTTTCTGGATCGAAGGTGCTATTGGCTGAAAATAGTTTCCCCTCTGTTCTGTCGAATATCTCCAGGCCGGTGGGTCGTTTGCAGTTTCGCAGCGAGGGAGGTGGGGGAAAGAAGGTTTGTGTGATGGACAAACTTGTTTGACCCCAAGTTTCATGGAGAATGGGGGTTTGTGGTGGTTCTGCTGGCGTGGATCACTGGCGCATGCCATCGTGCCGTAGGCAGAGGATGGCGCCAAATTTCTGAGGGCAGCCACATTTGAGGAGGATACTCCATAACCCTTCACGGCTGACAGAGCCAAAGGCTTTCCTGAGGTTGAGAAAGGCCGTGTGCAGCATTTGCCGCTGTTCCTTGTGGCTTTCTTTGGTTTATCCGCACAGTGGAAATCACGTCTGGGCCTCTTGAAGAGTGAAAGCTGCACTGTGACTCCGGGTGGAGCTCTTCGGCGATTGGGAGAGGGCGATTGAGGAGGATCCTTGCAACGATCTTCCCTGTTGCACTCGGCAGGGAGACTCCTCTGCAGTGGCCACAATCGGACTTCTCTCCCTCCTCGAACATAGAGACCGTCACAGCATCCCCGAGAGCTCCCAGCATGCACCCCTCTTCCCGGACAAGGAATGTAGGGTTGTGCAGCCGTGCCAGGAACGTCTGCCGTAATTCAGGGTTTCTACAGGGATTCCATCTGCACCAGAGGCACTGTTGCGTTTCAGCTGTCCGATAGCAAGTGACAGGGAGGTCTGGGTAATGCTTGCGGACAGACCGAAGGTGTTCTGCAAAGCGGTCACCCAGTCTGTGTTTGGTCTCTCCAGTGTAGAGGAGACCGCATTGGGAGCAGCGAATGCAGTAGGCTATATTGAGGGAAGTGCAAGTGAAATGCTGCTTCACTTGAAAGGAGTGTTTGGGCCCTTGGACGGTGAGGAGAGGGGAAGTAAAGGGGCAGGTGTTGCACCTTCTGCGGTTGCATGGGAAGGTGCTGTGGGAGGGGGTTGAGGTAGAGGGGGTGATGGAGGAGTGGACCAGGGTGTCCCAGAGGGAACGATCCCTACGGAACAAAAACAGAATTACTTGGAAAAACTCAGCAGGTCTGGCAGCATCAGCGGAGAAGGAAAGAGTTGACGTTTTTTCTCTGTGTTTAACTGACGATCCCTACGGAATGCCGCCGGGGGGGGTGAAGGGAAGATGTGTTTGGGGGTGGGTGGCATCATGCTGGAGTTGGTGGAAATGGCAGAGGATGATCCTTTGAATGCTGAGGCTGGTGGGGTGATAAGTGAGGACAAGGGGGACCCTATCATGTTTCTGGGAGGGAGGAGTCATCCCCACCTCCTTTCCGTTTCTTCCTCCTCCTTTCTGTTTTTTCCAATAATTTATATAGATTTTTCTTTTCCCACCTATTTCCATTACTTTTAATGTATTCCACCAATCATTTATCTATACCTCTTATGCCCTTTTCGTCTTATTTCACCTCACCCCCAGTAGAGCTATCTGTACCTTGCTTGTCCTGCTATCCATTCTTAATTAGCACATTCTTTTAGATAATATCACCACCTTCAACACCTCTTTGTTCTTTTGTCTATGACATCTTTTGGTTATCTCCTTCTATCACTGCTTGCTTGTCTCAACAAATCCCCCCCCCCGCCCCGCCTTAAACCAGCTTATATTTCACCCCTCTCCTATTTTTACTCAGTTCTGTTGAAGGGTCATGAGGACTCGAAACGTCAACTGTGCTCTTCTCCGCCGATGCTGCCAGACCTGCTGTGTTTTTCCAGGTATTTTTTATTTTGTGTTTTGGATTTCCAGTATCCGCAGTTTTTTGTTTTTATATTCATGGAAACAAGGTGAGTAATTCATGCACCCGCCCACCACAGGAGGTGGAAGGGTTCAGCTTAGACCAGCGTTTCCCAAACCTTTTCCTCTGTGACCTCGTTTTAATGCTTCATCCCTAATATGACCCCAGAGTGACAATTTGGGGCAGGGAGAGTTCTGTTGACTGACGTATGTTGGGGACAAGGGGGGGGCGGGTGGTGAATTCAAAATTCAGCAGTACATGCACACAAACAAAAATCCTGGCACCTTTCATTTTGCCAGCTCTGTTGCTGTCAGCAATCGGACCTCAGAGTTCATTACATTAGGCCAGGCCCACTACCCAAACAAAAAATCATGCGCATTTAAAAGGTGCCTCACAGCCAATTCCAGGACCTGTCAAACCTCAGTCTCCTCTCCACAGTCATCATTGCTGCCTCAGAGCTCGCAGCCCCAGTTGCTTGTCCCATGACCGCACTGGGGGTCATGGTCCACAGTCTAGGAACTTCTGGCTTGGGCTGAAGCTGTCAAGAATATTGCGGCAATCATACAAGAGTGAAGTGTCACTTGGTTGCTAATTAATTGTTGATTTTGGGGAGGTGGGGGAAGGAGCAGTTGTCATTCCCTGTCAACGTTATAGTGGCAACAGTTAATACTGGCCACAATCACTCCGTTGGTCTTTGGTCCCTTTGCATTTACCACCTTAGTGCAGGCCTGGCTGCAGTGGCTGTGATAACTGGGGCCTGTCTCCTCCAGAACTGTCAGTCGCTATTTGTCATGCTCAGCAAACAAAATACGGACGGTGAAAATATTTTCAGCCTGTAAGGGTTTGATACACAGGTGTGAAGCCGGGAAGTCGCTGTCGATCTGTCCTGAAAGCTACGTATTAATAATGGGCAGAGTTTTGACTTCTCCGATTTGACCTTCCATTTCACAGTTATATCGCAGGGACTGCTTCAATAGAAACAGGTAATGGAAAGTTCACTGACTGACTGAAATTTATCGCTCCTGAATCTTAATAAGAGTTGTAACTCAAATGCAGTCAGTTATAAAAGCAAAAGCTTTTGAATTTGTGACCTGAACTGGGTATTTTGCAAAGACATAGTCTTTTGTTTTGCTTTATATTTTGCTGCTTGGCAGAGTGACTGACATCTGTTTTGTTTGCGTGGCATTGAAGTGCCATCTGATAGACGCTTCCATTCTGAGACTTGAGGTGGTTTTGTCTGCTCCTGACATCTCAGTGTTTATCCTACCAGCAACTGAGCAATGCAGATACGAGTTTCGGGTTTGAGCCTGGTGCCTGCTGCGTGGCTGATCTGTCAGGGGGCCTCTAGTGCTCCTGAAGTTGGCCTCAGCATCCTTGGGTTAGGGAGGGGAAAATCAAACTGGATTTGTATTTCTAATTGCTATCCCTTGGTACGAGCTGGGTCTCAGTGTTAGCACCTGGGCTGCTGCTGACTCTCAGCTGTGGTTTTTTAGTTCCACGCCAGAGACTTGAACACAAAATCTAGGTGGGGATTAGTGCTGCACTGTCAGACACTCCGCCTTTCAGGGGTTACGTTAAGCCCAGGTGGTTTTGGAGGTGCTTGCCTCCAAGGTGGATGTACAAGATCCTATGTATCTATTTTGAAGAAAATTAGGGGTGTTTTTTCCCTGGTGCACTGGCCAATATTTATCTTCAACTAACCACTTAAAGACAGGTGGACTGGTCATGAACAGATTGCTGTTTGTAAGACTTCGCTTTGTCCAAATTGCTTGCCACATTTATAATATTGACTATGGCCATGCTCAGCACAGGGCATTTCATATCCTGAGCTTTGTGAATACCTTTAAAATTGGACACAACAAGTTGTTAAAATGGCTGTCACCAATCATGTCACTTTTGGCATTTGGACAGTATCAAGTCTCTGGTGAATACCTGATTAAAAATGGACGTCAGTGGGGATGCCTCACAGCTATTTGTGGAATTCTCATATCTCATTGTTTAAGGATGGGTTAACACCTAAAAACAATGGAGTTTCCAGTCTGCCTGTCTCCATGTTTCATACAGGACAAAAGGGAAGATCTATATTCACTAGCCACTATCAACTTCCCATTGTATCAAGATGACCTCCCTCATCCAAACTAGACTGAGTGGGCCTCAGAAGTGTCAACCCAGCAGCCATATGATCGAAGCTGGTTTCAGGGACTGCACCCTTATTGCCGCAGGACCCAGTGGATCCATCAGAATCATCAGTCATCAGTGAGTCTGAGAACTGGACTTTGAAACTAGCTGCAAGTCATCAAGCAGCCTAAGTATTTAACCAGTTCCAGTTTCAAAGTGCACCTGAGAACCAGCCCCCTGGATTTTCGACTACAAGAAGCCTCACAGCTGCTGTGAACCCTTTGCTTTATAAGACCTCCACCTCAACTATAAATCACTGAATCCATTTAGGAAACCACAGGCCTGCCATGTGGGAGACTGGAAATCATAAATAGAGACCAAATTAACTATTATCTGTAGAAGTGTGCCATCTTTATCTGTTTCCAATCTTTGTGTATGTATGTGTGTGTGTGTGTGTGTGTGAGACACCGAGTGTGTGATGTTGCGTTACTTCAGGATAAGTGTGAGATAATAAATGACCACCTCTATTTTTAAGTTCATGAAGGCTTGCTGCTGAATTACTTAATTGGAATATATACTCCAAAAGTAGAAAAATACTCTTCCCGTTCCATATAAAACATTCCGATTATGGGCAGTAAGAAAGCAAATACATCTTGTCTATGAGACTGCACTTCATTAAATATAAAATGCTATGGAGTACTCTGAGGTTGGGAAAAGCGCCAGATACATGCAAGTTCAAACATTCTTCCTGAAAATGCTTTTTTGACATTGATTAGTAACAAGATTGAGTTTACTGCCATATTCCCTGTGTTTAAATAACCCCCTGACAGTCGGAGCCAAAGCTCACAGTTGAAGAATGGCTATGGGGATGACTTCACTTGAGCAGTACCTCAGCAAGGAGTCAATCCCAGAACAGTAATGGAGGTCAGGGAGGGATGAACTATATCTTTGTAAATGGATCTTGTATCAGAGGATAAGTAGGACTCATTGGAGGCTGTACAGTGAAGATTCGCTAAACTGGTCCCTGGGGTGAGGAGGTTGACTTATTATGAGAGGCTGAGTAAATGTTGCTTATATTTTCTGGAGTTCAGAAGAATGAGAGGTGATATCATTGAAACCTACAAAATTCTGAAGGGTGTACACTGAGAGATTGTTTCCCTGGTCAGGGAATCTAAAACATGGCGGCACAGTCTCAGGGTAAGGGACCGATCATTTCGGACTGAGATGAAGAGAAATTGCTTCACTCAGGGGGTTGCGAATCTTTGGAATTCTTTACCCCCTGAGGGTTGTGGATGCTCCATCGTTGAATATATTTAAGGCTGGGATAGACAGGTTTCTGGTGTCTCAGGGAATCGAGGGATATGGGGAGCCGGCAGGAAGATGGATTTGAAGCCCAAGATCAGCCATGATCATATTGGACGGTGGAGCAGGCCTTGTGGCTCCTCCTGCTCCTAATTCTTATGGTCTTATGAAAGTGCAAGAGATGAGCTAAGCTAATTAAGGAAGAGTTAATCTTTGGTCAGTCGGGGAAGTATTGCCCTGTACGGTGGGAGGGTTTTATGCATTTGCACAACCCATTCAACAAAGCAAGCACCCATTGGCCGTGAGCAGCCTGTTGAATACTCAATTTAAAATTCATAGGTGGACTGCTGTCTCCTTCCTCCAGGAATGTTTGCAGTGGAGTTTGAGCCCAGCACTTCTGATGCAGAACTGAGAATATTACCCATAAACTAAAGGCTCACTCCCGTCACACTCCAACTGAACTTGCAAATGTTGTGACAGTTCAGAACGGTGATGTAAGCTGGATCTCAGAAACCTCAATAACTAGCAAAAAAAAAATTAACTGAATCAGGAAGATTACCTGCGTGAAAATAACTGGGTCAATGCAATAAATAAATTTGAGAGCCGTTGCTTTTTCAGCAGATTCCCATGTTGAACTGGGGAAATCCTAACACTTCAGTGCATTTTTTTAGACTTCTAAAAGGCGCCTGATAAGGTTCTGTATAGAAGGCTTATATAGAATCTTAAGGCACTGGGTATCCAAGATGAGACCTTGAAGCGAATAGGAAATGCTTGGAAAAGGGTCTCATGAGTCCTTTTTCGGGTAAGTACTTCCCGAGGTTTATGCGAGGGCTCCCACTATTTCTAATCCTTGCAAATAATCTCGATTGAGAAACCAAATGCAGTTTGGTAAAATTTACACATTCTAATGGTTCAGATTGGCCTGGCAGATGAGAATGACAGAAGGATTGAAATAAAACCAGTGAAGAAGCCGAATAAAGCCAGTTAAATTCAATATGGATGAGTACAATATATTACACGGGGGATAAAACAATAGTTCTCAGTCAAACATGTTGAACCAGCTGAAAAAGAGACTGAAAGAAATCTGGGAGTGATATTGGGTTTGTCCCATTGCACACTTAATCATTTCAGAGTAGCAATCACTAAATATAACCATATGCTGAGCTAGAGTGCCAAATCTGTGAACTCAGCCCATCATGCTGAAACTTTGCAATACTCACATCATACCAACAGCTTAGGGATCATTTAAGAGGCAGTTAAATGCTGTGATGCGGAACAGTTTTAGGTGTACAATGTCAAACTTAGCAGGAGTGTTAGTTACCCAAAGGCATAAATTTAAGATCATTGTCAAAAACAGGCACGGGAGATTTGAGAAATTATTTACTCAGCAAGTTGTTATGATCAGAAACACACTGCCAGAAAAGAGTGGTGTAAGCAGATTAAACAGTAACTTTCACAATGGAATTGAATGTGGTCGTTTAGTAGCACAGAACTTGAATACAGCTGAGAAAGGAGACACGTTGAAGCTTTTCATCTAGCACTCATCAGGACACTTCATAAGAATACCAATATAAGGGGAAAACAATTTATACTGTGTGTGAAGAGAGTATTGATTGGTTGGCAAGCGGACTCTGACAATTGAATATATACTTAAGGAAACATTTGCAGAGCTGCGGGGAAAGTGCAGAACTGAGAGACTAATTGGTAGTTCTTTCAGAGTGCTGGCCCAGGCATAATGGGCTGAATAACCTCCTCCTGTGCTGTATGATTATATAAAAATGGGCAAAACAGCCTACTTTGGCTGTAAATGCCTTTTTGACCTTTGTGAGTTAGCTGAGTTCAAACGTTGAAGCTTTGGAGCCTTGCATCCCAGGTCCTGTAGAAAAGATTGAGCTTCTGATCACTGTTGAAGTGCCCTCCTGCTGAAGGTGCAGATGTTGAAGAAGGAGCTTATCAGGCGGGGGCTGTGATTAAATACCTCGCTGAGACTTGATATCCAGGTTCACCTTCAGGGGAGAGAGGGTTGGGCGTGGGGGCTAAGAAAACTGGAGAGACAAAATAAGAATGTAGGAGCCTGGCTTACTATTTTGCATTCCTCTCCGGATCTGGCTGGAAATTGAAGGATCTCCATTCCATTGTTAGAGCAGAGTTGCTTTCAGTCCTCTGTACTGTTCTCATACTGCATGTGGCTGGTCGCTTCATGCAGTTCAAGCTTAAATTAGCTTAACCAGCAATAAGGACTCTGCTGCTTCTGAAAGCCAACAGCAAAAGTCAACACCTGTGGTCTGTATTTAGATGATTTTTAACAAGCATTGAACAAACCTTTTCCTTTGTTGAGGCGCTCAGTGTGGTGGCACAATTGGTGTCACAATGTGCAAAAGTATTCATTGCTATGCACACAGTGTGACTGTTCCATCTGTTCTGGCAATACAGTCAACAACGTTTGTGTATTTTGTGTTTGCCGACAGACTATTCTGCGCTTAGACCATGAATTGCGACTGACGAACCATGATGGAAAACTGATTAACACCCCCATTCAGTGGTTAACACCATTGGGACCAAACTCAGCTGAGGTTTATTATTTGTTTGCTTATTTATTTATTCATGTGCTGCCCTGAGAGTGTGGTGTCGGCAGGTTCAATAAGAAGGCATTCAAGAGGGAATTGGACTATTGTCTGAAAAGGAAGAATGCGCAGGGCTACAGGGACAGATAGGGGAAAGGCACTCCAGGTAGAGTGTCTCAAACCCGGTGTTCCGAAAGCCAGCGATGCCCAAAAACTAGACATTTTTTTTAAACTGCCATGCATGAATTTATTATTATTATTAGAGTAGAGTTACTTACCGGCTAGGTGGTGCGGTGGGGTGCCAATGAGCTATCGGCCTCACGCGCCTGTCTTTTCCTGCAATCCGAGTGGACTGAGTAACCCTTGACCTGACCCGAAAGTCAGCAAGGTCTGAACACTTCATGGACTCGACCCGGAGTTTGCTGGTCTTGAGACTCCGTGCCTGCAGGTGTACTGCTCATTAAGAGAGCTGGCGCAGACGCGATGGGCCAAATGGCCTCCTTCAGTGCTGTGACAATTCTGTGATCCTGTGACTTTAATGATTTGTATCTACTCATTTAACTCCAACTTTATTTCTGTTTTACTTTCATGTTTCCCATTTATATATCTCTGCCGTCACTGATTGTCTCCCACGACTGTTCTCGCACTCTGTATTACCTCTTTGCCTTTATACCATAAACTCTTTACCCTGGAATTTGTGTTCTCCTAATTTTGGAGGCATTTTATTCAATCTTGGCTGACTTAAGGCCGGGGTTATCACGTGCTGCTTGTGAACTTGCAAACCAAAAATATCAGATTTTTGTTAATCCGCTAATGTTAATTTAATCTATTAGTCCTGACAAAAGCTGCACTGTATTTAAGCGGATTATGCTCCAACCTCAGTAATGTTGAGTAATCGGACCCATTTCCATTCATCTCAATAACTTACTAATACCGTTGTGAGTTATTGCTAAGAAGTGCTTACACTTTTGACCCATTTGTTTGTAAAATTACTGTTGCGTTACAGGGCGTATGTTACTGCCTAAAATGCTGAGTTGTACTCTATGGAAGTTAAATGGCATCTCTTTGTTGATTCCAAAGAGTCTTTGTTGATAGGAAGCATTTGCTGCATTTAAAATCAAAAACTAACAGTATAAAATCTCTCAGCATAGTGCACCAAAATTGCTAGAATTCTGACAGCATCGCCAAGGGACATCACAACATTCAGGGTCTCAAGCTTATTCCTTCCTCGGGTCAATTACAATTTTAATGTCTCATATGAATCATGCGGAGACTGTCATCTATGCCATTTATCCATAATGAAATCCGTGCCACATTCCTTAGAACAGAATGGTCATAATGCCTCCTTTCTCGTTGGGCTGGATCTGGTTATTGGGAATGAGTAGGTCAAATGCATCAAGTGTCAGTAGGAGACTGTTATGAGACAGCCTTTCGGTAAAGCTGAGTTATTTAAAAATCCCAGAGGGAAACTTTAAACAACTGTCATAACCTTTATTTTTAAGTGGTATGTTTAAGATGTAACCCTAAATTCAGGAATCAGACCACTAGTTCTCAAGAGGTTTTATATTAAACTAAATGAAACATTTTATTAAGTTACAACACATTAAACACATACACATGGCTACAAATTACGACTATCATAGCTTTTAACAAATTTCCAAACTAATCTCCATTAAGGCAACAGCAACCCATAGACTTAACCAGACACCAAGCAAAGCATTTTCACCTTACAAATTTAAAACGAGGCTCCTTTCACTTTGGTTCCTGTGAAGACAGTTATAGGCTTACAGCTGCTTTGATCTTACATTGCCTTTGCTCTGCACACACACAAACTGCTGAAGTTATACCTAGCACAGCTCATTGAATTTAAATTCTTATTGTATCACCAGCCTCTTTGAATCCACCTCTTCTAACAATAAAATCCCTTTCATAGTACCAATTTTATTAGCAATATAAAAGTATTGCTTGGTTTCTTTGCTAGGTGCCAGATTTCGCCCCACTTCCTCAATACTCTATTCAAAAAATGCAAATACACTCTACCTCTCTTACATCTCAAAACTAGTCCACATCAAAGCACCCAGACTAGCTGACTTTAATCCAATTCATACACACCCACAGACTATATTTTAAAAGAAAAATATTTTCCAATAATATTATATAGATTAATAGCTTCATGACAGGAACATATGGGGAACAGTGATCTTAGCCAAGAAAATTCTCCTGAACGGAGTTCAGAAACGTTTCTTCCTCTCTGCCCCTTACACTATCATCCCGGTCTATACTAGGATAATTAACAGGCTGTGTTTATTTGTGTTGCAACACTAATGGGAGCATCTCCTGCACATATGCAGTGTCAGTCTCAGTGTCAGCTGCAGCATTAAAATGAACAAGTTGGTTTGACACAAACTAACAATACAATGCAGCATTTTATTGCAAGTTCTTGCATCCACTTTACCTATCATTTATTAACTGTTCCCTCTGAAAAATATGCTTGTAATGATTCAGTGAATACTAAAGAAATATCATCAGGAAATTTTCATAATGAGATTTCCATTTTCAATGAACTTGGAGACTGTGGAGAATTACAATGAAAACATGTTTCTTGGATAAAATACTTAAAAGAAATGTATTATCTTATGTAGGATTTGAAACAATGTCCCTGGAATTAAGAGTCCAATTACCATCCAGCTGAGCTAGCTGGGCTGTGAGAGGTTCCCTGCACAAAGCCTTAACCTGGGGAGAAGTAGCATTTAAATAAACTAATTTATTTTGTTTATTTTCACGGTCTCATTTATTATGGATTGTGGCAAGTTAATTGATGTTGTATGTGTGGCATTTGATCCTTCTGTGGATGCATCAGTTTCTCCACCTTAATATCATTGCAGATCATTAATAATAAATCAATTGTTAATCACGGCACTAACACACACTCGATGGTGATGTAAATAGGTGGCTTCACAAAACCGGGTTTCAGATAGTAATTCTGATATGGAAACATTCCGGTTGTGCATGTGTCGGTGGCCACAGTGTGGGTTGAGTGCTCATGTACAGCTGTTCCTGCCGCACTTAGGGTCAGCAGCAGGAGTTACAGTGTAATGAACATTCCCCCAATGTCACTACACTATAGTTTTTGCACCTCTCTGTAATTTCCTTCACAGATTGGCTCCTTACTCAATTTGCTTGAGGGTTCTGAATGTTGAATACTACCAATTTCCCCTGTACTGATCATATTATCACTTCTTAAATTCTAGTCATTACTGAATTTAGTCTTCTCTCAGCTAATTATTGTTTGTGCGACCAGCAAAGGGATTAAATTGGGAGTGGAATTTAACCATTCACACACACACAAACATTGACTCTATATTGCTGATCCTTTAAAGCCATTTTGTTATGAATTCATTATATGCCTCAGAATGAAACTTTATCAAGTGATTTCAGAATATGCAAATGAACGTATTATAAAAAATAGATAAGAATTCAATTAACCCTCTCAGAAATTCAATTGGAGGAGCAATCTGTTGTTTCGAAATCCACCTTGGCTACCCCAGAAAGGTTTTGTGCAGTTAGTCACAGCTTGATTGAGAATTTTCCCTTATTGCTAATATCAAACCAAGTCATCTCCGTTTTACTAAGTGATGTGTAATTTTTTTTGAATATGATTAGGTATTTCTCTTTTGCTCTGGTATTCGGCAGCTTCTGAAAATATCGGCCAGAACCTGGTCTGTTTTGTTGCTTATTTTCTGCTGTTGATGCAAGGATGTATTGCTTGTGAGCCTGCTGCCCTTGAGATATAGAATCCATTTAACTTATTTGTAAAAACGTCTTTATTGTCCTTGTTATTTATGCTGAAGATGCTTGAGGCAATTTCACTGAATCTGGGATTCATCCATAGCCTTCATGAGTGAAGATTTATGTGAAGAATTCATTGTATATATTTTCTACTCTTTTTAGAATGAATGTTTATTCTTAAATGAAAAATTCAGTCTTTAACGCATAATCTATATATAACCTAACTAAATGACTCCCTTTCTGCTCCCTCCCTCTGCTATTTATTGTCCATCTTGCCTCCATATCTTTGCTGGTAATTGTGTTTGTTCATCCACAGCTAACTTTAATGCTGCATCTTGCTATAAGACTAGTTGCTGGTTATGCTTGCTTTTATTTCCCCTAAGCTCACCCGACAGCTCATAATTTGCTCCTGTTTTTCATTTCATTTTACGATATCAAATTTAACTGTGAACAGATCACTGGAGACCATCTGATAGTTACTAAATAGTTCTGATGACCTATTTGACATTAAATCTAAATAGGATCTTTCTCAATTCTCTTCATATATTGCCTTAAGAATACTTGATTACCTTTATGAAGTTGCTTGTGCTTTAAGATCCTGTCCTTCCATTTGCTCTGCTCCTGTGCTGCGGGTGTTGCTGGAATGGGGAGGGGAAAAGAGGGCAAGATGCACAAAATCCCTCCAGGATGGGTACTTTGGACTCTGCAGGAACTGCAGGCCTAGCTCTCCTCCCCCTGCCCATGATCTCTAGGACAGCATCTTTGAGTGGGGACGCGTTATAGATGTCGGCCTACCCTCCTAGAATCTTCACCTTGTCTGGCAAGAAAAAAAGAGGGTGCATAAGTGATAGCTCATTATTTTGTAAATGTGCATGTTGTGACCAAATAGTTTGGATGCTGTGTGAAATTGTCGCATAGGTGTGAGAAAAAAAGTAGAGAAGAATCCATGGGTGGCAGCAGAAAGAGGTGGAGTAAAGTGTGGTGTAGTGAGTGAAGGGTAACTGAGGCTAGTGAGTAGTGAGGCAATAGGTGGTGCAGAGCTGAGGAGGAAGTGTGAGATTTATGTTAAGATCCCTACCTGAGCAAGCCTAGTGAGATCATTTAATTCTTTTTTTGTTCTCCAGATGTGGGTGATGATGGCAAGGCTGGTATTTATTGTTGACCCTTAGTTGTCCTAAGATGGTTGTGAATTGCCTTCTGTGGATGCAACTACGTTGCTTTCCATGTCACTTAAGAGGCTAGTTAAGAGTCAGTCATGTGAAACTAAATTCACATATAAGCCAAACCAGGTTAAGGACAGGAAATATCCTTCCTTAAAGGGCATTAGTAAACCAGTTAATTTATTTTCCGACCATCCAAATGTTTCATTGTCACTTTTTACTAATACCAGTCTTCTATTTTTAGATTCTTTTCGACAGATTTCTAATTTTCAAACTGCCGTGGTGGGTTTTGAACTTCTCTGGATTGCTAACCCAATAACCTAATCTCCACATTACCATACACAGTTTCTTTCAGCATTGCATTTATGTCGTAGGTGCATTGTTCCTGATTATTTCTGGGAACTTCTAAAGCCTACCTTTTAGTGCAAAGGTAAAATTGATAGCTTGAAGTTGTGTACTGATAAGATGTGCCAGAACTCATTGTCACAGTGTTTCTATAGCAACAGTAGCTTTTGCATTTTATAGAAAAAGTGACCAATTTACCTATGAGGGAAGGAAAATGAGAAATGCTGGAAATATACAGGAAAATAAGTGACAAGGGCGAAGTCTTTTGGTGTCTTAGTGAAAGAATTGATGAAACTGCTCAGGGGAGGAAAGATTAGACACTATGCTCTGATATTGAACCAATTTCAATGGGGAGAACTCAATCTTTTAATACAAAACCTCTGATGAAAGTTCTGAGGGCAAGAGTTCTGATGACAGAAGTATTACACAAACCTGAAATGTTAACTCTGTTTCTCTCTCCTTGGTTGTTGCCAGACCTGCTGAGTATTTCCCGCATTTTCTGTTTATATTTTGGATCTTTTGATACGTTTGAGTGTACGCTACTGTCTGATTCTGGTGGGCATGTTTAGTTTCTCATCATGATTTCTGGTATGCAGTGACACCCACTGTAGAGGCTCTATGCATGAAATTTGGAATGGTAACACCAGTTGTTGGGTGCTCCAGGTGCTGGTCGTGGACCAGAATGGGCCCGTTCTGTGCCTGTGCACTTCTGCCTTGAATCACTCTGGATCTCGTACTGGTGAGGATGTTAGCATATGCGCAACTGATGTCAGCTTGAAGTCTGCTGAGCAGGCAGACCCTGGTGCCAATCAGTGTGTAATGCTAAAGAGTTGCCAATTGTGCTATTTTGGAGCTAATTGCTCCAGGGCTCTTAACCTCACACAGATGAATGTGCATGAGGCAGCAGACCATGAACATTCTCTCTCTCTCTCTCTATCTCTCTGTCTCTCTCTCTCCCCCCCCCCCCCCCCCCACCCGCCCCCCCCCCACTTTACCACCTCCACCACCAAAACCACCACCACAACTCCCAAATGCTTATTCAAAGGATCAATGGCATTTACAGGTTAATTGCTGGTTAATTTCTTCTGGGTGTCCCTACAATTCTGCAAATGTCCGGTGCTTTCCTTAGTTCTTTCACGTTACCAAAGTCTACAGGGAATGGTGCCCTGAGACTTGTCCTGACTTAAAGGCTTCTGCATAAACTAGTTGCTCCCACATGTGGGGGCAGTAGCAGTCATTCCCCTTGGAATGCAGAATGACTTGGAGAATGGGCAGAGGGCGCACGCAGCTGCTGGGAGAATGGGCAGAGGGCGCACGCAGCTGCTGGGAGAATGGGCAGAGGGCACACGCAGCTGCTGGGAGAATGGGCAGAGGGCGCACGCAGCTGCTGGGAGAATGGGCAGAGGGCACACGCAGCTGCTGGGAGAATGGGCAGAGGGCACACGCAGCTGCTGGGAGAATGGGCAGAGGGCACACGCAGCTGCTGGGAGAATGGGCAGAGGGCACACGCAGCTGCTGGGAGAATGGGCAGAGGGCACACGTAGCTGCTTGGAGAATGGGCAGAGGGCGCACGTAGCTGCTTGGAGAATGAGCAGAGGGCGCACGCAGCTGCTTGGAGAATGAGCAGAGGGCGCACGTAGCTGCTTGGAGAATGGGCAGAGGGCGCACGCTGCTGGGAGAATGAGCAGAGGGCGCATGCAGCTGCTGGGAGAATGGGCAGAGGGCACACGCAGCTGCTGGGAGAATGGGCAGAGGGCACACGCAGCTGCTGGGAGAATGGGCAGAGGGCACACGCAGCTGCTGGGAGAATGGGCAGAGGGCACACGCAGCTGCTGGGAGAATGGGCAGAGGGCACACGCAGCTGCTGGGAGAATGGGCAGAGGGCACACGTAGCTGCTGGGAGAATGGGCAGAGGGCACACGCAGCTGCTGGGAGAATGAGCAGAGGGCACAAGCAGCTGCTGGGAGAATGAGCAGAGGGCGCATGCAGCTGCTGGGAGAATGAGCAGAGGGCGCACGCAGCTGCTTGGAGAATGAGCAGAGGGCGCATGTAGCTGCTGGGAGAATGAGCAGAGGGCGCACGTAGCTGCTGGGAGAATGAGCAGAGGGCGCACGTAGCTGCTGGGAGAGGGAAAAAGGCTCTCAGTAACAGGCCAAATCTACCCAGGGTGTTCAGGGAGTTGAACTTTAGTGAGGAACCAAGTGTGGGATGTCTGCGCTTGATTAAGGGCATCCTTTGTGAAATTGGATGTGAGCCACAGCTGCAACCTCAGAGTAGGATGAGGACCATATTGCCAGTGGCTGTGAAGGTGACTATTACAATGGATGTCTATGCATCTCAACCCCTCTAAGTTGGAGCTGGAGATATTTACAGCATCTTGCAGTTTGCTATCCACTGTTGCATGGTGGAGATCATTGACACTCTTTATTCAAAAGAATTGACTATATTTAATTCTTTCTTGCCAGAGCGAAGCAGTTGGATTGAGGACATGGCTTTTCATGAATTGCAGACTTCCTCATTGTGCAGAGTGTCATTGACTGCATGCACATTACTTTATAGGCACCACATGTTAACTCTGCCTTATACCAGAACTGAAAGGAATTCTGTTGCCTCAATATCCAGTTGATGTGTGGCCATTGGCACTGAATAATGATGGTCAGTTCCTGGTATACTGGCAACAGCTATAATGCCTTCATTCTGCATCAGTCACTTGTGCCAGCTGCTCCTGAGCCACCATGGCAAACCCAAGGGTGGCTACTGGGCTATCAGGGCTATATGTTGACCTGATGGCTCATGACCCTGGTGTGCGACACATGTACATGTGGACAACACACACCATCAAAGCTATGCCACTGCATGAAATGTGATAGAGGAGACCATTGACCTGCTGTAAAATGCCTCCACTACCAGAACCATCCTGGAGGAGCCCTGCAGTACTTGACAGAGTGGGTGTCAAGATTCATGGTGGTCTGTTGCTTGCTGCACAGCGTCGCTATCATGAAGCCCAAGCCACCAGCTGTGTGGTGAATAACTCAGGAGCATGAGGAAGAGGATGGGAAGAGGCAACATCAGCTTCCCTTTTGAAGTCCTCGTCGAAGTCCTTTGCAGTGCAGCCAGTGTTCCATCGTGCCCTTTGGCAAGTTGGCATCTGTGCTGTCCTGGCCCTCTGCCAGGGTTACGGGTGTCTCACTGTGTGTCAGTCCCACCTTTCATCTGTTATCGAGGATACGTGCAGTATCAATACTGAACTGGTGACTGTGAGATTGTCGGTGTTGTGTCTTCATCTCTCTTGTTGATGTACCACTGATGCCTGGCCATGTTGCCTCTCCTGGGTATCTGAAGGGAAAGAGGCACAAGGGTAAGGTTATGATGCGGGGAACAGGATGGAAGAGTGGCAGTACAAGGTGCACGCTTACAGTGGGATGAGGTCAGAGGGGGAGTGATGTAGAAAGGATGATTAGGTGTGAGGATAACGTCACCCTCGATAATTTGAGACCTCACTGCTGGTCACAGCCTCAGCAATTGGCTTCTCAATAATGGGCAACCTTATCTTTTCCGTGGGTGTTAGAATATGAAAATGTGCCTTGGTTAGCTCCTGCTGCCTTCGGTTGCGCACCGCCTTGTCCTGCAAGAGAGAGGGAGATACATCAGTGATTGTGATGTGGCTTGCATGGTTGAATAGTTGCCAGTGTTCAGGCTGTGAGATGTCAGTGTGAGATTTGCAGTGCGCCAAGTTTGAGAGGGTTGATAGAGATGATGGGTTTCGGTGAATGGTGGGGTGTGATTAACTGTGTAGTTTCTGAGGCTAGTGGTACAGATGGTAGGATACAGTATTTGAAGATACGTTCACTGACCTTGACCACTTGTGTACGGTCATTGAACTTCCTGTGGCACTGCATCCAAATCCTCGGGACTTGCCTCCTGGTATTCACATCAATGACTATCCACTCCTACTGCTTTCTGAGTATGCCTGGAGGGTCCCCAGCCCCCCCAACCCCCTCCCCCCTGACCCATTCAGTGGAGTTTCTCTGTCAGCAGAGTCTTACTCAGTGATGAATAACTCAGGAGCATGAGGAAGAGGATGGGAAGAGGCAACCTCAGCTTCCCCAGTTCTGTTGAAGGATCATGAGGACTCGAAACATCAACTCTTCTCTTCTCCGCTGATGCTGCCAGACCTGCTGAGTTTTTCCAGGTAATTCTGTTTTTGTTTTGGATTTCCAGCATCCGCAGTTTTTTGTTTTTATCTTACTCAGTGACTCTCCTTGTCGCAGAATAGGATGTCAACTGTCCCCCGCTCTAGCCCCCACACCTCCTCTCCAGCAAGTCCACTCATATGTCAAGAAGATATAATAATGTTTATAATGTTATTGGAAATTATTTTAAAATAGAGTTCTACTGGAGTGTGTGTGTGTGTGTCTGACCGTCTGCCTGTGTGTGTGTGTGTGTGTGTGTGTGTGTGTGTGTGTGTGTGTGTGTGTGTGTGTGTGTGACCGTGTGTGTGTGTGTGTGTGTGTGTGTGTGTGTGTGTGTGTGTGTGTGTGTGTGTGTGTGTTTGTGTCTGTGGTCTTAATTGGATTAAAGCCAGTTGGTATAGAAGAGAAGTAGGTTTGAAATGGTAATTAGGTAAACATAGGGAAGTTACAAGGTGAAGTGAAAAGGGGGCAATTTGCATTTTAAGTAAACCCTTCAAAAGAATGGGCGAAATATCTCACCTAGCCAGAAGAAGCTAAAGCATGGGCAGAATCTTCTCTTCGGCGTATTGGGGTGGGCCCTGAGCGCCGACACGTAAAAGGAATGACTGTGAGGTCGGGCGTGCGTCCCGATCTCACCACGCGTCATTCCAACCTTCAGTTCGGCGGGCGCGCATCGAAGTTGCCTGTGTGCCTGCCGAACTGTCAAAGACCCGTTAAGGCCATTAGTGAACTAATTAAAGTACTTGTCAGGACTGCCTGTCCAACCCTAAGGCTGACGGGCAGGTGAAGAGCCTAGGTGGCCTTCTCATTTTACATGGGACCTCATTCATGGGCGGGATGAGCTTTCATGAAGGGTTTATTAATTAAATAAAATGTTTTATGAAAATTTATAAACGTGTCCCAGCTCATGTGACAATGTCACGTGAGGGGACATGTCTGAAATTTTTAGGAAAAAATTCCCATTTTTATGACTGAATTTAATCTCCCTGAGGCAGCTCCATGCCTCAGGGAGATTTCTGTGCTTTTCTGCACATATGCGAAAGAGCGCAGGCCCTGACTTTCCCCACCTGCACAGCGCTGAGCGCTTCCGGATACTCGTAAAATGGCGGTGCACACCCACTCCCGACTGGCCCGCCCAACGGGGAGAAAATTCTCCCCGTGTTTATTTTTTCCAAAGCTTACTAATAATATTAGTGCTATGAAAGGGATTTTATTGATAGAAGAGGTGAAGTTCAAAAGACCTAGTGGTACAATGAGAATTTGCATTCAAAGAGGAAAATATGTATAAAAGAAGAAAAAGCTGTTGGTAAAGGAGGAGGGATTTTAAGATCTAAAGCCTCCAACCTTGTAAGCCTCAAGCCACTGTCTGCAAGGACCCAAAGCTGAAAGAAACTAATTTTGAATTTGACTGTCCAGGGTGTGCTTTGCCAGGGGTCTGTTTTAATCTGTGTTTTATTGTTATCTTAACGGAGGCGTAACTAGGAGTCAGATTAATCAGGGGATTTTTATAATTATTATAGTAATTTTGTAGACATATGTATGTGCTTACAATCTTTCTGGTATTATTAAATATTTAATTTAGTTTTATAAAAACTCCTTGAGACTTGATGGTCTTATTACTACTCAATTCACAGCCTGCATCTCAAAATATACAAATTGAAAAATAGGTTATGACAGTTGTTTCAAGTTCCCTCTGGGATTTGAACAGCTCAGCATTTACCATCGGCTGTGTCATATAAAACAGGCTTTAACAGAATCTACTCAACAGTGCATGAGTTGATAATTGATACATTATTTAGCAGTTGTTTTTTTAACAGCAGATATAAAAAAGACATTCCTACTGAAATAATTTAAAATGTGTCAGTTAACATCTGAAGTAAAGTTCTGAGCTCAAAATCTAACTTCCAATGAATAAACTGACATAATTAGAGGGAAGCTAGCAACTCCCGCAGTACATTTGTTGTCATCGTATCCTAGCACTGCGGTCCCATGCTTTGTGACAATGGTGTACCCTCTGGAAGCTGGAAGAGGACTGCCAGTTCCAGACATTAGCCCACAGCTGCTGATGGAATAGGAAATTAAAATTGCATTGGAGAAAGGTCAGCATGTGAAGTTAATAATGTACAATTAGTCTGGGATCACTGCAAGGGTCTGACTCCTGGATCCCTCTGCTATTCCCAGTTGTATTCATTCTCCTGCTCATTTAACAGGCACGGTGTGGCTTTTAAAAGCAGGACACCAACAGCTGACTGAAGTGGAACAATACACCCTTCAAGGGGATATAGTCGAGCACTACCAAAGAAGCAATGCTCCTGGGTGGCCTTCTTTGTAAAATTGACACTTGTGGGTTAATGAAGTACAAGAGCGTAATTATTATTTGAGAATCCAGCAGTGACGTATTTTATTCCATACAAACCTTGATTTGTTTCCGATCCTGTGGAAATTCAACATAATAAAAGGAAACCATGAAGAAAATGCCTTGGGAGTGGAAACAAATTAGTTTCAAGAAAAGTTGTGATCAGTTCTGGAGGCACCACAGCACATCGGGTTGACCTCCCTGTTAACAGGCACAGAGAATTTAATTTTCTTCCACGCTTTTAGCTGGTCACCCTGGTTTAATCACTGGGAAAGAGATAAGATGCGTGTGGACTATTTCCAGCATCATCACGTTCCCCTGAAGCACAATGTGAATTTGGGTCAGACTCCAAAATTATTTGCCAAGCACTTTCAATAAACGCAACACCAGTTTAAATACAGCACCTTCTGGAAGCCAACAACCAATCTTATATATCTGTTGCTTAATTTAAATTTATGGTAACAACTTAGGTTATAGCATATTGTTCCAGCTCTGCAGACCAAATATATATTTCGGGGAGCAGCAGAATAATTTTGCTACAATAAAAGCAAAATGCTGCAGATGCTGGAGACCTGAAATAAAAACAGAAAGTGCTGGAAAACCTCAGTAGGTTTGGCAGCACCTGTAAAGAGAGAAAGAGTTAACGTTTTCAATCCAATATATGACTGTTCTCTGGAACAGAATAGTTCTGATGTCTGGTAAACAAGGACTAGCTTGCTTCTCCATCTAATGAGCCTTTTACTTTGTCCATTGTCTTCTATTTTCTGAAGATACCAATCTAATAATGTTTAGGTAAGGATTGCAGCAACTGTGGAGAATGTAGAAGGATGCTGACCAGAATATCTTGATGTAGAAGATGGAAGTGATGAAAAGGATAAAAACAAAAAAACTGCAGATGCTGGAAATCCAAAACAAAAACAGAATTACCTGGAAAAACTCAGCAGGTCTGGCAGCATCGGCGGAGAAGAAAAGAGTTGACGTTTCGAATCCTCATGACCCGTCGACAGAACTACGGCAGTTTTGTCGAAGGGTCATGAGGACTCGAAACGTCAACTCTTTTCTTCTCCATGATGAAAAGGATGTTCATTTATTGGAAAAGCCACCTTTCATTTCATGTGCTGTGGTGATTTTATACATATGAAAAAAAGGCCTCTTGTAGACAAAACTTTGCATGTCGGAAATTAATTCCAGGCTAGGACTGTAAAATAATGCAAATGTTATCATGAAGTTATGTCCTTTTATTTCTGAAAATATGACTGTTCTGCTTTCAATTGACTGGAAATTTTGCAATTTGAAATGAGATAGAACAAATGACTTAAAAATACAAGGCAACCTTCCAAGATGAAGGTGAAAAAGCAAACAAGACACCCTCGGGGAAGTATGAAGAGAGAGACATTCCTTACAATGCAAAGATCCATTGAACCTTATCACTGTCTAAGGAAGTGACATTAAAATGCAAAGCTTTGGATATTGGAACAATGGCTGCCACGGACAGGCCCACCCAAAACCCCTTGGAAATACACGATGGGTGAAATATAACAGGCCAGGAGAGATTGCAAGAAAGGCTTCAGCAGATGAGACAAGCTGAAAGCTCTTTCTCTCTCTCTTTTGGAACCAGTTTGGTAGACAACCTTATTAGAAATTTACCAGCGAACCAAGATCACGTAATAATTGCAACATCATCTACATCTGACCGCACCCGCAACAGCTAATCCAAATTGGCCACAATTTTCAAAAATCCATGCCTCAAGGACAATCATAGTTCACTTAACTGCATATCCTTTAACATTTTTTATTGGACTCTAGCTTCCCTTATTTCTGATACCTGTGTGTGTGATGTCATGATTGTATTATTCTTTGGGTTTCGTGATTAATAAATTTTGCTCTTTCTTTAACTCAAGAGAACTCTGATTGATTGGCCCCTTATTGCTCACTGCATAAACAGTAAAATATATTCTGAATTGGGAAAAGGTATATCCTTGTGAAAAAGAAACTTAAAAACTTTGTTGCGAAAAACTGAGGTGGTTGAATGCAGGGGGTCTAGTTTATCTCTTTTCACCTGGTCATAACAACATGTAAAGCATTCTAAAACAACAACTGTACTTGGATAGCTCCGTTAATGTGATACACCACAAGAGGCTTCTCAAATAAATGTGAGGAAAACAAAGTGACTGACGGCTCAGTTGAAGAGACAAGGTTGAAGAAGATTTTTAAAGGTGGGGGAAGATGGAAAAATTTAGAGGGAAGATCTCAGAAAGGTGGAGTGATGTGACTCTAGCTCCAAATGCCAGTGTGGTGTTAAGGGAGCCTGCACGAAGCACAAAGAATGCAAGAAGTAGAGGCTTCAGGAGGGGATGTAGAGCTGGGGCATAGAGAGAACGTAAAACTAAGAATTTGGAAAACAAAAACAATCAAATCATACTCTCACCTCACAGCCTGTTTATTAAAACAAAAAGTTCTTTGATCCAAAATGGCAACCAAATGGTGAAGCAAGATGGTTGGAAAATATTTTTGTAATTTTCATTCTCAATGAGATTTTGTTTTTTTTTAGCTAATTCACTTCCTCCTTTCTATTGGTGAATATATTGAATGCTATTTGGGATATGTTTTCAAGTGTGCAGGTTCTTTTAGGACTTGGCTTACTAGTCAGTCACTGTTGCCAGACTATTTAACCATGAAATGGCATTGTAGTAGAACCTAATGCTGCTGTCATGCACATTTCCTCTGGAGATCATATGACAACAACCTTTGTTGAGCAGGAATGTTGGCCAATTTTCTCCTCTCAAATCCAGGGGCCCTATGGTCAATCATTGTGCTCCAACCGCTGCCTCAGCTGAAACGAATTAACTCTGAATCACTTCGAACCTGGAATCAATCTTCTGCATGGCCCAGCCTCTGTCTTTAACCAACATCCTTTAGCGACACTGGTAGCATATTTAGTTTGCAGACACTATGCTCTAAGGAAACAAAATGGACACTGACAGTTCTTTGACAAAACAGCTCTGAAGTGATATAAGTACTGTAAACTATTCTTCCTTAAATGCCAGCCTAATGGTCTGTAGGCCTTCTTGTTTAGTGTAATGGAAGTTTACAATGTCTAATTCTTGGTGTTCCTTCTCACAGATAGCTCTAAGATTCTAATTTTTATCTTGGTGGCCTTAAGCCAAGCTCAAAGTAACAGCAAGGCCAACCTAAGTTGCTTGAGTACCAAACATTGCCAATTAATAGCATAAAAACATTTTAATTGCCATGTGGATCTATAATCTGCCTGCAATAGAAAGACTCGAGGGAGTATCTGCTGTGTTTTTTAGTTGGGCAAAGCAATCTCTTCACATCCTAGAAGAAGGAGGTCTCATTAATTCTGGGTCAGTTACAGCAGGCGGCCGTACTCCAGAAGTGTTTCCTGTCACTCGTTACTCAGCTTCTTGCTATAAAGCTTCCACCACTTTAATTTTAAATTCCCTTACTTTTCTGAAGTTGAAAAAAGTTTTAATTAGTTTGATTATCTTGCGGACTTAAGGTGTGGTGTTTCTTTAAATAAAATTGTGGAATTGCCCGATTCTGTGGACAGGGGCAACCATATTTTTGAGCTACCTTAGCCAGAGTTCAGGTCAGTATCAATCGTCTGAATCTTCGAAATACCGGTGGTTATTTGTGAGTTACCTAATACCCTCCATGAGCTTAGATCACCCAAAACTCTGTTGCCCCTATCCTAGCTTGCACCAATATGATCCCTATGCTTACTGGTCCAGCAATGCCTCGAGCTTAAGATTCTCATGCTTGTGTTCAAATCCCTTTGTGGCCTTACCACTTCCCTTCTCCTCTAACCTCCTCCAACCCTTCCACCCTGTAATGTCTCTGCACTCCTCTAATTCCTGACATCTTCACATCCCTGATCTCTTTGGCGTCACCATTGGCAGCAAGGTCTTCAGCTGCGTGGGCCTTCAGCTTTGGAATTGGCTCCCTAATCCTCCCCACCTTTCTCTTCCTTTTGAGATGCTCCTCTTTAACTAAGGTTTTGGTCACCAGTTCTAATATCTCTATGTGGCTTGTGGTCAAATTTTGTTTCATAACGTTCCTATGAAGTGCCTCGGAACACTTCACAACAGTAGAGGTTTTCTTTTTAATTTATTCTTTTGTGGGATGTGGGTGTTGTTGGCAAGGCCAGCATTTGTTGCCCATCCCTAATTGCCTTTAAAACAAATGGCTTGCCACACCATTTCTGAAGGCCATTAAGAGTCAACCACATTGCTGTGGGTCTGGAGTCATATATAGGCCAGACCAGGTAAAGATGGGTAAGGATGGCAGATTTCCTTCCCTAAAGAGCATTAATGAACCAGATGGGTTTTTAATGACAATCCCATAGCGGTTTCATGACTAGCTTTTCCATTCCAGATTACTAATTGAATTTAAATTCCACCAGCTGCCATAGTGGGATTTGAATGCAGGTCCCCAAAGCATTAGTCTGGGTCTCTGGATTACTAGCCCAACAATATTACCACCAAGCCACCAACCCCGCCCCCCCCCCCCACCCCCCCCCGCCACAAAGTATAAATGCAACATGTGTTATGGTATGCTACTGTAAATGAGGAAGATTTGAATTGAGAGGTTAAAAGCTGTGTTTCTGCAGTAAACATGCTGTGCAATCAAGATTACAATTGGTTAAAATCTCAGAATGCATGTGAAGCTCAAGGCTTTTAGAATGCAAAATGAAATGAGGTCTCTTGGGATGCTATGGGTTTCCAGATGACATGCCTGGTGATAGGAGATTGGAACCAAATCAATATCCTGTGTTGGGATTGGAAATATAATGTCTGTCTCAGGCCAATCTGCAATAGTTGAGAGTGCTATTGATGACAAACGATTCAATCTGTCTCATTGTTGGGACTTGAAGAGCTACAATACTCATCGGTGGCTGAAACTGGCCTCCGATAAGATTGCAAATTAATCCCTTAATGTGCAGGATAGCCCGAGCCAGACAAAGGAGAAGCAGAGCAGTAGTATGTAGGGAGGCTGCGTAGCTGGTTAACATCCAGCAGTGCCTCAATGCACTTGTGGATGCCCTGATGTCTTGATGTTTGCTAACTTATGCTCAAAGTCTTTAGGGTTGGTTACATTGGCATGGGTCCATTTGGAGGGAGAATGCATACTCCACATTGGACGTATGGAAATTCTATTTGCATGTGTACTTTAATTGTTTGCTTTGGAGAGATTTAATTCTGGTGTTGGATTTCTGAGCACTTCAGGCATGCTTGGTTGGTCAAAATAAACAAGTTGATGAAGCAATTGTTAAAAGTTTTGCCTTATGTATTCTATCAAAGCCCCTGATGATTTTGCATACCACTTATTAAATCTTTGTGCTCCTCTCCACAGAGGCTGCCAGACCTGCTGAGTTTTTCCAGGTATTTTTGTTTTTGTTTTGGATTTCCGGCATCTGCAGTTTTGTGCTTTTATTAAGTCTTTCCTTGATTTCTCTGCTCCAGGGGGAACAATCCCAGCTTCTCTAGTCCCTCCAAGTAATTGAAGTTCCTCATCCCAGGTGTAATTCTGGTAAACCACCTCTGCACCATCTCCTTCCTGAAGTGTGGCGCCTTAAAATTTAACATGATATGCCAGCTGAGGCTCATGTGATTTTGAAAGGTTTACCAAAACTTCCTTGCTTTCTGTGCTCCTATTTGTGAACCACAGATCTAGTCTGCTTTTTTCTTCTTTGTACTGTTACAATTGTGAGCTTTAGAAGATTAGGACTATATCTTTTGGTTTCGAAGAGTGTTATAGTTTGGGACTGTATCGTTAAATTTAGGGTAAATAACAGGGGTCAAAAGACGTGTGCTGGAGTCTGCCTGACAGTAAGCCTGAGTGGTTTAATTGTCAGAGACAGAAGATGACACAGATTTGTTTTATTGAGAGGGACGTGCCGTTTCTAAGTTTACCATGAATAGACCCTGCGTCTCCTAAAGTCCCAGAAAGGTAGTATTGATATCAGGTTGTAAACAGTTGTGCTATAAGCAATCCTTTTACTTCTAAGATGAAAGGCAGTTGTGATCAAAGAAAACATTTCTACTCAGCTACATTCTACAAAGCTAATGGGCGGACTCATCCCAGATTTGCACTTAAGTCCAGTAGTGGGCAGGAAAAAGGACATTTTACCTGCTGGTCACAGTGGTGGCTTCCTGCCTTATTAATTATGCAGCCACAGGAAACACTCTGCCTTGCTGGTGGGCAGCCTCTGAATCGCCAGCCATGCCGTTACCACACTGTTTCCTCACTCCGGGTGCTGTATTTAAACTGCAGCTATGCACACAGTTCACAATACTTGCAGCCCAGGACTGCTCCAGTGAAGACATGGTCCTGAAAGCCAAGAAGAGTTCAGTAACCTGTCACCGGAATGCCTTTCGGAGGCCCACTGTGATGTCCTCCACCCCCACTCTGGCTGCAGGAGATCCAGCAATCTCACCACTCTGGCTTGGGAGGCAGTGGCAGTGGGGGTCAGTGCCAACACTGCACAGAAGAGGTTGGCCATCCAGTGCAGAAAGAGGATGAATGATCTCATCCGTGCCGCCAGCGTAAGGCAACCATCTCATCAGTTTAAACTCTCACACTCTCAAACCCATCACACATTCACTGGCATCTCACTCACTGCCAGCTCAAGGGACATCACCACTCACTCTCTCACACACACCCTCACATCTCCATCTGGCCTCATCTCCTCTGGAGACTGCCTCCTCAGCCCTCATCATCTTGAGGCCACTTTCACAGATCAACATGTTCCCCCACACAAACTCTGGATACCCCACCCTTTCCCATACGGCCCTCACCCTGCAGCTGTTTAAAAGCCACCCCCACCTTACTGCTGGTCGGGTAGGTGGAGACCTACCCGTGAGCCCCCCTTAAAGTGATGTGGTGCTGCCTGCGAAGCCTGGCACTGATGAACGTGAATGCTGCCTGAAGCAAGGTAGGCAAACAACCCTTGAAGTCCAAAGCCATGTGCAGCTCGCCAGGTGCACGTCGCTTGTGTAGTTGTGAAACATCCCAACATGCCCAGATGATTCAGCGTGGGGGGATGATTCTGGCGGGCAGGGATTATAATTATGCACAGCTGTATTAAAATGACATTCTCGACATGTAGCAGGAAACGCGGCCCGCAATTGACTGGTGGAATGGATAACTGCAGACTGGTTTTTAGCCTTCCCGCCATATTGTTCGCTCGCGTCCGCCATGATGCCTGACACCAATGGGGATGGAAAATTCCGGCCAATGTGTTTCTTGTTGCCATGGAGATGAGGATAGAGGAAGCCATTTTGAGATCAGGCTACAGGCTTTCCTATAAACACAGAAGTATCAAAGACAGAAGAGGGTTGCTGTTTTACTTGTATAGTCTGCAGCCAACTGAGAGAGAGCAAGAGAAAGATGGTATTATCTAGACCTGCACCTTAAGCAGACAAAATGCTGGCATTCATTCACCACACAAAATGTGGGTAGGAACTTGCACTTGGTTTGAAGATTGTGTTTGTGAGGAGTTAAAAGAGGCTGAAAACATTGCCTAGCTTGGAGCCGGAGGAAGAAAACTACAGTGTAACCTTCACAGTGACAGACAATTCTGGAATTAGAAGTTATCTGACTGGGAAAGTAAAAAGGAAGCGACCCACTGGGAGCAACTGTGACTGTTTGCTGTGAAACATATAATTCTGGGGAGAATGGTAAGTAACAAGAGACTGTTTATTTCTTATAGCTTAAAAGTATAAGCAGCATACATACTAAAATAGTGTTTAGTCCATGTAGTTTTTCAGTCATTTGATACAGTAAAAGTTTTTTAAAATATGAAATCTTAATGTGTCATCCTTTCAGCTAACAGCTGAAAGTTCAAATTTCTCTTTCAAAGTTACCAGTCTCTACAGAGTTCATAACAAAATGGTCTTCTCAACTTGTCATGCTACCTTCAGGTCTGACTGCTGTGAATCTGTGTTTGAAGCTTTGTATAAAAAAATGTTTTCCTTCACCGATGGTGATTGATGGCAGTGGGCTATGTTCAAATATCATTTAGATGTAATAGTTGTGTGGAGCGATTTAGTAAGAGTCGAAACCTCAAATTAAGTAAGTGGGATTCTGGAAGCATTGTTTTATTATGAATCTACATTTAAGTTCGTAAATCATTTTGTCAACGCATGCAAGTCATACTGTGGTCCTAGCAGCAAGAAATCATCTTATCAAAACAAAATCCTACCTAAAGAATGGACTTCATAATTGTGAACTCCTGCAGGACTTTTTAAAATGAAAACAATAGGCTTCTGAATCAAGAAGCTGGATTTGTCATGGCTTGGTTTGAAGGTGTTTTGGTTCATTCTTTTGGAAAATGATCATTTACTTGACATTATAAAATCTGCGCTTTGAATTAGCATCGAGCCTGTGCTCGCAACACTGGCTTTGTCAGAAAGCTGTGGATGATTCTCCTGGTGGAATCTCATGGCGGTCACGTAGATCTTGGATGCTGGCCAAAGAGCTGGCGTCACCTCTTTTTTGGGGAGGGCCACAATATCTTGTACCACTCAGGCACTTGACAGGTCAACAGTGGGCCTTCGCCCGGGATCAAAGACCCTTGGGGGGGGGGGGCAATCAGACGCCGGCAACTGTATTGAACAGCAAGACCCACCCAAGGTCTCATATTGAGGAGGGACCCAGTCACGGGTGAGTGATGGGAGGAAAGGGGTTGGCAGAGATTGGGGTTAGTGGGGGTGGGGGATCAAGTGGAGTGTGATCGACAGCAAGGGTTGGGGGGGTGGTGGGTGGCAGTGGTTCCAACCCCATTTCCCGATGGCGGGTCCCTCGATCAGGCATTGACTGCCTTTAAATGAGGGACCCCACTGGGAACCTGCTAACAAACATGCTGGGGTTTGCTTGTTGTGCTCCCTGCGTAACAAGGCCCCCTGCTCCCCGCTAGGTTAATGCCAGAGGCAGGGTGAGGCCATTAATTGCCCACTTAAGGCCCTCAAATTGGCAGACGTAATCAGGATGGATGGGAAGGTGGTGGGTTCCCCACCCGCCACTCTCCTGCCTGATTAAATGCCCCCTCTCTCCCGCCAAACCTGCCAGACGGAAAGGCACAAGATTTCGCCCTCTCTATTTTCATTCCTCCTTCTGCTCTATTAGTTACCCCAGCTGAAATTATGCACGATTTGAACACACTTGACGACGTTGTTCTGTGCGCAGCTTTTCAAGACAGGGCATAATACTCCTGCAACCAAGGTGGACAACGCCAACGTAAACATATTTACACCAAATATGATTGTTGCAAATGCCCAGGGACTGGTGGGTGAATGGTTGTTCCAATTGGAACATTATCTTACTGAGGCTTACCTCCTTCAATAGGGCTTTAGGCTACACCAGGTGAAAAGTTTATTCTACTGAGAAGTTTGTAATAATGAAGCTCCATTCCTGCCAAAGGGGTTCTGAGAGTGATTGCACCATTTTTTTCAAAAGTGGCTCCTGGATTCTTTTTATGAGGAAGTAATTCATTTGTCAAGCGATGTTTTGGGCAGTGAAGAGAGAAAGGGCTGGAGAAGCTGTGCATCATTTTGACGTGAGGCACAAATATAACTTTCCTTTGGACATCGGAAACCAAGGTTCATGCAGCAAATGAAAACAAAGAAGATTAAATGGCTATTTTTGCCAAGACACCGTAAAAATCACCATCAGGAACTCAAACTAACTGGTTCTGAGTTGGGTTATTATTAAGCTCATTGTGAAGGCCATTGTGGGCCTGTTGCTGTGTAACGCGATGAAAACGTTTTCTCCTCTGCATAAGCTATGACAGTGTTAACAAAGTAAAAATACATACAAACCTACAAAATAGGAGCAGAAGCCTGTCCAGCCGTTCAATAAAAACATGGCTGATCTGTTTGTGATATGAATTCTACATCCCCATCTACCCCCGATAAGCTTTGACTCCCTTGCCTCACAAGAATCTACCTACCTCTACTTTAAGAATATTCAGTGGCCCCGCTTCCACTGCCTTCTAAGGCAGAGAGTTCCCAAATCGCACAACCCTCTGAGAGAAAAAAATTCTCCTCATCTCTGTCCTAAAAGGGTGACCCCTGATGTTAAAACAGTGCCCCCACCCTAACTCACCCATCAGAGAAAACATTAACGTTCAGGATCTTATATACAAGGTAAACAAATAGCTCTATTTATTGAACAGAAGTGATAATTCTCAGAATTCAAATTTAATCTTGGGGGAGTTATTAGATTTTATTCTATCCATTTACATTGGGTGGCTGTATGCTGTAGGCTTCACAGTAGGATTAAACTCCCTCAGGCATCTGAGAAAATCTGTTTTCTCCTAGGCTGCAGCCTGTGAGTGTCCCAGATGCACCACTGTCGAACATCAGGAAGAGCACATCACCTTTCTTGCTAACTGAGAAAGAGGATGAGATCAGCAATGGCAACATGGTGGGATGGCCTGCTCCAGAAGGGCAGAGGTTAGGGAAGTCAATCACACTGTTGGGGATGTACTTTTGCAGATTGATGGCTCAGCCCATGAGAGCTACAACTTCCTCAGCGACGATGTGCTTTGTTGTGTTATTGCTCTTCATCCTGCTTCTCATTCCAACCATTCTCAATGGAAAGCTGAAAATTAGTTGAACAAAGCTTTAGCCCAGGTCCAGCACTGCCTGAAGTGGAGTTTTATTGGTTCATACTTGGCGGGTTCTTAATTTTTCTTCCTTCGCATCTTCCAGCACTTTATTGAGGTCCCGTTGTTAATTGCTTGGAATTACTCTGAAGTAAATCCAAATCATTTTTCAAAGCTTTAATTACCACATAATCTCTCTGCTGAAGTTGGCTGCTGAACTCCATGCACATCCACTGCACAATTGATGAGAAATCTCATTAGGGCTGATAATGAGATGAGGATTGAGCTTGAAGGAACTGGAGAGGAAAGGGGAGCCAAAGAGCCCTCTTGAACATCTTAAGGATACAAACGAAATATTTGGCACAGAGTTTTATTTTTCCTCTCTCTCTCCCTTCAACCTAAGAACGTGAGTGCATTGAAATGACTTTTCTATCTGTTTGCCAGAGTTGCTGAACACAGTTGTATCTTTTGTACTCAGTATTAATATGTAACGTCGGTATTAATATGTAATGCAGTCTTTTTTTTTTTAAAACAGCTGAAGAACAACCTGTCTGCCAGGAGGTGCCTTGTGCTTTTGGTATCTGAAGATAAGAAAATAACCCAAGACGAAAAGGTAATATGTTTTCTCCCAAGGAGGCAGTGAAGAGGAAAACACTTGCTGCTGATTTTAAACCTTTGCAGCTTCGCTGGAATTACTGAGTTACAGTTTTCCAACTCATAACTGTTTTAAATGGCTCATTTTAAAGAGGCAAACGGAATCCTGCTATTAATAAAATGGCCAGAAGCACTTAGCTTCAGTGTATGAAGTACATATTTTGTTTTACGTGTTCATGGGTTGAAGACTGCACCATCGACAAGCAGGGAGAATGCAGATTTGCAGAGGCATCTCCCATTCCCACCCAAAAACCACCAGCTTTCAACCTTAACTGGTTAAATAAGTGGAGCGCAAATGCTGCCCAAGTCAGAGGGCTGACCATGCCCACCCGCCTCGGTTGCTTTCTTGCGCCTCCTGGTGGCCGGCTCAAAAGAGCAGTGACAATGAGCTGGATCAACCCAGACTCTCATTTCGGGAAACAGTGCCCTTGTTGCATTAACGCAAGTTAAATATTAAAAACAATGTTGTATCTGCCCTTGCTTTCTAATTTAAATACACATTTTGATTTCTTTTTATATGCTATCATTCTGTGCTCTTTTCTTTGGACTGAAAGTACATGCACAAACTTTAGACTTAACAAGGGTGTGGATCGAGTTTGAAGGTTTGAACTGACTCTGAAGAGAAATGAAATTTTTACTCCAAGAACTCTAGCATGTCATCTTCTCTCCCGTATTAACTTGGGCATTGACTTCGGATTCAGGCTGAGTTTGCACACAGCTATATAATCAGCCGTGGGCTGATGCTGCAATGTAAATACACCCTTATCGTTGTTGTCCCCCAAGGTAACAGGTTCCCTCATCACTGATCTATAGTGTAACGTCTCTGCTCCCCTCCACTTTCCTGGTTTGTCATCACAAATCCAGTAAGCAGCTGACCAAATGTTGTAATGCTGAAATGGTGCCTAAATGGCAGAGAAGGGACAAATGTTGCCTGAGTTCCAGATGTTTGACATTGAAATAATGAAGTTGCCAACCAGCATGTCACAAAACAGATATTGTGCTCAGATTGCTATTAACATCCAGCACACTGCATGATTTTATAAGGTTAAGAGATAACTCTGGCTGTGAGCTACTTTTGTTTTAACAATAGACTTATCAAATTATGGCATATTCTGAAGACTTAATGGGAGGTCAAATTCCTTGACTTGCTTCAGCAGAAAGCCGAATGAGCTTTCGTTATCTTGAGTTGGGTTGATGCAATAATAGTAACGGGACAACGTAGCCTAAGTTGTGCCACAGCAATTGGTCTCTGTGTGACGAATTCCAGATCTCATTTTACATGTCTCACCTGACTCAGTGTTGTCAGCAGAAATTTGAGGTCAGTCGGGTTTTTAATCACAGACGAATGTTGACCCGTGGGTCCTGAAAGCTTTTTCTGATGGCCAATAAGGTCACGGTCTCAGAAGTGGTAATTACAGGTGTGTACAGCTGGCATGCTTGGGGCGCTGGGGGAAGATAGAGTTGAAAGAGGCCAGACAGTGGTGCATTAAATATTAGTGCTGAGGCTGGATAGATACAAGACTTGTATTAAAGGCTGCTACGGTAAGTGGATAAGCCAGAGGAAAACGCAAACCAATGTTTTGTACTGTCAGATTGCAGGACAATACTGTCTCTGAAGCCTCGTGCCAATGAATGGCTGATTTTTCACTGGCTTTATGTCAGTTTTTAATCATGTATCCCTCATATGCGAGTGGAGTGCAGTGATGGAATTAGTATGTCGTTAACACATTAATAACTTGTACTCCTTCTGCTGCAGCATTCGCACAGGAACTGCAGGTAGTTTTGTGCGTGGTTGCCGATGGCTCCAACATTGGCTTATGTACGGCATGTAGTTTCCAGCAATGCTCCAGATTGCCAACTTTGCTTAGAGGTATTCCTGGAGGTTTCATCTCATGATCACCCCACCCCACCCCCAACCACCGATCTGCCATTTTTGCCATGTTCAATTTTTAAATAGATTTTAAAAAAAGACAAAGAAGCACAAGTCTGTGTAGTCCATCGAGCCTGTTTAGCCATTCTATAAAATCGTGGCTGAGCCTCTATATCAGCTCCTACTTTCACACCCTATTCCCATATGCCTTGATTCCCTTCATACCCAAAAAGCTATCGACCTCACTGTTCAAAATGCTCATCGCTTTGGCAACCACTGCCCCCCTCAGGTAGAGAATGCTAAGGATTCACAACCCTCTCTGAAGAAATTTCTCCTCATCTCAGTCTTAAATAGCCAACCCCTAATCTTGAGACCTTGAGTATCCAATTCTCGACTATCCACCACGGGGAAAAACTGCTTCTCACCATCCACCCTGTTAAGCCCTCAAAGAAGTTTACCTGTTTCAATGGGATCTCCTCTCATTCTTCCAAACTCCAGAGAATATAAGCCCATCGTACTTGACCTTGCATAAAAGGACAGCTCTTTCATCCCAGGAATCAATCTAATGAACCTTTGTTGCGCCCTCTTTAAGGCAAGCACATCCTCCTTTAAGTAAGGAGACCAACACTTAGACAATACTCCAGGTGTGGTCCCATCAAAACCCCATATAGTTGCTGCAAGACTTTCCTACTCCAAATTGCTCCCTAAATCTGCATGAAAACTTTCTGTGATTTTTACCAAAGATGCCCAAATATTGGTGACTCACCTATTTAAAAAAAAATCTGCATTCCCATTCTTCACATCAAAATGGATAATTTCACACTTCTCGCATCATACTCCGTTTGCCACCACCTTACCCACTCATTCAACCTGCCTGTATCCCTTGCCAGCTTCTTAGTTTTGCCATCTAGCTTTCGATCATCAGCAACCTTGAGTATATTGCATGCGGACCCCTCATTTGCAGCATTGCTGTAGATTGTAAGAAGCTGTGGTCCAAGCACAGATCCTTGTGGCACGGCACTAATACTCCATGCTATCCCAGAAATTACCTGTTTAGTCTTATCCTGCTTTCTGTCCATTAACCTATTTTCAACCTATGTTAATGTACTCCCTACAATTCCCTGAGCCTTAATATTGTGTGACAAACTCTTGTTTGGCATTTTATTGAAATTCTGAAAATCTAAATTTATGGCATCCGCTGGTTCCCCTTTGTCTACCCTGCTAATTGCACTCTCAAAAAGCTCTAAGAGACTTGTCAAATATGATCTCTCTTTCACATAACAGTATTGATCCCGCCCAATTACATTGTAATTTTCTTAGCGCTGTGTCACCATTTCTTTAATGATAGGTTCTTAGCCTTTTTCCTAATGCTTATGTTAGCCTAACCACTAACTCAAGGTTTTCTTTTCTCTCTCCTTATCTTGAAAATCGGATTACATTTACTACCTTCCAATCCACAAGGATCATTCTAGCATTGAGGAAATAATGGAAGATCAAAACCAGTACGTTCATTATCTTTGCAGCCACCTCTTTTAAAATGCCAACAGAACCAAAACAGCAATAAAGCAGCAGAGTATATGGCATTCAGTATATAATTATTAAGATTCGTGCATTATAGATCAACATACGATATAGCCTGTAAATATGAAAATCTCTTTTTAAAATACTTTGTAAAAATGTTATTACTTTATGTACTCACCAGTCCATTACTTCGTCTGAGTTACTCTAGCTCATGGACCTTGGCCAGGAAGTAGCGAGTACAGGTTGAGGGTAGTAAGTTGGCTGATCTTGAGGGTCTTAAGTTGGAACTCTGGCCATTTCAGAATGTAAGGGTGATGGGGTTGGCTCAGACTGACCACAGCTCAGCAGCAGAGGAATCGCACCAAGGTCATGGTCTCAGCCAGTCTTTGTGAAGAAAGCGGAGTGTTTCTGAAAGGCATAGAACACACAATGTAATAGACACTGGCCACTGAGATTTCAGCTTAGCTCTCCATAATCCCTGATGACAGAAGATTCATTGAAGTAGCCATGGGCAGGAGCCCATGGCCCAGAGAGAGAAATTGAGGGACTAGCAGGGCAAGGGCAGGGTCGGATACCGCCTGGGCCTCAGTACTGCTGTGGGGCACAGTCTCCGAGGAGGGACAGCTTGTGACCCCATTTGTTGTATTTTGCAACCCCAGTTGGAGTCACGACCCAAAGTTCAGGAACCACTGATTTAATGTGAGCCACTTGACTGCCTCCTGGGTAATGTCCATGTAACTCTCCATCCCTGATACATCACAATGGCTGAACCTCAGTGTTATGGACAGCTGAGAGAGGCAAACTAAACTCCTTTATTTTTCTCACCGTCTGTCCATAAGCAGTGGTGTTTCCATCTTTGAAATAGAATGTGGCATGTTTCCCCTAACCCTCTGTTTGTGAAGTCAATTTTAAAGTGACTCATGCCAATCTCTCTTTAGAGTTAAATCAGAAACATTGTTTATTCATACGTTCAAACCTGGGTGAGGGGGCGGGGGTGGGGGGGGAGGGGTGTGGTCATCACAACTAAATACATGCAGACAAGAAGGGGATAGGAAAGAGAAGAGTTTAACAACTAGGAATAACTTAGAGCAAAAAAACCAAATATATGAATACTAATTCATGTGAATTTTAGAGTCCAGAATGTCAGAACCCAGTGAGGGTTCCTTCACGTAGGAGTTAAAGTTCAGGTGGGTTCAGCTAGCTGAAAGCAGAAGTTGCCGAATTCCTTCAAAGTTGGTGATGATGCAGCAAGGTGAGGCTGGTATACAGAGAGACTTGGTCTGCTCTACGGGCGCTGGAAGGAACCTTCCAAAGAACCAGTCTTCAAGGAGGTTCAGACTTGAGACGGGCTTTGTTGTTTGCCTGGAGTCCTGCTTTGTGTTGACAGGCTGAATGTTAACAACAGACTGCCCCGGGAGTCCAGGAATGTAACATTAAAACTTTCCAAAGGCCAGAGGAGCTTCAGCCTTGTGATGTTGCCCACTGATGTGCCAGTTTCAGGTTAACAATCAGTTTCTAAATGTCTGTTCAAAATCCATTGTTCACCTTGGGAGACAGATGGTGGCTATTAGTGCCTCCACAGGTATAATGAGTTTCGATGGCTCTCTTTTTGTTAAAAGTCCAGGTTGGGGAGCCAGACCATCTGCTGCTCCCTTGTTTCGATGATTGTAATGGGTCCAGACAAAGATAGGTGTGAATTTTCACATGGACGAGCGTTGAGCTTTGTCATGTAATTACTGTTGGAAGTTTTCAGAACTGTAGCCAGCTCGAAAATCGTGTGACCTGTAGCAACCATGTTTTTGGTTCAGCAAAGTCCATTTTTAAATAAGCAGAGAGTAAGGTTTGATTTAAGCAGTTTATGATCTCTTTGATGTCTTATGGACATGACACTTGGACTCCAGCTCAACAAGTCTGAGTCAAAGGTCCTTGAGTTGTTGGCACTTAATACTTACATAGTTGCCTGGGACCATGCACTCTTTACATACTCTCATATCATGCAGATGTGACATACTTTCTGCATTACCATCTCCATCTAGCCTTATTCTATGTGCTGAATCATTTAAAGCTTAATGTGATTCATTCCCTTGGCCTTTTTTTTTAAGAACTATTTAACTTATTAATGTTTAAAGTACTAGTTATAGGTTCCTGGTTGTAAATAATTACTGCCTCCGGCTTATACAAACCACAACAAATATTAAAGGTAAAAGAAGCACCTCTTATCCCTTCTGCACTAAATCCCCACTCTTTCCAAATTCTCAGCTTGCTGCACTGTTTATGATGCACTCAGCCAAGTTGTGATCTACGTTTATGCTGTGTGTCTTAGCTGAAAACATTTTTTTTATTTACAAATCGCGATTTTTTAGTGCATCTGATTTTTCTTCTGGCCTTGCTTGCAATGGTGTCAGGGAAATTAATCTTTCATTCCCAAAGAGCCCTGGACTATCCTGCTGCATGCAGATCAATAACAGCTAAAGTGCCAGGCACAACAAAACCAATCCCCGAGGAACCACCAAATTTTACTGAGGAGTTACTGCTTATTGTGTTTAGGTAATTGCTTCAATCCTTTTGATATCAGTGTGAACCCATGATGCACTTGTACAATATATAAAATAGGATTATTTCCATACACTAACTGAAGTCACAGTGTAGAACATATTTTAAACGTGTTGACGAGGACCATTCATGAGCTTCATTTTTGTGCTTTTGTTTCTTATTGAAAGCTTCTTCCCCGCACCCCCCTCCCCCCCACTTTCCATCCCCCCACCTCTCTCTGCATAGTAAATGCCCTATGACACGAAAGACGTTCAGCAGACAGACAATGTGTTCTGTGCAGCCCCTTCAATAATCTAAACTTTCGTCCAGGGGAGATGGTGGGGTACTGGTCAAGTCACTCGGCTGGGAATCCAGAGATCCAGGCTAATGCCACGACAGCTGGTGAAATTTATAGTTTCATTCTTTCATGGAAGGTGGGCATCGCCGGCTAGTATTTATGTCACTGGCCTTTATTGCCCATCCCTGTTCAGAGGGCATTCAAGAGTCAACCGCATTGCTGCGAGTCTGGAGTCACATGTAGGCCAGACCTCCTTCCTTAGAGGACATCAGTGATTCAGTTGGGTTTTTACAGCAATTGGCAATGGTTTCATGATCATCGTCTGACTTTTAATCCCAGATTTTTATTGGATTCAAATTTCACCATTTGCCAGTGTGGGATTCAAACCCAGGTCCCCAAAGCATTACCCTGGGCCTCCTGGCTTACTAGTCAGTCACAATACCACTATGCCACCACCTCCCCTAAACAGTGGTTTCCTGGTCATCATTAGACTTTTAATTCCAGATTCTTCGAATTCAAATTCCACCGTCTGCAGTGGTGGGATTTGAACCTGGGTGCTCAGAGCATTACCTGGGTCTCTAAGCTACTAGCCCAGTGACAATACCACCATGCCACCAGATTAATAAGCCTGGAATATAAGGCTCTTAGTAATGGTAACCACGAAACAATCGTCGATTGTCATTAAAAAAAAAACCCATCTGGTTCACTCATATCCTGCAGGGAGAGAAGTCTGCCACCTTTGCATGGTCTGGCATGTATGTGACTCCACAGCAATGCGGCTGACTCTTAACTGCCCTCTGAAATGGCTGAGCAAACCACTCAGTTAAAGGACAATTAGGGATGGGCAACAAGTGCCGGTCTTGCCAGCGACGTGCACATCCCATGAAAGAATAAAAAATTTGCCAGGTGGGGAACCATGCCTTTGAGACTGCCCCTGTGCAGCAGTACATCATCACACCATTCACAACATCAACTATGGTAATATAACAGCTGCCACTTTCAGATTTCATCCTTGTAATTTTTTATGTGTTCATTCATGGAATATAGGTGCCACTGGCAAGGCAAGCATTTATTTCCCATCCCTAATGGCCCTCGAAGGTGCTAGTGAGCCCCTACCTTGAATCGCTGCAGTCCATCCGTTGTAGGTACACCCACAGTGCTGACAGGGAAGGGGAGTTCCAGGATTTCGACAGTGAAGGAATGTCCCAAGTCAGGATGATGTGTGACTTGGAGGGGAGCCTATAAGCAGTGGTGTTCCCATCTGTCTGCTGCCCTTGTTCTTCTGGGTCGAGGTCAAGGGATTGGTGGGTGCAGTTGAAGGAAACGTGCCAAGTTTTGCTTCAGTGCGTCTTGTGCAGCATAATGACTGCAATCCTGTGCAGTAAGTGGAATAGATAAGTCTGATCTAAGCAGGTTATTTCATTTGTGCTGAGCGCGCATTTAAAGGACATAAGTATATTAGCAAGTCTGACTCGAGATTAGAACTTTTCCCGTCACTAAGTAGTGGATTAAAGTCTCGGCCAAATTGTTATTTTTATACTTATTTAACAAGAAATGCTGGGTGACTATCTACTCGGGAACAAAACTGAATGTTGGATGGCTGCATACTTCGATGTGTAGTTCCTAAACTGCTAGGGTATTGGGAACAGCAGTGGCAAGGTCCGAGTGTAAGATACCAGGTGATATTGGTATTCAAGAGTTTTCTTTGGCTTATCTTTGAGGGAGGGATGAATTCTCAGTGGACTGGGTTATTCAAAGTCTCTGGAAAGAATGGGTATGAGTTGAATGGCCCTTTTCAACTTCTACTTTCTTACATTGTTAATTATACACCGAGTTATTTTAAAAGGTTAGTATTTTCGAAGAAGGTTTAAAATGCCAAGCTTAACTTCCAGTATTGGGCATTGATCCCTTACTGTTCAATATTCTTTTGACTCGATATGAGAACATATTATTTGCTCTGAAGTCATCATTTTCTTTACTAATTAGCCTTTAGTGCACAGCTTTGGTCTTATTCTTTTTTATTCTCATTTAAAGCAGGCCCGACCCACAGCACCACAGCCTCCACTACAGGCCGAGCAAGGAGACAGGTCCCAAATCCACCCCAGCCGGAACGGGGATAGAACCCCGTGCTGTTGGCACCAATCTGATCCACGTCCAGCCAACGGAGCCAACCGGTCCCCCTCCCCAAGGAGTCCGAGTTGCTGCGGCAACATAGACTCTTACATGCATGTGGTAGGCTGGAGCAAAGACTCTTTGTGGAGCAAAAGCTCTTCTTACATGTATGTTGTAGCCTGGAGCTATGGATAGTGATGGTGGAGACTCCAATTTCTTTCCATCACATGGCTGATCAGGAATCTCTCCCACTGTTAATTGCTATTGGAAGGATTCACAAGTTGATAAACAACTTGTTCAGCCACATTGCGAGTGTATCTTCCTTGACCATCAAGCCCTGGGATGGGTCTTGAACCCAGAGCTTCTGGCTCAGAGGCAGGGACACTACCCACTGCGCCACAAGACCTCCTAGCTTTGGACCGCAGTCACTTAATGTTTGCCAGTGGTGTTATTGAGCTGCACCCTAACAGTTGAGATCCTAGAATAGCTGGTTATGGCAGATATGTAGGGAGTTGCAATTTTTTTTTTTAAATTGCATTTCTGCAGCATCTTTTGTGACCAGAGGACATGCCAAAATGCTTTACAGCCAGTGAAGTGTTTTTGAACTATAGCCACTGCTGTAATATAGGAAACATAGCAGCCAATTTGCACACACCAAGCTCCAACACAGCAATGTGATAGCAACCAGATAATCTGTTTTAGTAGTGTTGATTGAGGGATAAATGTTGGGCTGGAGAGTTCCCCTGCTCTTTGAAATAGTGCCATGGGATCTTACATGCCTATTTGAGAGGGCAGATGGGGCCTTGGTTTAATGGCACCTCCAACAGTGCAGCGCTCCCTCAGTACTGCACCAGAGTGCCAGCCTAGATTCCTCTGTTCAAGTCTCCGATGTGGGTCTTGAACCCATAGCCTTCAGACTCAGAGAGCGCTCGTAACTGAGCAGTGGCTGACACTGCACTGAGACTTCGGTATTATTTCCTGAGACAGCTTGTTTGTCACTGAATGAATGAGAATTTTTTGACCATTTAAAATAAATTTACATGAACCTTTCTCGGAGTTTGTGCGTTAGGGTTTAGACAGTCTCTCTCTGTGCACCATCGTTTGTCTTCCAACTTGAGACTGGAACGTGAGCTCTTTGTTAATATTTTATTAAACATTGTAATTGAAGAATATGCTGAGGCTGCAGGAATAGTAGAAACAGAGACCCTCTCTGATGTGTTTGCATCTTTTTGTATTTTCTTGTTTTATTCTCTGTAGAATAAAGATTGGGCTCCATTTCAGACAAGCTTGATGATCATCAGCTTAGAAGAGGGTTTATTGGAAATTAGATACCTGAAAATGACTTGTGCTATTTTATTAATGACCTGCGTAACCTCAATTCTGTTGGTTACTGTTGGTGCTTTTTAGCATAAAAGTTTAACAAAATTGCGTGCATTTTTGTTATTTGGATGTATTTTCTAAATCATTTGCAAAGCATTTGACAGATTTGGAATAGTCTTTGGGCTCAGATCAGGATAAGGAATATCAATCCTGGAGAATGGGATAGCTCTGGTGTCTATAACAAATGGTCTCAGGTCAAATGTAGTGTGGGCCAAAAGACGTTGGGAACAATGTGCTTCAATCCCAATTGCGTGAAAGCCCAGTGAAGAGGCTTTTTTTGATGGCCTTTCTGAGGGTCATATTTAGATTGTGCTAGTGGTGCACTGGGGCTTAAGAGCATGGGGCAGAATCTTTGAGCCCTCCCCCGTGGCAAATTTGGTGGCAGGAGGGCACATTTAGTCGGGCAGGAGGACCCACTTAAGGGCCTTATGCCACCGCTGGTATCAACCCAGTGGCAGGCAGGGGGTCTTTGCCATGCATTGTGCACAGCAAGCAAACCCCGGCATGTTTGCTTACAGGCTCCCAGAGGGTTCGCTCGTTCAAAAGCACCCGGTACCTGATTGAGGAGCCCGGCAATGGGAAGGTGGGATGCCGCTGAGAGTTACCACTCCCGCCCTTACTCCTGACCCCCTACACCCCTCCCCTGTGACCCCAGCCCATGACCCTTCCTCCTGCTGCCTCTCGCTTGTGGCCTGGGTCCATCCAGGATCCGAGGCCTAGGGTGGGTGTCATACCGGCAGCAGCCACCGCCGCCTAGTGGCACTGCTGTTAAAGAGAGTGCCAGCCTTTGATTGGCTAGCTGCTCTTAGCGTGGGAGACTTCTACTCCAGGGGTCCTTGATCCTGGGGATGGCCTACTGCTGGGCGAACAGGTGCCTGAGAGGCTCTTGATGCAGTGGGTCTTCTTACAAAGAAGCAACACAAGGATGTTCTGCAGCCAGCGGGCAAGATCTCCCTTGCCCCCATTAAATAATGCCTATGATGTGTGGAAATGTGAAACTGGACACAACTCATTCTCATTGGGTCTGCAATGCCCTGCAACATAGCAGTTCGTGCCATTGCAGTCTTCACTGCACAGCAGTGGATGTAAAGGTTGACAGAATTTGTAATTGACTCCCTCCCCTCCTCTAACTGGTCTGCCGGCACCTGGTAAGGCTAGGGAATGTTGGTAGAAAACACATACTCTTTTTTGTCTTACTCTTTCTCCATTTCATCCAACCATAGCAAATGATGCTCATTTTTGCCGCTTTCACTAATCGATTTTAGTTGCTACAACCCATCCTTTATTAACATTTTTCCAGGATCCACTAAATGTGCCAACTTCTTCCAAGACAATTAATTAAGGGATTCATTAGAGTTACTAATCCATTCGCTGCAGGTTCCAAGTTGCATGAACCCACATTCTAATTCGATTTACAAATTAGATACTGTGGATTCCTTTTCAGGTTGGTCTTTGCCCATGATATTTGCACATGGTTACCAGTTTGGTGTACTATCAACTGTGACAGTGAGCAACTCACTCCGTTTAGAACCTTGAGATGTGTACTGTCCGATCAGTACTGCAGCTTTTTGCAGTGTAATGGTATGGAATGCTGCTTTACAGGAGCTGTTTTCCAATTAACCCACAGTTTGTCCCAGTGCAGCAAGCAATTTTCAACTCATTTTATGAGGCAAGATATCCTCCTCCATCGTACTCCCACACAATAATGGTTTCGTCAAACCACAGTCACCTTTCATTATATAAAGTACTCAGTGACTTCCCTTTCAGTGTGAATGGGATCCAGTGGCTTATGGTGGGGAGGAATCTGACAAAGCACCGATGATATAGAATCCTACAGCATTTGGATTTGGTAAATTGGCTGGAATCTATTTCGTCGTTGTTCTCTGCTGCGGCAGAATCAAAAACATGATCCCAAACCTGTGTAATAATTCCAAGTGTTACAGAGGAAGTGTCATCTTTGCTCTGACCACTGAGCTCTGACATGCAAACTGGATAGTTGAAGTTTTTTTTAATGAATTCAGATTGACATGTAGTTCTGTGATTTTGTTCAGCTCAGCTGTTAGTATTAATCTTTTCATTTATTCTTCTTAATCAGTGAAACAAATTTAATAACTCAGGCTGTGATTCTTGTATCTTCTCTTCTAACTCCACTCATGCCCTCCCCAAGCTCACTTTGTCCATGAGATTCACCTCCTGCTCCTTCAAACTTATCCCCACTAAACTACTGACCACCCCACTTCCCCTCCTAGTCCCAACGTTAACTGTTATTGTTAATGACATTCTCTATTCAGACGTTGTTCTCTCTCCTTTAAACCTGCTGTTATCACCCCTCTCCTCAAAAAGTAAAACCCTTGACCCCACCATCCCGGCAAACTACTGCCTCATCTCCAACCTCCCATTCCTCCCCAAAGTCCTTCAATGTGGTGTTGCTTCTCAAATCCGTGACCATCTTTCCTGAAATTCCCATGTTTGAATCCCTTCACCAGTTTTCTGCCCGTCACAGTAATGTAACGACTTTTATCGAAGTCCTGAATTAAACCATGTGGCTGTGACAAAGGTAAACTCTCCCTTCTTGACCTGTTAGTAGTCTTTGACATGCTTGACCATGCCATCCTCCCCCAACTCCTTTCCGCTGTCATCCAGCTGGGTGGGACTGTTCTCACCTGGTTCTGTTCTTATCTCTCTAATCGTAGCCAGAGAATCACTTGCAATGGTTTCCTGCTCCCACACAGTTACATCTGGTGTCCCCCAAGGATTTATCCTTGACTGTCCTATTTTCCATCTACATACTGGTCCTCGGCGACATCGTCTGAAAACATAGCATTACTTTTCACAAGTATGCTGATGACACCCAGCTCTGCCTTCGTACCGCCTCTCTTGACTTCTCCATTGTCATCATAGTGCCACCCGTTGTAGAATCACAGAATTGTTAACAGTGCAGAAGGATGCTGTTTGACCCATTGTGCCCGCACCAGCTCTCCAAATGAGCAATTCATTTTGTTCTATTCTCCCGCCCTCTCCCCATAATCCTGCGCATTGTCCCTGTTCAAATAACAGTCTGCTTCCCTTTTGAATGCCTTAATTGAACCTGTCTCCACCACACTCTCAGGCAGTGCATTCCAGATCTTAACCACTCACTGCATGGAAAAGCTTTCTCTCATATTGCTTTTGCTTCTTTTGCAAATTGTGTTAAGTCTTTATCCTCTCGTTCTTGATCCTTTCACAGGTGGGAAACAGTTTCTCTCTATCTCCTCTGTCCAGACCCCTCATGATTTTGAATACCTCTATCAAATTTCCTCTCAGCCTTTTCTTCTCTGAGGAAAACGGTATTAACTTCTCCAATCTGTCTTTGAACCTGAAGTGCCTCATCCCTTGAACCATTTTCGTGAACCTTTTCGTCATTTGAAATGTTTGGTTAAACTCTTGTTCGGTATTGGTCCAAAGCTCTCCGAAATGTGCCTATTTCCCTCACAAGCAGGAACAAAGAAATTGTAATTGAGACACCAAGATACTGTCGACAAAACATTGACAGCCTCTCAAAACTATGTACCAAAACACAGTGACATCAGAAATTAGTTTTGGATACTAGTTAAATGGGTATGAGTCCTGGCTGCATGCTCACCTGTCAAAAGGGTAAAATTTGTAATTTGAAGATGAAGTTGGAAAGGAATCAGAGCTTTAAGAAGACTGATTACAATTGTAACTAGATTATCTTCTCAATTCTTGTGGAGGGTGGAATAAAATAATCTTTCCGCGCGATTTGCAGCAGGTTAAAATCCTCCCCTCACTTGATTATGTTTTCAGGCCAACTCCTTAACAGCTCCTCTGTCTGTTCTTTGGCTGATGACCTTTTAAGGAATAATGAACATTGTCACCACTGGTCTCAATATTTCAACCTGATGTGAGAGTGTTTTGAAAAATGATGGATAATAATCTCCAGTGACATCAGACTTGTCTAACCGCCAGATTTTGGTGAAAAATGCAGCCTTGGAGTGCAATGTTTCTACTTTTCACATCTTTTATGAACCCATTTCACAAAGTGTTTTCTCTCCTTGAGCACAGACTTCAAGACTTGTTCTCCTTGCCTGTATGTGCTGGATTAGACACTGTAACCCGTCAATCTCTGGTGTTGCCATTGCTTTGCGTAAGATTAAGGTGACTGAAAGAAATCTTGTGACCTGAGGAAATTTACATTGACTAGCTTAAATCGGATTGACTCAAAATATAACTGGTAATCTTTCAGCACAGATGGCAAAAACACAGATATCATCAGCCCCAGAAAATGCAGGCACATGCTCTCCACATACAGTGCAACATAACACTGCTTCCCATTCCTTTCTGATGTGAGTAAAGTACCATGCAGTTGGAGACAAAAAATATTTTCTCCCATATTATTGAACTTTGTTGTTCAATGCATTAAGTATAAAGTTTGAAGTCTAGCTTCTCCTGACTAGATTTCAATCCTTAGCTCCTCCCCCCCCCCCCCCATATACATGGGTGTATATGTACATAAGTCATTAAAGGTGATAGGACAGGTCGAGAGAGCTGTTACTAAAGCATACAGTATTCTAGGCTTCATTATTAGGGGCATAGAGTACAAGAGCAGGGAGGTTATGATGAACTTATGTAAGACGCTAGTGAGACCTCAGCTGAAGTATTGTGTACAGTTCTGGGCGTGACACTGCAGAAATGATGTGAACACATTGGAGAGAGTGCAGCAGAGGTTTATGAGAATGGTTCCAGGGATGAGATGCTTCAGTTACGAGGAAACATTGGAGAAGTTGGGACTGTCTTCATTGGAGAGGAGAAGGCTAAGAGGAGATTTGATAGAAGTTTTCAAAGTCATGAGGGGTCTGGACAGAGTCGATAGGAAGAAACTGTTCCAGCTCGTATATGGATCAAGAACCAGAGGGCACAGTTTTAAAGTCTTTTGCAAAAGAAGCAAATGTGAGATGAGAAAAAGCTTTGTCACACAACGAGTGGTTTGGGCCTGGAATGCACTGCCTGGAAGTGTGGTGGAGGCAGGTTCAATTGAGGCATTCAAGAGGGCATTGGATGATTATTTAAATACAAATGATGTGCAGGGTTACAGGGAAAAGGCAGGAGATTGGCACTAAGTTAAAATGCTCAGAGAGCCGGTGCAGACAGAATGGGCCAAATGGCCTCCTTTTACACCATAACAATTCTGTGATTCTGTGAAGCTTCCTTCATACCGATAATTTCTTAACCTCGCTTCTCAACAGACTTGGAGGTCTCCAATTTATGTTTTACACCTGAGACACCTGCCCTATGTGTTTCGAATTTTCAGCGCTTCCATAAATAAGATTGAGGAGGAGACAGTTGTGTAGTGATAATGTCACTGGACTAGTACTTCAGAGACCCAGACTAAAGCTCTGGGGACATGGGTTCAAATCCCACCATGGTGATTTTCTTTGATGTTAAAAAAAACCCCACCAGGTTCGCTAATGTCCTGGTCTGGCTTACATGAGACTCCAGACCCACAGCAATGTGACTGACTCTTAACTGCCCTCTGAAATGGCCGAGTAAGCCGTTCAGTTCAAGGGCAATTAGGGGTGGGCAATAAATGCTGGCCTTGCCAGTGATGCCCACTTCCCATGAAAGAATATTTTTTTTTAAAGCCGGTTCTGCACAAGAGCATATGACTATCCTAATGACACAAAAATAATTTGATTCAAAGTCTGAGAAACCTCTTAAATTGAGGAGCCAAGGTATAAGGCTAAAGTGAATGGTGCAGAACAATACCAAACATTGAAAAGATTATTCAAGATACGTCAGGAAAGGTTAGGTTTAAAAGCCTGAAGATCTTTGACTAAAGAAATATGGTGAGGAGCCCAGAACTACAACACAAGTGAAGCACTTTTATCCAGGTTTTAGCCCCATGTTAGCTTCTTCCAACCTGTCAGTGTACATAATTATTTCTGCAAGTAAAGCTTGTTATAATGTCCCAGCTTAACTTGACTTATGTTGGTCGGTTTCTCTGTCCCTGATGCCTGATGAAGTGGCCAAGTCTTTTAACTTGGAATTTGTTCAAATATGGGCTTACCAGATTTTACTTCAATTACTTAAACTTCAATATTGCTGAAAAGAGGTACATGTTGCCAAAGCTTTTCATCTTGCACTCATCAGGACAAACACAAAAATGCCAAATTTCAAATGTTCACAACAGTTTACAATACAGGGGAAAAGGGTGCTGATTGGTTGGCAGGTTGACTCTGGCTGAGGCATCGCCATGGAAAAAGCAATGGGGAACAATAGGCTCCCCAAGTTCCCAGGTAATTAAAAAGACATGTGAGGCTTGAACATATTCCTTTTGTTTGAAGAGAACAGATCCCTGCATATGAACGTATATTGCTTCTAGCAAGCATAAATGAGCCATGTTACAAGCTCGACTGATTATCTTAAATTGGCTGTTTGGTCAGGATTGTTCAGCAAGTGTTTTCCAATCACTGAATCACACCTAATTCTAGAGGTTTTATTTTGGGTGTTTCGAGGAGGGGCTGATTGAGGGCAGTCTCTACTCTTGCCTATTACAAACAACCGAAGGAACATGTTGTATGAGTCGGTCAGCCAATTGTTGGGATGTATGGCCAGCGTACCTGGCTTCGCACCAGAGCTGAAATTTATGCATGACCTTGCTCAATTATGTAGCAGGAAAAACATCCTTTTGGGCTGATGGCAGCATCCTGTTAGTGGCAAATACTACTTGCGTAGCTACTGCATAGTGGCAGCGTGAACCGGTCTGTTTAGCCTGTTGCTCAATTTTGTTTGAAACTTGATAACAAAAATTTGAACAGCAGGTTACGCAAGCCGTTTCACACGCCTGTGAAGTTGGTTAGTAGAGGATTTGGCAGCCTTGACTGGGATAAAAACTTGATCTTGAACACGAGTGAATATAATGGAGTAAATGGGGGGGTGGGGGGGGTGGATGGGGCAGTGGGGATGTTTGCTGTCCAAATTGTTGGGTTTAGAATTGGCAGAGAAAAGGACAAGGTTGTTCTGGATTTCCTGCTTCCTGTCTTCGGCATTTATCCAAGCACATGGGCTTCTGAAGACATCAGAGTTAACACCGAAGAGAAATTGCAAAAAACAATGAGATTTCCAGAGGGATTTGCTACATGAAATATTTCCATTAAAACAAAAATTAAAATAACAAATGACAAATTAATTTGAGCATATTTAATTTTTTGTGGCGCTAAGTGGGAACCTAAACAAGCCTCACTAATTTATAGGGGTGTTAACTACTTTTATGAGTAACATTTTAACATGGTGCAGTTGTGTGATGTGTGAGACTGCTGCCTCTTTTGTCACTACATCAGTGATAAATGGCAATAAATATTTGCATACATAGTAGTCAACTAATTAGGAATACAATGCAAGGTTGCTCAGTAAATGTTTCTGACACTCTTACGAACCCAACCAGAATACGCAACTTGCATCCTGAAATATTCAGCAGAGATTGAATGCACTGGCAGTTTGCCTATAATTTATTAAGAATATATTTTTGGCAGTGGGTGTTAAAGGACAAGCACAATGATGTGTCTGCTTAAAGCTGAGGGGAATTCAAGCACTTGTGACTCGAGCTGTCTCCTTTGCTGAGGGAGGACAAGAAACAGGTCAGCAAACGTGGTCACTTTCAAAGACCACACCTATAATCTCAAATTGATTATTGGGTGCCCTCATTTTTGACCCGGTTGATGATTCTCAGCCTGTTAACCACCCACTGCCTCTTACATCCAATGAAGCTATTCCAGTCATTTGAAAGGAACACTCCTAGAATGTATGACATGTTTGGGAGGTAGAAATTGATCACAATGGACTCGTAATGTCGACTTCAGTACTGAGTTACCAGTAGATTCAGGATTGAAGCTTGACACCATTGAGTATGTCTGTAAGTTAGGGATGGAGGAGGGAATCTGAAATCGTTAACTGCAAACAGCTTCTAAATAGCTTCTCCAGTGGTTCAACAAATTCCTCAGAGTTATAAAGTCTCACTTGGCTGAGCATGCTACATAACTTGATCCCGCCTCACTCATAAGAGACTTTGTTCCGGAGTTGGGTTCCGAAAGGGATCATATTTGTTGTTGCATTCTAATAAATGCCAGTTAGATGTACAGGATGAGGACTTGCAGTGATACTTGCCCCTTACCCCTGGCTCTCTGTATCAAGGCTCAGCTGTCAATATTAGCAACTGAGGCAAGGTCCAGGATAGTGCTTTTGGAACAGCAAAGCCTTCAGGAGGGCAAGGGAGAAAGTTGCCAAGCAATTGAAGAGTCCAACATTTAAAAACAAATCTTAGTAAATACAGTTTGCATTATTTGATTTTGACTGTGTGTAAGCAAGTTTCTGATTTTTAAAAAATGATTACAAAGCTGTTACTTTTGCTTGCTACAGACTGTGCCTTGTCACAGGCAGTGTTTGTACCTGTCACGTCAGTATGTAGATATAGAATGTTTGTGTCCTTTTTATACCAAGTCACTGGTTATACTCTGCCACTGTCCCTGGTTGAATTAGACTGTTTGCAACTTCAGCATTGTATTCAATCTTGACCTGAATTTCTGACCCCATACCCTCTCTCCATCACAAAAGACAGCTTACTTCCATCTCTGAAACATCACCTGACATTGCTCCTTTGCCAGCCCACCAATTGCTGCAACCATCATCTGTACATTTGTCACCTCCAGCCTTGACTGTTCCACTGCTTTCACAGCCAACCTCCCATCCTCCATATACTTCAGCTTATTCAAATTTTGCTGCTTTTGTTCTATTCCACACCATTTCCTGGTCACTCATCACCCCTTCCCTTTCTGATCTTCATCGCTTTCTGGTCCCCAAGCACCCAGCATTCACTTGCCTCCTGGTCAAGGAATGTAGTTAGGATCAATGTGTTGGGTTAACGTCCTCTATTGCATGACCTGACAAGTTAACCTCCTCTTGCTGCTGCCTGAACTGCTAAGTGTTCCTGACATTTTCTGTTTTTGTTCTAATACTTTCAAACCCCATGTTTTGAAACATTGTTTTTTAATCATTTCCCATCCCTACCAGAAAATTTTGACTCTGCTTTTAAAAATGGTCAGTAATTATTTGACATGTGACATTTTACGATCAAGGCATCAAAAGCAGTCATTAGTTTTCCCTCACATTGATTCACCCTCCCTCTCCTGATTCCCCACCCACTCACTCGCTCACTCACTCACTCACTCACACTTGCCTCCATTTCAGACCTCACTCATGCCCTCCATTCCCTCTCCCTATCAGACCCCACTCACTCACTTATACACTTCCTTCCCTCCCCACCCCACCCAACCCCCATTCACTTACTCATCCCCTCTGCCATCTCCACCGCCATCTCCACCGCCAGGATTTCTCCACCTTTCCAGGGATGGGAGAGTTCCCACATCATTCACCCCAGCCCCACTCCTACCTCAGACCCTGAATTCCAGCCCTATGGCCTCACTCGCTGCCCTAGGCTTCGGTCCCATGCTTTCCCCACCCGGCCTCACTCTCCACCCCAGGCCATGGATCCGTGTTTCCCCGCCCCACCTCCCCCATCTTAGCCGTGGCCCAGCATTCTTCCCCCCTTACTTGGACCCACATTCCAACCCCCCCCACCCCCCCACCCCCCGCCCCCAATCAACCCCCAGCCTCAGTCCTGCTTTCTGCTCCCCAGCAGTACTTAGAGGGAGGCAGCACCATGAAGACAGTCAATGCAGGAAGGCACTCTGCTGACTGCAGGTGAGCTAATAGGGGTGTGGCTCTGCATCTCCCAATCACAAAGCCAGTTAAAGGCGGGTGGCTTTTGTATAAACATTGCTAGCAATGCATGCATCCATGTTCATGTTTCTGAGATGTGGCCATATAGCATAAGTCCTCTCTACTGAGATTAGACAGTGAAGAAGTGTGTTGGGGACTAAATGATTACATATTTGTTGTCTGTTGTGTCTATGCTCTGGGGAAGTTGAATTTTCTTTCATTCAAGTATGTCTCTGCTATTGCTGCTGACAATCCTTGGTGAATTGGACAAGGAGGTTGCTGTATCATAGAACAAAGCATTTCCAAGTTTCCTGATCTGACGGATAACATCCTGAGTCACAGCCACCACAGCCTATGCCAGGATCTTGAAGTGCAAACAGCAATGGAATCCTGACTTTTATTGTCACAGTTAAAACAAACCTATTGGCTGACCATGTGGCCAGACCTGGATGTAGAAAATAAGATAGTTTTGTGACTATGTCTTAGTTAATGGCTCAGTTTTCTTTTCCCAAATGGACACCACTGAGGGCCACAATGGCACTGCAACTTCCGGCAATTTCACTTGCGCCAAAGTCCGGAAATTGTGGAGTGCCGCAGTGAGCTCTGGATGATCACAGTCTATGCAATTCGTGCATAACATACTGCATCAGCTGGGATTTAGGAAGATCCGTGGTATGATGATATTGATGTCAGCTGATGTCTGCAACTTAGTCAAATTTTGTCATGATCACTAGAACCTAGAGCTTGCTTGTGAAGGAAAGTTCTGATCACTTTTGATGTTAGTTGAATGCTTCTGAGCACTTAATGAAGCTAAATGATCTCAAATGATGTTGCTTGAGCACTGTGTGATTTCATTTGATGCCAATTGATGATCAGTGATGTCAGTTGATTGTTACTTGAGATGTCAGATGATGATTGCCTTTGAGTGCAGATAATGTCAAGTGATGGATACCGCAAGCACTTGGGGGTCCTAGCTGTTCACAATATATGTCAACGATTTGGATGTGGGGACCAAATATAATATTTCTAAGTTTGCATATGATACAAAGCTAGGCAGGAATATGTGTTGTGAGGAAGATGTAAAGTGGCTACAGGGGGATTTGGACAGACTTAGTGGGCAAGAATATAGCAGATGGAATATAATGTGGAAAATATGAGGTTATCTACTTTGGTAGAAGGAACAGATGTACAGAGCATTTCCAAAATGGAAAGAGATTAGAAAGTGTAGATGTACAAAGGGCCTGGGTGCTCTTGTCCATACGTCACTGAAAGCTAACATGCAGGTGCAGCTGGCAATTAGGAAGGTTAATGGAATGTTAGCCTTTATCGCAATAGGATTTGAGTACAGGAGTAGAGAAGTCTTGCTTCAGTTGTATAGAAGCTTGGTTAGATTATACCTGGAGTACTGTGTGCAATTTTGCCATAGAGGGAGTGCAACGAAGGTTCATGAAGCTTGTTACGAGGATGGTGGGACTGGGCAAACTGTATTCTCTAGAGTTTCGAAGAATGAGGGGTGATCTCATTGAAACCTACAAAATACTTAAAGAAATAGACAGGGGTCAAAGCAGCTAAGATGTTTACCCTGGTTGGGGAGCCTAGAACCAGGAGACACGATTTCAAAGTAAGGGAGGCAGCCACTTAGGACCGAGATGAGGGGAAATTTCTTTACTCAGAGGGTTGTGAATCTTTGGAGTTCTGTACCCCAGAGGGCCGTGGAAGCTCAGTCTTTGAGTATGTTTAAGGTAGAGGTTGATTGATTTCTGATTAACAATAATGTAAAAGGTTATGGGGATAGTGTGGGTAAAAGGCAATGAAGTGTTTGATCAGCCATGATCATATTAAATTTTGGAGCAGGCTCGATGGGCTGAATGGCCTTCTCCTGCCCCTATGTTCCTAAATGTTTTTGAGCACAAATGCTCCCAAATGAGCAAATATGATGCCTTTTGAATGCTGCTGAATGCAAATGACGTCAAATTTTCCTGATTGGGCAAGGAGGTACCCCTATCACCTTGAAAGCTTCACCCCCACTGCCTACTGAGGCAGGCACAATGGGGTAGAGTTTCCACTTTGGGTCCAATCAGGAAACAGGCCGTAAAGTGCGCTTCAAATTGGTTTGCCTTTCCAAAGTGAAATTGCAGCTTAAATTTGAGCCAAACTCATTTGCAAAGTCACAAAGGTAATATCTTTCAAGAACCGGTGCAATTAGACAGCTTAATTGAATGTAAGTGTTTTCCTCCACATTAAATAATATTCACTGAAGTATTTAAGAGTGGTAAGCTGGTGCAGTTTTATTAATACAGCTGAAAATGGGTTTATCACAAAAAAGAAAGCATTTTTAATAAGTGTCTGCTCCTCCATCTGTGAGTAACCCGATTCTGAAAATGACTTACAAAAACTGTATTGCACCATTAAATACTTAAATGCTGAACACTATTCACGTTCCAAGTAAATGTAATCTTTTTTAAGATGTATAAATTTATAAAATGAGCCTACTAGTACCTTTGTGCCTGAAAAGAGCAATTAGAAGACTCTCCTCAAACAGACAATATTTGCCATCCTCATTATTTCATATTATTTTACTCTAGGGGTGTAGTCAGTTTTGTGGTTGGCGGTAGCTTTAGATGAAATTATTTTCAACCCCGTATTGAAGATCATGGACACTTGATTTATACTTGATGGAATGTAGGCTTAAAATTTCCTAATCTTCAGCACTGGATTGGATGATTTCCACTGACAATGTTAGCTGGTAACTCCACCTCAATATATATATCTTGGCACTAACTGAGATGCAGGAGCACTCTCCTGGTGCGCTGACTGTTAAATGTATCCAAGCCAGATGGTGAGGTGTGAAACAAGACACAGATCATTTTTTTGATATTAGATTCATTCACAGAATGCAGAACTACATATCTCTGCCTCCTACCTATTAAGAACCGGTGCCCAAGCAGTCCCTCTTTGTATGTGCTCAAGATACTTGATCCAATCAATACCCTCCACCCATTTATCCTTAACATTAAAAATACAACTTACAACCTTAACACTGAACAACCTTCTTTCTTCAGCAATACCGCCATTTAATTAATTGCAAATTGTGGAGTCTTGTTGTGCACAAAATGGCAGTCACGTTTGCTGATATTGCAACAGAGTAGACTTTAAAAAGTACTTGATTGGCATGTTGGAACTACCCAGGAACATGAATGGCCCTGCATAAATTATTAATTTTGTTTTGTCAAAATGGTGGTAACTTGCTGGCATCAGGTTCCGTAACCATTCTTCGTGTGTGAGCCAGGATATTGAAGATGGGATTTCCACACCTACCATCCCACCCCCACCACCCACTCCCCAAGCCCAAGACCAAGACCAAACACACGAGTGATGGGAAGGACCTTTTGCTCAACTGTCTGACTCTACATTACTGTAGCATATCTTCTGATTGAGTGAGCGAGAGATGGATAATTGCCCTTGTGGATTCTAACAACCATCCAGCTGCAACTCCAGAGTGTTTGGTAAAGCTGCCTTCTCTCATAATAAGATGTTGGACCCGTAAGGGTGTTTGCCCAATTCCTTCCATGAAACCTTCGCCTTCTGTTGCCAAAAACACCAGTGCGGATTCCCTGTTGCCTAGTAATTTTGAATGCCAATTGTAGACAGTGCTTCTTTGAAGTCACCTGTCTGTATCTAAGTCGCTGTATCTACAACTGATGCCAAACAGTTGGGCCAGATGTGAAAATAGGTTACGACCTGGTGTAAGGATCACTGCCTAGATTTAAGTTCCATCTGCTGCAGTGTTAGCACAGGGGAAAATCCTACCTTTATTGGCCATGGTAGGTTCATGGCTATACCTGCACGTATCTTCAACTAACTGAAAAGTGACAACTAACATTCATGTAACCCAAGTACCAGGCAATGACCATCTCCAACAAGAGAGAATCTAACTATCGCCCCTTGACATTCAAAATCATTACCACCACTGAATCCCGCACTATCAACATTCTTGGGGTTACCATTGACTAGAAACTAAACTGGACTAGCCTTATAAATGTGGCCACAAAAGCAGGCCAGAGGCTAGGAATCCTGCGGCGAGTAACTCACCTCCTGACTCCCCAAAGCCTGCCCACCATCTACAAGGCACAAGTCAGGAGTGTGATGGAATACTCTCCACTTGCCTAGATGAGTGTGGCTCCAACAACACTCAAAAAGCTTGACACCATCCATCACAAAGCAGCCCACTGGATTGGCACCCCATCCACTAACATTCACTCCCTGTACCATCGACGTGCAGTAGCAGCAGTGTGTACTATCCACAAGATGCACTGCAGCAATTCACCAAGGCTCCTACAGCACCTTACAAACCCACGACCACTACCACCTGGAAGGACAAGGGCAGCAGACACATGGGAACACCACCAGCTAGAAGTTCCCCTACCAGCCACTCGCCATGCTGACTTGGAAATATATCACCGTTCCTTCACTGTCGCTGGGTCAAAATACTGGAACTCACTCCCTAACAGCACTGTGAGTGTAACTACACTAGATGGACTGCAGCAGTTCAAGAAGGCAGCTCATCATCACCTTCTCAAGGGCAATTAGGAATGAGAAATACAAGCCCACATCCAATGAATGAATAAAAAAAAAACTTATCTGTTCAGGCACTTCTCCCCTGTGGTTATTGGATAACACTTCTATAGGAACCCTGGCTAGTTGTTTTCACTTGGCTTCCCCTCAGCGCTGAGCGCAATTTTAGTTCTGCCACTGCCTCTTTTAAGAAAACCAAACTCTACACCAACCAAATATCCAATCCTGCATTTCCGAATGACTCAGTTCTACTCTGGTCAGTATAGTTGCCAAGTAGGCCTTCAGGGATCTCTTTAACTGGAATTCTTAAATGAATTCCTGTTTTAATTGAATTCTAAATTCAAGTGGGTGAAAAATAAGTCTTCTGTGCTCCCAGAGCACATGCAGTCTAAATCATGATTCTGTTTCAAATTGGCACTAACACATCGAATTAATGCATCTCTCTACAGGCAAACCTGGTGTCACCAACTGTCACCGATGTTCTCATGTGCCTTTAATTGGAAAAGGCTTCCTGTGGAGCGGGGGAAGTGGGGAAGAAAAATATATACAGGAACAAAATATTAATTGTAAAATATTCACTTTCTGTAGCGCCACTTGTGTGATTGAGGCGATGGAAGTGCTTGCCACTGCATCTGACCTCCATACCTGGCAATCGACCTTTCTCCTAAGTTCCATCTTCCTTCTTCTGATGAGTTGAAGATTTTGTACATTTTAGTTTTAGGTTAGACGGAGTATGTGCAAAATGGCACCCCGTCCACACTGGCACAGCGACAGAGGATTACCTTGTGCCACTAATACTGCGGTGTGGGCAGTAATGGAATCAGTTTTACTTGCGGTCCATTGGGGGGGAGGTGCGGAGGTTGGCAATGGGGTGGGGTGGTGGGGGACTGCATTGGATGGTTGACAGCTGATCCAGGGGAGATACCCTCCCCAGCTGGGCTTACGCTCTAGGACCTTTCTCGAGATCTGCCCAGGCCACTCTCCCAGATGTGGTTTTGACAACGTCGCTTAGCAACCATGAGCTGGCTGACAGTGGAGGATGTGCGCCAGGCAGTGCAGCTCCAGGTAAAAGCCCTCAATGAGGGGGCTGGTGAGAACCAGCTCAGTACAACACTGGAGTGGGGTACCATTGCACAGACTCTCATATCCTCTGAATGTGAAACTCAATGTTACCTGGAGCTGGTCAGTGTGTCCCTGTTTTGATTTTTGAAAATCTGCCCACCTTATACCCCAGCTAAGAGCATGAGAAGCCTGCAAATCAAACACGCTTGTCAATATTGCTGTCTAACCAGGTGCTGGGAGACATGTAGGAGTGATTGCCTTGACGTGGCCTCCTGACACAGAAGCAACTGTCCTTTTCTCACTGCCCCTACTTGACTCTGCAGTTTAGAACGATGCAGTTGCTGAGGGGAATCCACATCCTGGCCTCTCTTTACTGCAGAACAATGAATCTGCAACACTCTGCACCACACTTCCCGGTTGTTACTTTTGTACGCAGTATGCATTTGTAAGTGGGCATTTCTGGAGTTCCTTTTGGAGTCATCATTAAGATTTCACTGATGTCTTAAAGAGGTTGTATGGGTGGGGGTGCTGGTGAAATTTGGTGTCAACATCACAAAATATGGCTGCTGTGCCAATGACACAACAAATAGATACACTTGCAATCAAAGTTAATTTCAAACTGAAGGTTAGACCAAAAATAGAACTAAAAAATCTCCCACTTCTCAGTGTGTATTTTGGAATTTTCCATTCGTCATAGGGATTTGGTTTGTTTCTTCACTGGATTTTCATTTGTGCAATCTTATTTGGTAAAAGGTTTTTTTCCAAAGATACAGCATTGTCATTAGATAAGTGAAGCAATAGCTTCTCGGGGTGTCCAGGTGAAATGACGTCTAGAGTCCTCATATGCTGGTTATGCACGCAAAAATAAGGGCACTGCAAACTGCCTGTGAGAAAGCAACTGTGCAGTCAGAAAGCACCACATTAAGATTCTAGACAAAGGTAATGGTTTACCGGACACCAGTGATCCCCATGCTGCTATATGCTTTGGAGGCTTGGACAACTTACAGCTGGCACCTCAAAGCACTGGAGAAGAATCACCAGCCGTGCCTTCACCAGATCCTCTAAATCCAGTGCCAGAAAGGCAGTCCAATGGCTGTGTCCACTCCCAAGCCAACCTGCCCAGGATTAAGGCGCTAATCACTCAAACCAGCTTCGTTGGACAGGGTATGTCATTCACCTGCCCGACATCAGGTTCCCGAGGCAACTGCTCTACTTGGAACCTGGTCGCAGCAGGAGACTCCCAGGAACAGCGGAAATGCTTTAGGGACGTACTCAAAACATCCCTGAAGAGATCCAATATCCCTGTCGCCTCATAGGAGATCCTGGCCTGTTGACCAACCAAAATGGAGAAGGCTCGTCTGGGAAGGTAACGAGCATATCGAAAGACTTTGTCAGGAATGTGCAGAGGCCAAGTGAAGGCGTCGGAAGGAGCGCACAAACCTTCAAACAACCCGTCTGCCCAACCCTTCAAGCATTACCTGCCCCCACATGTGGCAGAGTCTGCAGATTGTGCTGTGGGCTTATCAGCCAAGCCAGAGTCCATTGAAGCAGAGTGGAAGCAAGACATCCTCGATGTCCAGGGATTGCCTCAGAGAGAAGATCATGTTTGTGAAACAGTACAAAATTTTAAAATATCGCACACGAAGTGTGGAGGAATTAAATGCACGTGCTGATTTTTTTTAAACTGCTTTTGATGCTATAGTGGTGACTACTTACTGATGGCTTTCTCACAAATCTCTCACAAGTTGATTAGTCCAGAGTTTTTTCATAAACTCTCTATACAAAGTACTGAGGCTTTAAATATCATAGTTCTATTTTGATTAGTGGGTGCTTTTATACTCTTTCATAAGCCAGCATACCTTTGAACTGATTGGCTTGTTAGGTCATTTTGGAGAGTGGTTAAGCATCAACCACATTGTCACATGTAGGCCAGACCAGGTACAGATGGCAGATTTCCTTTCCCTACAGGACATTGGTGAACCGTACCTGTTTTTAATGACATTGATAATAGTTTCATGGTCACCTGAACTGAGACTAACTTTCAATTCCAGATTTATTAATTGAATTTAAATTCCACCAGCTGCCATGGTGGGATTTGAACCTGTGTCCCCAGAACATTAGCCTGGGCCTCAGGATTACGAGTCCAGTGACCACCATCTCCCCAGACAAACAGCACTAATGGAAAGCTTTATCTATTTAACTCATACAGTAACTGTTCCTTTTTGGCAAAGAACTGTTGACTAATGCTCAGTAAATGCACAGTGATTACCACAAATGTTCCTCTTTCTTATTACACACCACCGAAATAGAGAGAGCTAGTTATTACTGATTTGGAGGATCTGAGACACTCATGAAAACACTCCAGTAAGGTTTGTTCTACGTTATATATTATGAACGACTTCTCCTGTTGCGAATAGTGCCTGTTATCATTGTTTGGAGTTCCAGTAATGTAATATAAACAAGCGAGCAGTCTGTGTTCGTGGATTTGATTGCCTTAAATTATGAGTGGTTTCCAAGATTATTATTTTCCAAGACATCTGGTTTGAAGCAGCTAACAGTAGTGATAGTGCCAGTGTAGCACGCATTTCTTCGGACACTTGTTTGTTTTTTCTGCGTGTGGTTGTTGCGCTTTTTGACAAGCGAGCAGCTACACTAAGTGATTCCCCTGTATCCAAGAAGGCGCCAAATCTTTTGCCATCAATAATGCCACTTGTCTTCCCCAAACGGGTGCAAGATTCTGTTTTATCCCACTTGTGTTTTTTTAAAATTATATTAGGTACTGTGAAGTTGTACTGAAAGTTGTACTGGTTGATGCTTTCCCCACTGTTTAAAGGTGACAGTAAATAGGATGAAGGCCAGTTATTTCATGCAAAGTGCTTCTCAAGCCCAAAGCGGATGATCATTGTAAAACCAGCACCCATCTCTCACCAATCAACAATTAAACTCTTGAGTCTAAGATTTATTAGTTTAGGTGGAGATGATGGTGTAATGTTATGTCACTGGACTAGTAATCCAGAGGCCCAGGCTAATTCTCTGGGGGCATGGGTTCAAATCCCATCATGGTAGCTGGTGGAATTTAAAATCAGTTAATAAAATCTGGAATTGAAAGCTAGTCTCCTGATGACCATGACAACTGCCGTTGATTGTCCTAATCCACTTTCGGGAAGGAAATCTGCCATCTTTACCTGGTCTGGCCCACATGTGACTCCAGCAATGTGGTTGACTCTTAACTGCCCTCTGAAATGGCCTAGCAAGCCATTCAGTTCAAGGGCAATTAGGGATGGGCAACAAACGCTGGCCTTGTCAGCAAAGCCCACATCCCATGAAAGAATAAATTTAAAAAAATACTTAGCTACAACTAAGCCCTCTGCCCTTGGATGCACATGACTTTGCCAACTTAAAGTGAGCAATGACTTAAATATTCTTTATATATAAATAAAAAGCCTTGTAGCTAGTGTTATTGTTATATGCTCTCACTGCATATAATCTCACAATTTGCAAAATGAGGAAAATTAGCCAGACATTTTCATTCCAAATCCTTATGAGGTGGAGCCTGAAACTTGCTTGTAATTTGTTGACCTCTAATTGACCCCACCAATTTAGAAGCAACTTCAATTGTTAGCCTTCTCACAGGGAGTTCTTCAGCAGTGGCATTAAAGTTGCCAGTCCAAGTTTAAAAAGTGACCATCACAACTGTTCCCCAGGGTCCGAGCTAACGATGGATAATACCACAGGATGTCCGGCAGTACCCAAAATACTGCCTGTCCTGGTTTCTTTTTGTTAAAAACAGGGCTGTGACTCAATGGTGATGATATGTTTAAATGTATGCCTGAAAGCTATTATTGGTATCTAGTCATATGAATGTTATCCTTAGAATTGGTTGGATGGAGAGAGAGAGAGACGAAGAGTGGGTTATAGATCAAGGGTAAAAGTTCAGGAAGCAAAAGGGTTTCTGAGTAGAGCTAGAGAGAGAAAGACAAGTACAGACACTGGGAACAAAGACCCGATGGTCTTGTCCTGGTAACAATTGAAGGAGAAATTGAGGGTGAAAACAGAAGAGGAAGAAGAAAAACCAGATGGGTTGGACAACATTGAGATATAGACTGAGGGGGGGCTTGAAGAAAACTAGAGAAGAAGCAAGACAAGGTACCTCCATGGCTGTGGTAAAAACAAAGAAACGTTATCCTGCACCAATAAGCAAACAAATTCACCAAGATACCAGTTTTTTATTGACCAAGTCCTCCAACAGAATGAGAATACATGACACCACTTGGCATATTCCACACTCATCACGAAGTACAGAGCGCGAGAAACAAGCACCAATTGGTGGTGCTTATATTTGCAATTGTGTAACCTTAACCTTCACCCTTCAGAGTTGTACTCTGGATATTAATTTTCAATTTGCTCAGGTTGAACAGTGCTACTCACTGAAAAACATTGCTATGCTCTGTTTCATTAATTAGTACCAGTTGTTTTGTGTTTGAAAGTTGTGATAGATTTGAATGCAACAGATCACTCATGTTAATTCAGCCCCTAAATTAAGAGTGATGGATGAAAAGCCTTTATAAAGTTAGTCAGATATTTGTTGGGAGATAGAAATTGTTATATTCTATTTCCTGAGTAATTTGCATTTCATTCAATCCTGAATTGTTTCCAATTTGGATTTATTTGCTGTAACAAAAGATGCTAATAGACATCCATTTAGGACCATATAAAATCAAGACCTTTTTAAAATAGTGTCCTCTGAGTGCTGGGGCTAATTAACGTTTCCAGTGTGATTCACAATAAATCACATTGACATCCACATAGTTCAAATAGGCTTGTGTATTTTTAATTATCCAGGAGTTCCTAGGAATATTGTTTGAATATCTGTCTGAACAATCTAAAGGGTGTAGGAAGTAAAGGACTTATAAAAACCGAATAATAACTCTGCAGCAGACAGAATTAATTAATTGATGTACTGTGACTGTGGTTTACTGCTAACATCACAGCTAGTAGGTAGCAATTAAAAATGATCAGCAGCAAACAGATGAAAGGTTTTTTTTGTCAAAGTAATGAAGAATCAGAAATGAGTTGAATTCATTTTGAACATGGTTGTCTGAAGTGTCCATTCAATTAACTCCAGTCTCAACAGCCTCGCAAAGATGAGCTCAAAGCAGAGCGACAATGAGTGAGCACCACAAACCACAGCACCGATGCTACGAACACAGCAACGCCAATCTGCTAATGTGGTGAACACAATGGGGAAAGAACGAATGAGGTGAGATAGCATTAAGGCAAATCGCTGGTGTACCTTTGTGAATGAAAGAAAGCTGGGCCCCTAGAGAATCATGCACGCGAGGGTGTTATTAACTATTGGCTTGACGTGGCTCTGTATCTTGATGCTGTCCGAGCTGTTTTGTTCTTTCGCAGTTGTCTTCGTTTCATTATGGTACGCATTGCTGTGTTCCTCGTGCTACAGCTTGAGCTCTTTTTTTTTTTGCAAGACCGTTGAGAGACTCGAGACCCACGGTGAAAAAGAATTCATCTCATTTCAGGTTGTTCTTTATTTTGACCAAAAAAAAACTTTCATCTGTTTGTTGGTGACCATCATTTTTAATTACTACCTAGCAGTCATGTGATGTTGCTAGTATAATTCAGTACATCAATTAATTATTTCTGTGTGTTGCACGGGGTTATTATTTTTCAGTGTATCTAAGCCCTTTATTCTCTACGTCTTTAGATTGTTCAGGCAGATAATCAAACCGCTAGTCCTCTGACCTCCCAAGTGAGGAAGATATGCTTTATGCTGCAGTTTGGGAGAAATGGAGAATTGTGGAAATTAATAAATCATTTATCAGCTGACATAAAATAAACTTGGGTAAGAAAATGCTGACTCTTTTCCCAGTTAGTATCTCCCTCTTGGAGAATGTTTGACAAACTCCCCTGAAGCAATAGTGGACTCCTAACTTGAAGGGACTGATTTCCCTACTTCTTTTCTACCCTGCCACGCACCTACTCAAGTCCTAGACTGTTGGAGTACTCCCAAAGTGTGGTCATATTGCCTAGGCCTTTGAGTGCAGGATTGAGGGAGGCAATGGCGTAGTGGTAGTGTCATTGGACTAGTATCCAAAGACCCAGGTTAATGCTCTGGGGACCCAGGTTTGAATCCCACCATGGCATATGGTGGAATTTGAATTCAATAAAAATCTGGAATTAAAAGTCCAATGATGACCATGAAACCATTGTCGTTTGTTGTAAAAACCCATCTGGTTCACTAATGTCCTGGTCTGGCCTACATGTGACTCCAGAACCACAGCAATGTGGTTGACTGACTGAGTGGTAACGAGCCACTACAAAGCCACAAAAAGAGAGTGAAACCTGGCATCGGCCTAGGCCTACTGGAGACGACAACAGCAATCGCAGCCCCGTCGATTCTGTAAAGCCCTCCTTACTAACATCTGGGGGCTAGTGCCAAAATTGGGAGAGCTGTCTCACAGACTAGTCAAGCAACAGCCCAACATTGTCATCCTCACGGAATCATACCTTACAAATAATGACCCAGACACCACCACCACCATCCCTGGGTATGCCCTGTCCCACTGGCTGGACAGGTCCAGCAGAGGTGGTGGCACAGTGGTATACAGTCGGGAGGGAGTTGCCCAGGGAGTCCTCAACATTGACTCCAGACCCGATGAAATCTCATGGCATCAAGTCAAACATGGGCAAGGAAGCCTCCTGCTGATGAATCAGTGCTCCTCCAGGTTGAATATCGCTTGGAGGAAGCACTGAGGTTGGCAAGGGCACAGAATCTACTCTGGGTGGGGGACTTCAATGTCCATTACCAAGAGTGGTTCAGGAGCACCACGACTGACCGAGCTGGCTGAGTCCTAAATGACATAGCTGCTAGACTGGGTCTACGGCAGGTGGTGAGGGAACCAACAAGAGGGAAAAATATACTGCCTGCTGCATATGCATCTGTCCATGACAGCATCGGTAGGAGTGACCACAGCACAGTATTTTGGAGATGTTGTCCTGCCTTCACATTGAGGATACCCTCCATCGTGTTGTGTGGCACCACCACTGTGCTAAATGGGATAGGTTTCGAACAGATCTAGCAACTCAGGACTGGGCATCCATGAAGCGCTGTGGGCCATCAGCAGCAGAATTGTACTCGAACACAATCTGTAACCTCGTGGCCTGGCATATCCCCCGCTTTACCATTACCATCAAGCCAAGGGATCAACCCTGGCTCAATGAAGAGTGCAGGAGGGCATGCCAAGACCAGCACCAGGCATACCTAAAAACGAGGTGTCAACCTGGTGAAGCTATAACACAGGGCTACTTGTGTGCCAAACAGCATTAGCAGCAAGTGATAGACAGAGCTAAGCGATCCCACAACCAACGGATCAGATCTAAGCTCTGCAGTCCTGCCACATCCAGTTGTGAATGGTGATGGACAATTAAACAACTCACTGGAGGAGGCGGCTCCACAAATATCCCCATCCTCAATGATGGAGGAGCCCAGCACAGCAGTGCAAAAGATAAAGCTGAAGCATTCGCAACAATCTTCAGCCAGAAATGCTGAGTGGATGATCCATCTCGGCCTCCTCGGGAGGTCCCCAGCATTACAGATGCCAGTCTTCAGCCTATTCGATTCACTCCATGTGATATCAAGAAATGGCTGAAGGCACTGGATTCTGCAAAGGCTATGGGCCCTGACAATATTCCAGCAATAGTACTGAAGGCTTGTGCTCCAGAACTTGCTTCACCGCTCGCCAAGCTGTTCCAGTACAGCTATAACACTGGCATCTGCCCAGCTATGTGGAAAATTGCTCAGGTATGTTCTGTACACAAAAAGCAGGACAAATCCAACCCGGCCAATAGCCGCCCCATCAGTCTCTTGATCATCAGTAAAATAATGGAAGGGGTCATCAACAATGCTATCAAGTGGCACTTGCTTAGCAATAACCTGCTCACTGATGCCCAGTTTGGGTTCCGCCAGGGCCACTCAGCTTCTGACCTCATTACAACCTTTGTTCAAACATGGACAAAAGAGCTGAACTCCCAAGGTGAGTTGAGAGTGACTGCCCTTGACATCAATGTAGCATTTGTCCGACTGTGGCATCAAGGAGCCCTAGCAAAACTGGAGTCAATGTGAACCAGGGAAAACACTCCGTTAGTTGGAGTCATACCTAGTACAAGGGAAGATAGTTGTGGTTGTTGGAGGTCAGTCATCTCAGCTCCAGCACATCACCGCAGGAGTTCCTCAGGGTAGTGTCCTAGGCCCAACCATCTTCAGCTGCTTCATCAATGACCTTCCTTCCATCATAAGGTCAGAAGTGGGGATGTTCGCTGATGATTGCACAATGTTGAGCACCATTCGCGACTCCTCAGATACTGAAGCAGTCTATGTCCAAATGCAGCAAGACCTGGACAATATCTATGCTTGGGCTAACAAATGGCAAGTAACATTCGTGCCACACAAGTGCCAGGCAATGACCATCTCCAACAAGAGAGAATCCAGCTATTGCCCCTTGATTTTCAATGGCATTACCACCACTGAATCCCCCATCATCAACATCCTAGGATTACCATTGACTAGAAACTGAACTGGACTAGCCATATAAATTCTGTGGCTACAAGAGCAGGTCAGAGGCTAGGACTTGTGTGACAAGTAACTCACCTCCTGACTCCCCAAAGCCTGTCCACCATCTACAAGGCACAAGTCAAGAGTGTGATGGAATACTCCCCACTTGCCTGGATGAGTGAAGCTCCCACAACACTGAAGAAGCTGGACACCGTCCAGGACAAAGCAGCCCGCTTGATGGCACCACATCTACAAACATTCGCTCCCTCCACCACCGACGCACAGTAGCAGCAGTGTACCTTCTACAAGATGCACTGCAGGAATTCACCAAGGCTCCTTAGACAGCACCTTCCAAACTCACGACTTGGAAGGACAAAGGGAGCAGATAGGATGGGAACACCACCACCTGGAGATTCCCTTCCAAGCCACTCACCATCCTGACTTGGAAATATTTCGTTATTCCTTCACTGTCACTGGGTCAAAATCCTGGAACTCTTTCCCTAACACTGTGGATGTGTCTACGCCACATGGACTGCAGCGGTTCAAGAAGGCAGATCACCACCACCTTCTCAAGGGCAACTAGGGATGGGCAATAAATGCTGGCCCAGTCAGTGAAGCCCACATGCCGTGAATGAATATAAAAAAAATACTGGGTTGACCATCAAATACAGAGTTGCATCCCCGGTGCAGGCCTTCCCCTTAACAGTTCCTCGCTGGAGGAATTGGAAATGGAATGGCCTATATCAGAGATCAGCAGCTATTAGAACTTCAAGCCCCAAAATCAATGGTTGCCTGAAATAAGAGCCAAGTTACCTTTTTGAACTTCCTTTGCACTGCTACTTGTGGCCCCTTGCGATACTCTGACCTGAGGGCAATTCAGCACTTGGCTTGTGCTGTCCTGGGAATGAGGATGAAGCGGGCAGTTCCTGATCCTGCTGCAGTCTTGGAAAATCATGGAAATTTGGGTCAAAGTAAAGTATAACAAGACCCAACTTCATGGAAATAGGCATTAGGTCCCAGAACAGCTGGTCTCCTGTTTGATTTTGCATTCAAACAGTCAACTTGTTTATGTGCATAAGGTGGAACATCATTTTTGTCACTTCATTTGCTGTTGGGTCTGGTTGGTTTGCTCAATTTTTGAGAATTCAGAATGAACATTCTTTCATTCAATCTTTTCAACTGATTGTCTCTTTTCAAATTTATCAAGACAAAAATTGGTATTTTTATTTTACATTAAAGTGTTACTATCTAGATTTTTAAAACCTAATCATCCAGATTTTTTAAAAAAATGAACAGTCCTATACAAACTGAACCAATTACACTACGTTGAGCAAGCTTGAATTATTTTTGTCTCCTGCCTGTAACACTCATTACAGCTTCCAACGTTATACCAACAATAGGTTTGGTACCAAAATCTCAACTGCAGTCATTTTGTTTTAAACTGTTGATCTATGTGCTATGAATGAATGTAAAGCTGCCAACCAAAACTAGACAAAAATAGCTCTTTATCACAGAAATGTTAGTCTGCACACGCTTCTATGAAATTCCTCAGGGGTATTTGAGCAAGTGTTAACCCATTTAAAATAAACAGGTTATTGCTTCCATTGGTTAAATCATGCTGGATGAACCTGCTTAATTTGCTATTTTTGTCTACGACTTAGCATGGGATTACCATATTTAACTGTGTTGTGGTACAGGAATGTAAAAAAAAAGCTGTTTCACACAGAGAAATCATGTTGTATTTTAAATTGGCAGAGCAGTTAGAGAGTTTGTCAGTTTACCTGAGACTGGTGTCTTGAGTGATAGGGGTATTCAGTTCAGATTTTGTGGGATTTGTTAAAATGCTTGTGTGTGTTGAGTTTTTTCGCAATATGACCAGTGGTTATGTATATAAGCTTGGCCCTGTCACTTTTATTTGAAGATATTTGTCAAGGTGCTCGCAGCCTTCAAGGAGTGACAGTCAGGGTGTGGAGATGAACCTGTATATCAGATTATTATGTGAATCCCCCAATGTTTAGCACAGTAATCATACAGTGTTATCTGCTACGCTGAACCAGCAAGGCATCATATCTACTTAAATAAAGATGTGTTATTTACAACACAGGAACAAGCCCAACATAGCCACACTGGCACTTATGCTGCAAGGCTCTCTTCCCACCTTTCTTCTTCTAACCCAATCAACATATCCTCTATTGCTTTCGCACTTCGGTGTTTATCTAGCCTTCCCTGAAAATGCATCTGTGCTATTTGCCTCAGCTACTCCTAGTGGTAGCAAGTTCAACATTCAAATCATTCCCTGGGTTTGAAAAAAAAGCTTCTGAATGCGGTATTGAACTTATTAGTGACTATCATATTTATGGCCTCTAGTCTTGGACCCCCACCCCCCCACCAAACTGTGGAAACATTTTCTCTACATCTACCCTATTGAACCCTTTTATAATCCTAAAGACCTCTAACAGATAACCCCACCCCCTCAGCCTTATCTTTTATAGAGAAGTGAGCCCAGTCTGTTCAATTTTCCCCTGATAGGGATAATCTCTCAGCTCTGATGGCGTTCTAGTAAAAATCTTTTTTTGCACCTTCTTCAGTGCCTTTATGTTTTTTAATAACTTGAAGACCGGAACTGTTGCCAGTACTCCCAAGTGTGGTATAACCAATGTTCTTTACAAATTTAACATAAGTCTTCTGCTTTTCAATCCATCCCTATAGAAATGAACCCTGATGCTTTTTCTTAATGGCCTCATTAATCCGTGTCATTACTTTGTGATTTGTGTGTCTGTACTCCTAGATCCCTTTGTTCCTTTACCCCACTTAGACTCTCCTGAGGAGTATGTGACCTCCTTAATTTTCCTACCACAATGTACCACTTCACACTTATCAATAATGAAGTATATTTGCTAGTTACATGTCCATTCTGTAAGTTTATTAATGTCTCCCTCTTAATTTTGTTACAATCCTCCTTTGTATTAACTGCAGCCCCAATTTGGTGTCATTTGCAAACTTTGAAATTTTAGACTCTGGGATCAGAAGTACATTGTTGAATGTAAATGTTGGGCATAAGAACATCAGAAATAGGAGCAGGAATAGGCCATTCAGCTCTTCAAGCCTGGTCTACCACTCAAGTACAATCATGGCTGATCTTCTTTCTCATCTCCATCTTCAGCACAATCCCCATATCCCTTATTTCCATTGAATCCAAAATCTGGTGGTACCAACACTGATCCTTGTGGAATGCCACTTCTCACCTTTTGCCTGTCTGATGAATTACCCTTAACCCCTACTCTCTCTCTCTCTCTCTCCCTCCTATCATACCACCAGCTTGCTATTAGTTCTGTTACTTGTCCCCTGACCCAACATGTTCTGACCGGAGTCATGACCTGGGATGTCATCAAAGTCCTTTTAGAAATTCAACTACATTATCCTTATCCACTCTCTCTGTTACTTTGAAGAATTCAAAAGGTTGGTTCCCTTTTGAAATTTTGAAACCCATTCTCTTTATTATATTTTCAATTTCTAGATTTTTTTTGTTACATATTTGAGTAAGGATTCCATTATCTTTCCTGTCGCTGGCATTAATGTAGCTTATCTGTAGTTCCCTGGACGACTTCTGTCACCATTTTTGCATGTGGCAATCACATTAGATGTGAGCAATCCTCTGGCACTATTTCCTTTCTCTACCTCTTTTAATATATGTGAATGCAATCTATCTGAACCAGAGGTTTAATCATCGTTGTTTGATTAGGATCAATTATCTCTCCATTTCCACTTCCAATATCTTTAATTTTTTTTTGTTCTTTCATGTACAGCAGCTCTCTAGTAAACATTAATGTGTGATAATGTCTTTACGTTGGGAAGTTAAACCTTAGGCTCATCTTCCTTCTCAGGTGGATGTAACAGATTCAGTGGCATTACGGGATCTATCCCCATGTCTTGGCCAATATCTATCCTTCAACCAACATCACTGAACCAGGTGACCTGGTCATGATCTTGTTGCTGTTGTGGGATCTTGCTGTGTACAAATTGGCTGCTGCATTTCTTACATTACAACAGCGTCTACACTTCAAAAATACTTCATTGGTTGTAAGGCTCCAAGGGACTCCTAACGACATGAAACGAGATATATAAATGCACCTTCTTACTATTCACTTGATCTTTACCTATTTGTAGGTGCGTATCACAATTATTAGTCCAGTAACATAACCAATATGCTACCATACCCAACCACAATGAGGAAGGACTTGGAAAAAGAGGCTGCAACCAAATTCCTTTAATGCTTTGATTTGGAATCAACCTCATCTTATCAAAGAATAAGGTTTCTGTTCCAGCTCCATGCTTACTGACTTCAGCCAAGGTCTGGTCTTACAATCCCAACGTTTTTGGTTTCTTCTACAAAAAAGAAAGAAAAAGTTGTGGTCACTCTTGTTTAAAGCTGATGAAGAAGAATTTCTGAAGACTCAGGAGAATTGCACAATAAAAGCTATATCTGAAGTAAGGTGAGGTTGATGCTTTGTTTGATCCTTGGCCGCACTACATGCTGATGATCTAGGATTCACCTACAAGAGGAGTCTAGACATGGGGACCGAAACTATTTGGAGTAAAAATGAATAAGGAGGCCCATCATGGCTTATAACACGAGCTGTTAACACAGCTTGGTCCTATTTGTGCCAAGTATGATTTTGGATATAATTGCTCCTTGGTGTAGAATGATTTTACAAGCCAAATATTATCACCAGATCCCACTGCTAAAAGACTGCTTTAAGAAAATAAATTGCTTGCTTAAGCTTTAATTTGTTTTCTGCATTACTTGCTCTGAGATACCAATCTTAAGTAATTTTTCCTGTATGGATAGACTGTTATTCTCCCTTTTTTATTTTGGAGAGTGACAGCCTACTCTCTAAAGGAGTGCAACGGTAAATTAGGACACTCTTTAAAAACACATCACTACCACTGTTCCATGATCTCTTCATCTGATTATTTACAGTCTGCACTGCCATTTCGTGAGGCCATTTGACTGTGGGTAATTCAGAAGTAATTTGTGGTTCTGCGAATTAAATCCTATTCTTTGGCAAACTGCCTGAACTCAAAAAAAAAAAAAATGCGTGCCATGGCCCACTGTTAATCAGGTTTTATTAGGCATTCCATGTCTGGAGAAAGTAGCTTTTATGTAATAAGTCACCATTTTACAAGTTGTGTGTGTTTTGGATCACGGGAGTGGCATGTGACTCTCATGTTTTTGCTGCAGCATGAGGAGATCAGCAAGGGTTGCAACTTTGGTAATTTACCTTAATCCATATTTAAGCATGATGAGCAATGTCTTAGCCTGGGCACTACCGATTGGAAAATACTGATCTTCTCACATTTGCCTGGGTCCCTTACAAACCCGTTGCAATATTTCTTGATGTTACTTTTTCAGTATCATAATACTTTCACGGATCTTTAACAGTTAACTGCTCTCGGCAGCACTGGTGCATCTCAGCCGTGTGCAGCCTTTTTACTTGCGGCCAGCCATCTATTATGTTTTGGAATATCCCAAAGGTCCTTTTCCGTCACAGTCCTTTATCTTTTGGTCAGGCTCTGGCATATTTAAATTATTTAAATTTGAATTAAGTAATGTAAATAACTGAGCAAAAGGGAATTTGGTGCTTAAAAATGAATAATCCAATAATATGAATTGAACAGCCTTGAGGAGTAGATTTATTCTCATCAGCTATTTTTATTGGCTTTTGCGTTCTGGTCCACTAACTGTCATAAACTTCAGTAATGTACATACATTTGCCTTGTGTATATGGCTCCCTCAGGTTATTCTCCTGCAGCCCAGTAATGGTTCTTCCTATTCTGAAAAGCAGTTATTCAAAGGTTTCACAAATTAAGCTGTTGGCAGCTTGTGGTTTGTTTCAGCAATCGCAGAGCAACCACATAGTAACTGAACCTTTCAAAAGTAAATGTAATGCTTAACAGGCGATTCTCAGTATTTGTCTTATCGTGTCTCCAGATCAGCCTATGAATGTGATGCCATACCATGCCGTGTGGCTTTGTTAATGCTGCGCCCATTCAATGTCTGCCCTGTAACTTCAAATGTCTATTAACCATCCTACTAATTTCAAATATTTTCCATAGTTCATCATGTCGAAATATGATTTTTTTTTGTACTATAAGAGGCAGTGCCAACGAAGAATAAATGGTTTAAGTATTGCTGAAAAAAGACATTTCATCGAAGCTTTTCGTCTTGCACTCATCAGAACAATCGCAAGAATACCAATGTCAGGGTAAGCAACAACTTTATACTTTGAGAAGAGAGTGCTGATCGGTTGGCAAGTGGACTCTGATTGGTAGAGGTATTGCCATGGAGAATGCACCTTTTAATGATAACTGACAGTTAACTTCCTCTAGCATTGGTATTCTTGTGATGGTCCTGATGAGTGCAAGATGAAAAGCTTTGACAAAATGTCTTTTTTCAGCAATATTCAAGTTCTGTCCTACCAAATGACTATTGATAAATGGTTTATGCTTTTCACGAGTATTTGAAGTTGTAACTTGTAACTCTTAAATATTGGATCATCAAATACAACAAAATGAAACTTCAGAATATTCATTAATTATATCCCCACTATTCAATCCTGTGGCCAGCAGAATGGATCTCTTGACGTGTATTGTTGTTTTCTTCTATCGTCTGTTAAACTCATAAAGAAAATCTAATATTTAATCCTTTGGCTGGATGCAAGATTGAATTGTGGAGATGTCTAATAAATTATAACAATAAAATGTAATGATAAACCTTAGAAACCAAGAATTACTCGAGATGAAATGGATGATTAGAGTCCACGGTGAAAAAGCTTGTGGTAGGAGACCATCATGGTGTCTCTCCCAAATTTTCTTATGCCTGGTTTCAATGTAAGTCTCTTGTTCCATGATGAATGTTAAAACCTGTTGATAGAACTAATTTAAACAGCTTATATGAATTTGGACAGGGGGATTGCTCCCTCAGTTTCTCCATCATTACCAAAACTGCTGATGAATCACAGAATCCCACAGTGCAGAAGAGGCCCTTCGGCCCATCGAGTCTGCACCGACATGAGAAACACCTGACCTACCTACCTAATCCCATTTACCAGCACTTGGCCCATAGTCTTGAATGTTATGACGTGCCAAGTACACATCCAGGTACTTTTTAAAGGATGTGAGGCAACCCGCCTCCACCACCCTCCCAGGCAGCGCATTCCAGACCGTCACCACCCTCTGGGTAAAAAAGTTTTTCCTCACATCCCCCCCTAAACCTCCTGCCCCTCACCTTGAACTTGTATCCCCAAGTGACTGACCCTTCAACTAAGGGGAACAGCTGCTCCCCATCCACCCTGTCCATGCCCCTCATAATCTTGTACACCTCGATCAGGTCGCCCTTCAGTCGTCTCTGCTCCAACGAAAACGACCCAAGTCTATCCAACCTCTCTTCATAACTTAAATGTTATATTTCTTTCATTCCCCCAGCCCTAGTCACCACACCCAGAAAGGGAACTTACCGAGTCAAGAAGTGTTGAAGTTGGCCAAGTATGAAGTAAAATTAAAGCCCATTTGGTGCTCATAACATTTTTTCGATGTCCAGCTCCAGTAGGCCACTATCCTAAGCAGTTTGTCAAATGAAATGGAAAAAAAAAATGGATGGTTCAACTCCTACAAGGTTCGGCTTCATTTGCTTTACTCGCACTGACAGTTAAAAAGGTTGGAAATAAAGGAAGAAAATGTTGTAAATGCTCGGTAGGTCAGCCAGCATCTGTGGAAAGAGAAACAAGGTTAATGTTCCAGGTCGATGACCTGTCATCGGAACATCTGTTTCTCTCAGCACAGATGCTGCCTGACCTGCTGAGTATTTCCAACATTCTTGGTTTTTATTTCAGATTTCCGGCATCTGTGGTATTTTGCCTTTCTGTTAGTGTTTTTGACATATTTGTTTCGAGCGTATCAATAAGAGTGGTCGGTTAACTTGCAAGTAAAGCTGTGCACTCCACGCGCGTGGTACTAGAATTTTGATTTAACGCCACTTGGGTTTTGGGGCAGAGGGGTCCTTTTTTTTTAGGATGAGGGGAAATTTTGAGAGCCACTCAAAAAAAAGGTGGATACCTTTATTATTTCATACTGCAAGTGCAGTCAGAACAACTAACATTTTCATGATCAAATGATTTTCATGTATTTTATCAGCAGAGATAAAGAATGTTTGGGGTGATTCATGAAACATTGTTTGAGCTGCAGCTTATCAGCACAACGTTGAATACAGACGATGGGAAGGTCGTTGTAATGCCAATGCAATGTCTAGGTTACCATCCCCGTCAGAGGTAGAACCCAATAGGGAAGGTGCCTTTTCCTTTTTGCGGGTAAGTGAGTTGCCAATCATGGCAGATGACATTGGTAGAATAACTCGGAGGGACCCTGTTTGGCAAGGGTATAAGATTACATCTCAAATGGGTGGCCAACGCAGACACTGGATTTAGAAATCAGGCCATTTTTTATGCGTAAGACTTGAGTTGTCAGTTGATAAAGGTTGTAATTCCCGAATGATACAGATCTCTCTGGCTATGGGATCTTTATGATCAACGCCTACGGATGAGCTTGATGAAAAGTCCAGTGAGGAGTTATCTTTGAGTGCCAGAGTTAGATAAGGACATAGAAGACACAGTGAAACAGTGTAGAGCATGTCAAGCAATAGAAATTGAAGCTGTCATCGGCACCTTTGCAACTATGGAAATGACTGGTTAGTGTGTGGCAGAAGCTGCACATAGAATGAACGGGGTAAAACACATTAGAGTTCCACCATATCATCTTGCTTCAAATGGCACAACAGAACGCACAGTACACATTGTTAAATGTGCTCTTGTTAAGTAAATGCTAGATACAAATTGGAAGAAACGTCAGTTGCTATTGAATCACAAACTGGCAATTTATTATTTTTTTTGTTTATTTATCATAACACACCTCACATTACTACCGCAGAATGCCAGCTGAATTGTTTCTTAAAAGACAGCCCAGGTTTACATTGCTGAAGCCACAATAAGCACAGTGAGTAGATGTAAAATAATCCAGGCAGAATGAGAGTCATAATAAGGGTAGAATGAGAAAAAAAAATCTGAAGTTGAACCAGTAGGTTAAGGTGAAAGTTCATCATCAGAAGTGGTTGAATGGCTACCAGAAAGAGTTGTGAAAATATGTGGACCTTGCATGTATTTGGTCAAGATGCTTGGTAGCGGAAATGTTAGGATTGTACATATAGATCATGTTTTGCCTTCAGAGGTTCACAAAGAAAGGGGAAGTTGGGAAGAATTAAATGAGTTTGATGACTCCAATAGTTGGGATATGAGTAGAGTACCAATAGTCATTCCAACACAAGTTGTGCCTGAACCTAGTTAGGATCCGAGTCAGGGTCAGACAGACATGCCTGATTATGTAGAAAATTCAATTGAAGGCCAAGGTCAGAATCAGTCTTTGCTGGAGAAAACTTCACCTCACACTCAGGCCAAGCTGGGCCAAGGTCCTTCCCCAAGTTCTGAAAGTTTGGGTCAAGAAAGGAGGTATCCTCTTAGGAATAGGAAACCGATGGTTAAATTGGATTTGTAAAGAAACGGGAAAACAAGAAATGCATACAAGTTGTATGGAATTTGAACTTTGTGCAATTTTTTTCTTAAGGAGGAAGGAGTGTAATAGTCATTTGTATATGTATGTATGTATGTGCATAAGCAAACCGGAATAAATCAGTTTCTGTTAGGTACATGAACTGCACGTGCAAGCACCAGTCTCTCTCTGTCCTGCAAAGATACCACACCACCCAAAAAGGCAGATATCATTAGTATTTGATACTGAAGTGCAGAATAATATTTTTCAGAATGATATTTGTGAAATATAACATTTTCATGATCAGACCCTTTTTCATATATTTTATTAACAGAAGTAAAGAATAGATGGGGTGATTCATGAAACATTGATTGAGTTCCTCTATTTATCTATTTCAGCAGCCAACATGCAGAATTAAAAGTTTGAGAGGGTATTGAAGACAACATAGTGCACCTGTTTCTTCTTGCTGCTTCTTATTGTCTGGCTGAGGCCAACAGCTCGTGTTTGAATCTGACGTTTCTCCAGCTGATGAAAGTTAGTTATGTGTGGACCACAGGCCTGAGAATACGGAGCTGTATTAGAACAAGAATGGTCATTTGGTAGTACAGAACTTGAGTACTGCTGAAAAAAGAGAGACAAAGCTTCCGCAGCATGTCTTGCACTCAACAGGACACACACAAGAAAGTCAAATTTCCAAAGGAGAAACAATTTATACTGCCTGAGAAAAGGATGCTGATTGGTTGGCAAGTCGATTCTGGTCCAGGCATTGCCATGGAGAATGCACCAGCAAACTACTGGCACCCGTGCATTAGTTTCATTTTAAAAAGGCACAATACCCAGACATGTTCCTTTTGCTTGGAGAGGCCAGGCCCCTGCCCATGAATACGTGCAGCTTCTAGCATGTGTAAGTGAGCCACACTGCAAGCCAACTGATAATCTTAAATTGATTGCTTGTGTAATTCTTAGCACACTCGGGATTGTTCAGTAAATGCTGTCCAATACCAGAATCACATTTAACATTAGACATTGTTGGAACAAGAATGAGTTGAGCTGAACAGTAGTTAGTCTACATGGTGCTGAGTTCCACTGCTGGCACATTTCATAAAAGAGCAAGTGAATAGGTATATTAGACGTGAACCTGGGTTGGTAACTTTAGTCCAAATAGTGGGCACTGTTTACACTGTCCTGAGAATATGGCATGTTGGCTGGTGGAGCGACTGAGCAAGGCATTGCTGTGAGCAGAATAGCCCAGAAGCATAATTGTCTGACCTTGTGGGAACGGAGTTTCCTCTTGGCTGAGCACAGACACAGGGTTATCATGAAGGAATTTGCAGTCTACTTGGCCACTATGCAGGGTGAAGGACAGCAGATGTCACAGAGGAGGAACAGGGGAAAAAATGGCTAAAAATATCAATGAGGAGCAAACTTCTCATTCATCAGGATGGATATGGGTTGCTGCCAAATTACACAGTATGTGGCCTGGGAGCCCTGCCTGCCTTAGTGGTTACAGCCAAAAGCACTCTGGAACTGAACAGCACTGCGGAATGTGCTGCATGATTAATGAGCAAAGCAGGACCAAGGTCAAACAAATTTAATATAACATCTCCCATCCTCCTAAATGGCTGCTGTTTAAAAACAGTAAGGGATTGAATCAGAATTTCTGCTTTTGATTGTTCCCTAGGTTGTTTTTTTGTGTAAGCATAGTTGCACTTCAGGGAGCTATATAAGAAAGTCAGTCAGTTTTCAGTACGTGTGCAACATGATTAATGTGGGGAGGCAGTGGCGTAGTGGTCTTGTCACTGTACCAGTAATCCATCTACAAGATGCACTGCAAGAACTCACCGCGGCTCCTTAAGTAGCACCTTCCAACCCCCAACTACTATCTTCCTCTGACTACTACCATCTAGAAGGACAAGGGCAGCAGACACCTGGGAACACCACCACCTGGAAGTTCTCCTCCAAGCCGCTCACCATCCTGACCTGGAATTATATCACCGTTCCTTCACTGTTGCTGGGTCAAATCCTGGAACTCCCTCCCTAACAGTACTGTGGGTGTACCTACACCACATAGACTGCAGCGGTTCAAGAAGGCAGCTTACCACCACCTTCTCAAGGGCAATTAGGGATGGGCAATAAATGCTGGCCTAGCTAGCGATGCCTACATCTCATAAACGAGTATAAAACAATGGTCTAATGATAATGTCACTAGACTAGTAATCCCTAGGCCCAGGTTAATGCTTTGGGGACATGGGTTCGAATCCCACCCCGGCAGTTGGTGGAAATTCAATTAATAAATTTGGAATATGAAGCTACTCTCTGTAATGGTAGCCATGATAACCAACATGAAGTGTTGTAAAAACTCATCTGGTTCACTAATGTCCTTTAGGGAAGGAAATTTGCCATCCTTACCTGGTCTGGCCTACATGTGATTCCAGATCCACAGCAAAGTGGTTGACCACTAATTGCCCTCTGAAATGGCCTACAAGTCTCTCAGTTGAATAACAACCAAGGATGAGCAACAAATGATGGCCTTGCCAGCAATGCCCCTATCCCATGAAAGAATAAAGAGAAAAAAATGATTGATGCCATTTAGTGTCTTAATCCAATGAAACCCATTATCTCCTGTCCATAAGACCATAAGATGTAGGAGCAGAAGTAGGCCATTTGGCCCATTGGGTCTGCTTTGCCATTCAATGAGATCATGGTTGATTTGATAATCCTCAACTCCACTTTTCCTGCCTTGTCCCCATAACCCTCGATTCCTTTACTGATTAAAAGTCTGCCTATCTCAGCCTTGAATACACTTAACGATCCAGTCCCTACAGCCCTCTGCAGTAAAGAATTCCACAGATTGACCCTCTGAGAGAAGAAATTCCTCCTCATCTCTGTTTTAAATGGGCGCCCCCTTACTCTGAGATTATGCCCTCTGGTCCTAGACTCTCCCACAAGGGGAAACAACCTCTCAGCATCTGCCCTGTCAAGCCCCCTAAGAATCTTATGTTTCAGTAAGATCGTCTGTCATTTTTCTAAACTCCAATGAGTACAGGCCCAACCTACTTAACCTCTCCTCATAAAACCGCTCCATACCCAGGATCAACCTAGCGAACCTACCCTGAACTAAATCCAATGCGAATATATCTTTCCTTAGATAAGGGGACCAAAATTAGCTTTTTGGGATTCATGCACAAGAACTCCCAAATCCCTCTGTGCTGCAGCCTCCTGCAGTTTTTCTCCATTTAAATCATATTCAGCTCCTCTATCCTTCCTGCCAAAGTGCATAACCTCACACTTTCCCACATTATATTTCATCTGCCAACTCACTTAACCTGTCTATATCCCTCTGTAGACTCTTTGCGTCATCCTCACCGCTTGCCTTCCTCACCGCTTGCCTTCCCACCTATTTTTGTGTCTTCCATTTGGCGATTGTACAGTCACTTCCCTCATCTAAGTCATTAATATATATTGTAAGTAATTGAGGCCCCAGCACTGATCCCTGTGGCACTGTACAAGTTACAGGTTGCCATCCTGAAAATATCCCCCTTATCCCACCTCACTGTCTCCTATTAGTTAACGAATCCTCTATCCATGCTAATATGCTAACTCCAACACCATGGGCTTTTACCTTATTAAGTAGCCTTATGTGCAGTACCTTATCGAACGCCTTTTGGAAATCCAAATATATTACATCTACTGGTTTTCCTTTATCTATCCTGCTTGTTACCTCCTCAAAGAATTCTAATAAATTTGTCAGGCATGATTTCCCCTTCATGAAGTCCTGCTGACTCTGCTTGATTATATTTGTATTTCTAAATGCTTTGCTATTACACCCTTTATAATAGACGCCAACATTTTCCCATTGACAGATGTTAAGCTAACTGGCCTATCGTTTCCTGTGTTTTGTCTCCCTCCCTTTTTGAATAAGGGTGTTACATTGGTCGTTCTCCAATCCTCTGAGACTTTTCCAGAATCTAAGGATTCTTGGAAAAATTACTACCAGTGCATCCACTATCTCTCTAGCTACTTCCTTTAATATCCTAGGATGCAACCCATCAGGTCCAGGGGACTTATCGGCCTTTAGCTCCATTAGTTTCCCTAGTACTTTTCTCTAGTGATAGTTATTGTATTTATTTCCTCCCTGCACCCTTTTGCACCTATTTTGTATTCTTGGAATGCTATTAGTGTCCCCTACTGTGAAGACAGATTCAAAGTATTTATTCAACTCCTCTGCCATTTCCTGGTCCCCCATTATTATTTCCCCAGCCTCATTCTCTAAGGGGCCTATGTTCACTTTGGCCTCTCTCTTCTTACTGTCCCTTTTTATATTACTTGCTAGCTTACCCTCAAAGTTTACTTTCCCCTTCTTTATCTATTTTTTGGCCATCTTCTGTTGTTTTTTAAAACTTTTCCAATCCTGTGGCTTACCACTAATCTTTGCCACATTGTATGTTTTTTCTTTCAATTTGATGCTTTCTTTAACTTCCTTGGTTATCCATGGTTGCTTTATCCCCTTCCTGGACTCCTCCTTCCTCACTGGGATATATCTTTGTTGTGAGTCATGAACTATTTTCTTAAACATCTGCCATTGTTCATCAACCGTCTTTTCTGCTAAACTCCTTTCCCAGTCCGCTCCAGCCAACTCTGCCCTCATTCCTTTGTAATTACCCTTATTTAAGTTTAGCACAGTTGTTTCTGACCCAAGTTTCTCTCACTCAAACAGAATGCTAAATTCTACCATATATGGTCACTATTCCTAGGGGAATCCTTAACTCTGAGATCATTTATTAAACCTACCTCATTACACATTACCAGATCCAAAGTAGCCTGATCCCTGGTTGGATCCACAACATATTGTTCTAAGAAACTGTCCTGGACACACACAATGAATTCTTGCTTGTGTCTACCTCTGCCAATTTGATTTTCCCAATCTACATGAAGGTTAAAGTCACCCATGATTAATGTACTGCCTTTTTACATGCCCTCATTATCTCCTGATTTATTCTCTGTCCTACAGTATAGCTACCAACAGGGGGCCTATAGACTACTCCCACAAGTGTCGTCTTCCCCTTGTTATTTCTTACCTCCCCTTTCTTACTATCGTACTTATTCCATCTCGTACTAACAAAGCTACCCCACCGCCCTTTCCTTCCTGCCTGTCCTTTCGATAAGTCACAAACCCCTGAATATTTAGTTCCCAGCTTTGATCTCCTTGTAACCATGTCTCCGTAATAGCTTTAAGAGCATACCTATTAACCTCTATTTCTGCCATTAATTCATTCATGTTGTTCCAAATACTATGTGCATCTAAGTAAAGGGCCATTGATTTTGCTTTTTTACCATTTTTTCCCACTTTGACCCTATTTGCTGCTGTTTTTTTTGTTTGTACACCCTGTCCATTCCAGTCACACTCTGGGTATCATTACCTAATGGCTGCCCTGCAAGCCATTTTTGTTTTGTAAGCCTACGTCTCCCTTTTCCTGAACCCTCCCTTCCCTGAGTTAGTTTAAAGTCCTTTCTACAGCCCTAGTTATTTGGTTCACCAGGACACTGGTCCCAGCGTAGTTCAAATGAAGCTCATCCCACCAGAACAGCTCCCTTCTACCCCAGTATTGGTGCCAGTGCCCCATGAACTGAAACCCATTCCTCCCACACCAAACTCTGAGCCACACATTTAACTCCTTGACTTTATTTACCCTATGCCACTTTGCCCATTGCTCAGGTAGCAATCCTGAAATTATTATCTTGGAAGTTCTGTTTTTTTAGTTTAGCTCCAAACTGTTCAAATTCTTTTAGCTGAACCTCCTTTCTAGTCCTATCAATGTTGTTGGTCCCAACATGGATGATGTCAATGGGGTCCCTCCCCTCCCTCTCCAGCCCTGAGGAGATGCCCTTAACCTTGGCATCAGGCAGGTAACACAGCCTTTGGGGCTTATGCTCATGGCTGCAGAGAACAGTATCTAAAACAAAAACAGAATTACCTGGAAAAACTCAGCAGGTCTGGCAGCATCGGCGGAGAAGAAAAGAGTTGACGTTTCGAGTCCTCATGACCCTTCGACAGAACTTGAGTTCGATTCCAAGAAAGAGTTGAAATATAAGCTGGTTTAAGGTGAGTGGGGGGGGGGGCGGAGAGAGAGAGAGAGAGAGAGAAGTGGAGGGGGGGTGTGGTTGTAGGGACAAACAAGCAGTGATAGAAGCAGATCATCAAAAGATGTCAACAACAATAGAACAAAAGAACACATAGGTGTTAAAGTTGGTGATATTATCTAAATACATCTTCCCTTCACCCCCCCCTATCAGCATTCCGTAGGGATCGCTCCCTCCGGGACACCCTGGTCCACTCCTCCATCACCCCCTACTCCTCAACCCCCTCCTATGGCACCACCCCATGCCCACGCAAAAGATGCAACACCTGCCCCTTCACTTCCTCTCTCCTCACCGTCCAAGGGCCCAAACACTCCTTTCAAGTGAAGCAACATTTCACTTGCATTTCCCCCAACTTAGTCTACTGCATTCGTTGCTCCCAATGTGGTCTCCTCTACATTGGAGAGACCAAACGTAAACTGGGCGACGGCTTTGCAGAACACCTGCGGTCTGTCCGCAAGAATGACCCAAACCTCCCTGTCGCTTGCCATTTTAACACTCCACCCTGCTCTCTTGCCCACATGTCTGTCCTTGGCTTGCTGCATTGTTCCAGTGAAGCCCAACGCAAACTGGAGGAACAACACCTCATCTTCCGACTAGGGACTTTACAGCCTTCTGGACTGAATATTGAATTCAACAACTTTAGGTCGTGAGCTCCCTCCCCCATCCCCACCCCCTTTCTGTTTCCCCCTTCCTTTTTTTTCCAATAAATTATATAGAATTTTCTTTTCCCACCTATTTCCATTATTTTTAAATATCTTAAAATCTTTTATGCTCTCCCCACCCCCACTAGAGCTATACCTTGAGTGCCCTACCATCCATTCTTAATTAGCACATTCGTTTAGATAATATCACCAACTTTAACACCTATGTGTTCTTTTGTTCTATTGTTGTTGACATCTTTTGATGATCTGCTTCTATCACTGCTTGTTTGTCCCTACAACCACACCCCCCTCCACTTCTCTCTCTCTCTCTCTCCGCCCCCCCCCACACACCTTAAACCAGCTTATATTTCAACTCTTTCTTGGACTCGAACTCAAGTTCTGTCGAAGGGTCATGAGGACTCGAAACGTCAACTCTTTTCTTTTCCGCCGATGCTGCCAGACCTGCTGAGTTTTTCCAGGTAATTCTGTTTTTGTTTTGGATTTCCAGCATCCGCAGTTTTTTTGTTTTTCTGAGAACAGTATCTATCTCCCTAATTATACTGCCCCCTACCACTACTATGTTCCTATTTCCTCTCCCCACTTGAATGGTCAGTTTGCTCATCCTCCCTGCAGTCTCCACTCTCTTCACACAGCTTGCAAGAACCTTGTAACTGTGGACAGTTGCAGGGGTCGAGGCTCCTCGAACGCCATCCCCTGGGTCCACATACCTGCCTCACCTGCAGTCACACCCTCCTGTCCCTGATCACTGACCAAATGTGAATTACCTAATCTGAGGGGTGTGACCACCTCCTGGAGCAAAGTGTCCAGGTAACATTCCCCCTCCCTGAAGTGGCGCAATGTCTGCAGCTCAGACTCCAGCTCCTTAATTCGGATCTGAAGTTCCTCGAGCTGCAAACAATTGGTACAGATGTGTTCACTCTGGATCACCTTGGTGTCCAGCAAACCCAACATGCTGCAGCAGCAACACATCACCCATTCTGCCATTGCTATCATATTTTATTCAATTTATTATTTAATTACTCTAGCATCCCCACCCTTTACACTTTATTATAATTAATTTTTTTCTACAGATCAATATCGATCTTATATTTAACAAGCTGTCTTTAAGAAAAAGAGAAAAAAAAATAGAGATCTAAACACAAACTAAAGACCTTACTTTTACTTTAATGACTAGAAATATTCACCAATCCTCCTCACCAATCAGCTGCTCTCTGCACTCTTTCCCCTCTGGCACTCTTTAATGGTCTCACACTCTTCTCTCACTCACTCACTGTTAAAGGCCCTGCTCTTCTCACACTCTCTCCCTGTAAATGTCCACGCTGCTTCTCTCTCACTCTCTCACTGTAAATGACCCCACTCCTCTCATACTCTCTCCCTGTAAATGACCACGCTGCTTCTCTCTCACTCTCTCGCTGTAAATGACCGCACTGTTTCTCTCTCACTCTCTCGCTGTAAATGATCCCACTCCTCTCATACTCTCTCGCTGTAAATGACCACTCTGCTTCTCTCTCACTCGCTGTAAATGACCACACTGTTTCTCTCACACGCTCTCGCTGTAAATGACCACGCTATAGATGGTAAATAGCTTGTCTTGTGAAGTAAGCTTTCTTTTGTTCCCTGCCATTTGTGAAAGGTGCTGATTGTCATCCCCTCCAACAGCCCTCTGGTTGTGTCGCTCAGCAACTATTTATATATGCGCATGGATAGCAAGTGTTAATTGGAAGCGTCATTGAGTCCCATTTCATCTTCACTGTACATTCACATACATACACACATTCCCAGCAGGGTTAATTGTGTAGCAGTTTAGAACAGGAGCTGTTAATGTTAATTTTACAGCTAGGTTATGAGTTTTTGGGGAAAATGTTAGAATTCCACCAATTAGTGAAATACCGGACCTTAAATCAGATTCACACTGAACGTTTTTACGATGGAAGTTCATACCTTTTGAATTCAGTCAGTTTTTAAGTGAGCTTTTGATAAACATTCCCATCAATATATTTTAGAGAATATATCATTGTTGCTCAGCTTATACATGTATGGTCAATTGCATACATCCTTGCAGTGATAAAATGTTCCACGTAATTGCGAACTCAAAGTTAACTTAAATTCCGACCCCTTGAAGGGGTTACAGCTTTTCCATTAAACTTTCCTTGCCTTGCCATGCAGTCATCTCCCTGTGGGTGAACACTGGAAAAGACGTAGATGTGCATTACAATGGGAATGCAAATGCATTGACCCATTCATGATGTAACAGACCTACGAATCCATCCATTATGAAGTCTGGTACCTCTGTCTCCTTGCAGTAAAACTATGGGCCGGGGTTTTTAGAATGGTGGGTTTTCCCTTCCTGCCATCTGAGTCGACGACGGTGAATTCATCCCCACCAATACTGGCTTCCCCTCAGCTGTTTATCGCTCCAATGAACATTAGTTGACTGGAGATGGGGCTCCCGTCTCTCACTGGGGAAGGAGTCCTGGCTCAGAGAGTCCTCTCTGGTCCCAGCACGCCAGAAGCTGCAGTGGGCAGGACAGAGTCTTAAGTCCTGGGAGTCCAGGACCAGGGCCTGAATTGTCCCCTCATCGGGTGTCCGGGATTGGCGGGCCCAGGAGCAGCCAGGAAACCGGCACCCCCAGCCGCGATTTTACACTGGCTGGCCAATTAATGGTGAAAGGCTCAGCACTGCCGAGGTGCAGGCGAGAAGAGGGCAGGCAACGATGTCACCGTGGGGGTGGGTGAGCACGTTGAGAGAGCTCCCTGAAGGCAGACAGCTGCCTTGGAGCTGCAGACCTAAAAATAATAAAGTAAAGCATAAAAAAAATGTCCATAGGGCATGATCAAGCACCTGAAAGAATACCTCATTTAAAAAAATGCTGTCCCCAGATATTTCTTTTTAATTTATTCCCTGACGGAGATTTCATCCCGCCCTTGCATGAGGCTTCATGAAAGATGTAAAGGCCGTCTGGCCGATTGGCCCGTCCGCCAACTGTAAGGTTGGGCAGGCCCGAAAAATTACTTTCAATTGCGCGGTTAATTGGCTTAATTGTTGATGGACGTGCTTTTGACTGCCTGGTGGGCCCGCCAAGTGAAATATCGCTCGAGTGTGCGATGACCTTGGGACACTCGCCTGAGGTCATCCCGCACGATTTTACGCCTGACCGGGTCGGGCCCACACCCGCAGAACATAAAATTCTGCCTCAGGTCAGTGTTGGGGTGGTGGGGGGTGGGGTGGTCTCAGGGTGGGAGTGCTGGTAAGGTTTCGAAAGGATATCAGTCAGCCTGGGTGGGTTTTTAACAACAATCGATGATAGTTTCATGGTCACTACTACTGAGGTTAGCTCTATAATTCCAGATTTATTAATTGAATTTGAATTCCGTTGTAGCATGTTGGAATTTGAACCCGTGCCCCCAGAACATGAGCCTGGGCCTTTGCGTTACTAGCCCAGTGACATTACTGCTATGCCATCATCTCCCACCTTCCCATTGTTGATTTACAGACTTGTGTTCTGATCTTGACCTGGCTAATGCCACTGACGTTATGTTGCAATGTGTGATCCTGGCAGTCTGGTCCTTCGACCCAGCTTTTCCCTTCCATTTCAGAATAAGCAAGCTGACAGGCAATGACCCTGGCAACAAATTGTGCCCAGACATTCACACCTACCCATGCCCACAGGCTTCAGCTACAGAAAAATACTCTTGTTTAATCCCCACGCAATCAAGCTCTGATTTGTGACCCTCATTTTCGAGAACAGGTGTTGTGAGTACATTTTTCATTCGCTCTTTGGAGAAACTGAAGACTTAGTTAATGATGAGGAGTTAGCTCTGCTTTGCTACTGGTTGGTGTAGGTGAGACCATTTTGTTTATGGGAGCAGCCCATTTTTCCATTGTTATTGGTGGGATTTGACTGGAGCAATTGAACGGTTTGGGAGTGTGCCGGTGGAGGGACTGAATAGTGAGAAGGACAGTATATAGCATCTTTGGGGGCAGTTGGTTCAATTATTCTGTGTTTGATTTTGTGAGTCTGTTTACTATTGATGCTCACTGTGCTTGATTAGTTAAGTCTGGGCGTGGACTCAGAGAAAAGTAAACAAAGTTTGTAGAGAGGCCTGGAAGCCTGAGCTGTAAGCATGGGTGTAGACATTTTGTGACGGCATCGATATTTTCAAGTACTGTATCTAAAGTTCTTGGACACATCAAAACTATTGTCACCTCTGCATGGATCTGAGAGATAAAATGTATATGAAATGTACAACAGTTGGTTTTATTGAGGTGTTGTACTGGAGGGAGATGGCGGCATCGTGGTAATGTCGCTGGACTAGTAATCCAGAGGCCCAGGCTAAACCAGACATGGGCTCAGGTCTGAACTAGACAAGAGTTCAAATCCCACCACAGCAGCTGGTAGAATTTGAATTCAGTTAATAAATCTACAATATAAAGCTAGTCTCAGTGATGGTGGCCATGAAACTATCATCGATTGTTGTAAAAAAAAAACATCTGGTTCACTATTGCCCTTTAGGGAAGGAAATCGATCGTCCTTACCTGGTCTGGCCTACATGTGACTCCAGACCCACAGCAATATGGCTGACTCTTAACTGCCCCTGAAATGGCCCAGCAAACTGCTCAACGCAAGGGCAGTTAGGGCTGGGCAACAAATGCTGGCCTTGCCAGCGACGCCAACATAGCATGAAAGAATAAAGAAAGAAGAAAAGCAATGACGAGTTGAGAGACTGGAGGAGTTAATCTGATGGTGCGTATTGGAGTTGGAGTAATGAGCAGCGATTTTCTTTTAAATTTTGGGTGGATGGAGAAGAGTAAAACAGTGGAAACAAACGTCAGTGAGAAAGGAGTAGTCAAAAATCAAAATAAATGCCACGGAACTAATGTTCTAAAAACGTGACAGTGGGGGGCAGGCCTTCAAAAAGCAAGAACATCAGATGAGGGAGACTTAAAAATAAGGCACATCAGCAAGGCTTCCAAAGTAAGAGAAGGTAAAAATAAATGTTCTGCAATGGTCCTATCAAAGCACATGTAAAACGCCATGGGCCCCATGAAAGTATGTTCAGTAAGGCTACATGCACAGCCACAACAGCTCAATTCAGACATTGACTGGCTGTACTAAAATAAATACCCTTCAGCACTCCACCTGGACAAAGGTGCGGTTAGCATATTCAGATGGCTTCCATTAAAAATGTGGACATGTTGGGGTGGAAATTCATCTTGGGAGGTGGCACAAAACAGATGGGGTCTGATCAACCTGCACAGTGCCTGATACTCAGGTCCGTTGACTGCAATATTAGGTGATGTGCGTAAGGGGCGGCCGATCTGATACTGTAGTGGAAGGATCTGGTACCTAAAGGGTTAACATGACACTGAGTACTGTACCTCCCACATGATGATGTAAGAAGGCACATGACCTAGAACCGAGGCCAATTTAGAGATGAGAAGCGATGTGCAAGGACCTCACACCGACTGTAAATATGTTCATAGTTAAGCATTGTTAATAAGGATTTCCTTAAACAGCTTATACAAGACTGTGTCATGGTGTCCAAGCAGTACCCTTCAAGCCTAGCAACAACAGAATATATCATGGTAACAGCGGTCGGATCCTTCAGATGCCACCTGTCTCAGGCTGAGATGAATTTCTACTACGAGAACTTTTAATGGTAGAAGTTGGCAAACAATTTCCCTGGACCGGAGAAGGAGAGAACTTCTAGGTTTTTCTTTGTCCCAAACCCTTCACTCACCACCTTCCCCTTCACTTAGTGAGTCGGGAAGAGATGGCCCTTCATATGAAGGAGGGACAAAGAAATAAAGGGCGATTGATGGGTTCCCGGCAGAAGCCTCCTCCTGGTCAGCTGAATAAGCGGCATTATCAGAGCCAAGAATATTGTTCAGCAAAATGCTGGAGAGGTGACCAAATTGTTTGGCCATTGGAAGAGAATCTTACAGCACACGTTGCCAAAAGTCTGGAGAGCCAGCTGCATTTGGCCTTTCGGGGACTCCGGCCAATGAAAATTCTCCGTTGGGATGATATTGATCTTTTAAGTGAAGACTCCGTACTTGCAGTTCTTCATGTTTCCTTCTGTAGGTGAAAGCTGATTCCCTGTGTCTTTTGTGTAGATAACAACAGTGCCTGTTATCACAGTAGGTGCAAATTGAATCTGGAACTTGGGCTCTTAAATAAACATTCTCTTCAACTGAGCTGACTGTGATGAAAATTGCTCTCTGTGCCATTGAAGAAGTGATGCTCTTCTATTGTTTCCTCATGGTGAATTAATCACTTCAAAATGAAATTGATCGTTGCGTTATTGCAAATAAAACTTTACATTTTTCTTTCTGGGAACCAGAGCTAATCTCAGCTGAAATTGTAAGGGCTGGAATTTTCCATCCCCATTGGCGTTGGCATCATGGTGGGCATGGGCGGACAGTGTGGTGAAAAATCAGTTTCACGCCATGGTGAAACCAGTTTGCGATCGTCCTCTCCACCCGTCAGTGTTGAGCTGCCATTCCCGCTGCCACGCATTGGGAACATCCTTTTAATACATCTGCCCTGTATTATAAGCCCTGCTCGCCGGAATCAACCCCCCCCCCCCCCCCCCCCATGCTGGATCATCCGGGCAATCAAGCCGACATGTTTCCCAATTTACATTAGCCACGTGCACCTGGTGGGCTGCACTTCACTCAGGGCTTTGAGGTTTGTTTGCCCACCTTGCTTCGGGCAGCACTCGCAGTCATCAGCGCCAGGCTTCACAGGCAGCTCCACATCACTTCTAGAGAGGCTCATGAGTAGGTCTCTGCTTACGAGACCAGCCGTAAGGTGGGGATGGCTTGTCACTGGTTGCAGGGCTAGGGCTTGCTTGGAGAAGTGGCCTCAGGCGAGGGAAGAGGCTGCAGGATGACGGCTGTACGGGGGAGGTGGAGTGTTTTGGGGGACATGTTGATCTGTGCAAGCAGCCTCAAGATGGTGAGGGCCGGGGAGGCAGTCTCCAGAGGAGATGAGGCCAGATGGCGATGTGAGGGTGTGTGTGAGAGAGTGGGCGGTGATGTCCCTTGAGCTGGCAGTGAGTGAGATGCCAGTGAATGTGCGATGGGCTTGAGTGGGTGAGTTGAGATTGATGAGATGGTTGCCTTACCCTGGCGGGACGGATAAGATCATTCATCCGTTTTCTGCACTGGATGGCCAACCTCTTGTGTGCAGCATTGGCACTGACTGCCTCTGCCATCACCTCCCAGGCCAGAGTGTTGAGACTGATGGGCCTCCTGTGGCCAGAGCGGGGGTAGAGGATATCGCGGTGGGCCTCCATGGCATCCAGAAGATCCAGAAGGCGCCCCAGGGATGTGTCACTGAATCGGTCAGTGGTGGGGGGTTGGGGGGGGTTTGTGGGGGGGACAGGGGGAGTGTGCTAGGCCGTCTTGGCTTTTGGGGCCATGCCTTCACCGGTGCCCTCCTAGGTTGCAAGCATTGGGAAGTGTGTGCACGTCTGCAGTTTAAATATGGCACCCTGAGCGAGGAAGCAGTAAGGAAATGGTGTGGCAGGCAAATCAGAAGCCGCCCACCTGCGGACAGCGTGTTTCCTGTGGCTGCATTATTAATGAGGGCAGGAATGGATGATACAGTGCGAAAAGACACCATTGCGGCCGGCGGGGTAAAATGTCCTTTTTCCCGCCCGCTACCCCACACACTGCATCTGGGATGATTCTGCTCTAGGTCTTTGAAACGTATATTTTTCATTTCTTTACATGGGATGGGGGCATCGCTGACAAAGCCAGCATTTGTTGCCCATCCCTAATTGCCCTTGAACTGAGTGGCTTGTTAGGCCAGTTCAGAGGGAGTTAAGAGTCAACCCCATTGCTGTGGGCCTGAAGTCACACGTATGCCAGATGAGGTAAGAATGGGAGATTTTCCTCCCTCAAGGACATTAGTGAACCAGATGGGTTTTTACAACAATCAATGATAATCTCAGTAATGCCATGAGAACTAGCTTTATATTCTTGGTTCAAATTCCATCAGCTGCCGTGGTGGGATTTGAACCCATGATCCCAGAGCACTAGCCTGGATCACTATGCTACAGTATCCCCTATTCTATGTCATGATTGTTGGGAGTGAGGGGAGAATGGAAGGCAGCAATACTATGGGTTTTGTGCTTTATGTTAACATGAAATCGTTTGTATATTTTTCCTTTCCTTGATTCATCTTGTGTTCTATTGTCAAGATCAGCGTGTCTTGACCAGAGTTCTTTGGAACACGAGGTTTCTACACATCTACACATTTCCAGGTCATTTGAAAATTGTACTTTCTTTTTCAATTTTTCAAGATATGTTGTTCTTGCATTTAATGAAAAATAATCATCCATTCATTCATAAGTTTATATATATCGGTGTGAGGAAGGAGAGAGGATTGGGGCTGCACACACATGTTCCACATGTCTCACACACACATTCCACATGTGTGTATATATACACACAAACACACACATGTTCCACGTGTGTACACACACACATTCCACATGTGTGTATATATACACACACACATGTTCGATGTGTGTACACACACACATGTTCCACGTGTGTACACACACACACACACACACGTTCCACATGTGTACTGTTATGATCCCCAGCTTATATTACTCCTGGGAAAGCCTGATCCCAGAGTGGAACTCAGCTTGATAGATCCTATTTTTTGTTTAGATATGTGGAGAGTAGCCACTGAACAGAGTGACAGAAGTCAGCTAATGAACTTTTAACAAAAGAATAAAACATTTATTTAACAGGAAAAGATGAATACTCCTTCACCACAACTATACCTTTTCAGATATATACAGAATTGTAAGAATAGCACAAAGTTTTTCTTGTACTCTCATGTTCCCAGTAAGTACACAGCCCATATAAACCAATAGGTGACCAGTGGTCAGACACACCACACTCTGAAACCAAGTGACAGATGCCACCTCAACCAGATGCTATGGATCTCTCGTCAACTCCCCCCAGACGCTTGTCATACCATGAGCCAACCAGTCTCCCTGAACTCTGTTTTTCACATGAGGGTTTCCAATCTCCACTCTCCAAGAACTCGCTTTGAAATCTTCTCCCAAACCCTTCTGCAAGGTTTCACCTCCAGGGTTTCGAACTCTCCTTCTGATGTTCCTCTCTCCACGTGCATTGAAGCTTTCTTCCACTTGCTCTCTCTCACTGACTCAGCTGTCAACAGTACACCACTGCTTCACATGTCCATAGCAAAGAGCTACAGACCTTAGCCGTCTCTTTGGACCTTCTGGCCTCATGCTTTAAAACTGCTTCCTGCAGCTTTTCTCCCTTTAAGCTTGGAGCCTTCCTCTGCTCCTCACTCTTCACAGGACCTTTTCCAGGTTCCTGTCCTTCCGTTGGCTAAAAGGTCTGCTTGGGATCCTTCCTGTTCCACTCACCTGGATTTGGGGACTTTCTTCTTTAGCTTGGGACTTGCTATCTGTCCCTTTGCTCCACTCCCTCTCTGGCATCTACTTTTAACCAACTTTGGTTTGGGACTGGCTCTCTGCCCCTTCTAGGTTGCTTCTGCTTGGCAGCCGCTCCCAACTGAACCCAAAACTGCTGTTCCTTTAGTTTTCCGGTGTGAGGATGGGAGGGAGGGCCCTGACTCTCTGGACTCCTGTTGAAAGGCAACAGCACAGTTTTTTTTCCACTGCTATGTTTGCTTAACTTCTCTTAAGAGTTGTAAAACTCATTAGAATTGCAGGCATCTTTTAAAGTGAAACTAAAACTCAACTTGACCTTTTCATAACACAACAAATACAGAAATACAAATCAAACTTAAACTTTAAAGCTAAAATTCATACCTAACACCCACAAATACAAAAAGAACTTACTTAAACTGTCTCTGTTTCCTAACAGTGTATACACACACACACATACACACATTCCTTATGTGCGTACGCACACACACAAACATGTGCAGACACATACACAAACACGTACACACACACACAAATTCCATATGTGCGCACGTGCACACACATACACATGTACAAATGCACACGCACACACAGGTTCTACTTGTGTATACACACACGTACCACATGCGCGTGTGTGCGCGCACACATCGCATGCACACATCACATGCGCACGCACATATACGCACACACACACTTAGCCCACACTTCTCCCCCCCACACATTCACCCCCCCCACGTACATTCACCCCCTCACACACATTCACCCCCCCACACACATGTTCCACTTGTGTGTATACGCATGCATACATTCATACATTCTCTTGCCTCTCACACACACACATACACATTCACTCCCCCATATACAAAAACACACACATATCCACCCACCTTCCCCCCCCCCCCCCCCCCCCCCCCCTTCCTTAGACAGTCAAGTTGGGAGGCAGGTCTGTGTCAGTTCTCTCTTGTAGCTTCTAATAATCACGTACAGGCAGCACCCTTGGTCCTTGAGCAGATTAATTGCAGAAGAATTGTGGGCTGTCTGTGTGAGGGAGGGCCTGTGTTACAATAATTCCCATGCAGCTGCGGCTATGAAAAGGTGAAGCAGCCATCCAGGAAGCACATGATTAGTGAGTTTAGATGGCACATAACTTTTGGCAGCTAACATTCCTTATATGGCACAAGAAATCCTTGGTTTGGAAAAGAATCCAGGTCGGAAAGAAAATTGTGCGGGCAGGGAAAACAGCCTGTGGGCAACTGATGGATTTGTGTGGGTTTCAGACCTCCATTTAGGAGGATGGAGAAGTGAAGGGGCTGCTGCATGAGGTGGCTACGAGAGAGGTTGTCTTGTTGCCTGAGTATCCTCTGCAGAGGAGTGTACTACAGCACGCCAATCAGGACATGGTGGTCAGGGTCAACACTGTATACGTTATCCATATGACCTGAGAACTCATGAAAAGACCCATGGCGTTTCTTAAAGAAGCTGCCAAAATAAGGCTACCCAACAAGTGGTAGATTGCCCCCTTTATACAAGCCTGTCAACTTGTTGTGCAGTTACTGCTGGCCCATACCAAGCCCCAAGACAGCCATGCAACCTTCTATTTCTTTATCAAGCATGTTCAAGCTGCAACTTAACAACCGAGACTCTGCCAGGCTGCCCTCTTAAATCATTGTAATACAACCTCCCATGCAGCACGGAAACCACTACTAAGCCTAGGACAAGATGGCAAGAAAGCGGACTCGAAGCATAGAAGAGCCAGGAGCTGCAAAACTTTGAGTAACTTCGAGGAGGCCGCTTTGGAGGGAAAAGTGAATCTGGTCCAATGGTGTAGATATTCCCAATGCTCACCTGCAAAAAGGTGGAGAGGGTGCTTTTTAATTGCAGCTGGTAGTACTCTCCCAATTGTGGGGGTTGGCAGGGTCTCCTTGGCCAGTCTTTCACTTTGTACCACTCCAACTGTTAAGCACTTAACTTAGAGCCTCATATTTAATGCTGAATTTCTGGCCAAGTAGTATTTGTCTCTGCAGCTTGGAGTAAGAAACTCTGAGTCAGAGTGAAAATACTCTTGAAGTCACTTCACAGATTCCACTCTTGCCCCCGCCCCCCCACCCCACTCCTTGTTGAGGGACCATCTTGTTTTTGTAAATGCTCTATTTCGTGTAGGCTTTTGGTGATTACTCCATTCTGCCATCATGGCAGATGAATGTCCTGGATTGTACCTTTGCTCTAATGGTGGGTGAGAGCACGTGGTTTTCCTATTAAATCACTGCTTCTGCTCACCACCTTGTAGCCTCACCCAGTGTAGAGATGGGGAAGTCTACTCTTGTAACTGTGCCTACTGCTATAACACTTAGAGTCCAACAGAAGACCGGCTAAAAATGAAAACTGTACCCAAAAATTCCTAGTGAAAGTGTGTTCAGCTTGCCGCCAATGCGCTGTGCAAATTCTGAGGCTAATAATCCATTTGATGGTCCAACCTAAACTTTTTGAGTGATCAGAAGCCTATACATCCTGTATTAAAGAAGTTGCACCATCCTACAGAGGATAGCCTTGCAAGACAGGTCTTGATAATGAACCAATTGCAGCTCTCTAACATGGCAGCAGTAATTTTGTGTTTCTAAATGCAATGGTGTTAATTATATTTCCAGGACTTCGCAAGGACACCAAGTTGACAACCAAGAGACATTTGAAAAATATATAATTAGGACAATTGTAGTTGATCCCATCATTGCTGCCAAGCTGGTCACGTGCCCTACCAAGCTGATTTGTTTCTGTACTTGCTTTTCTTGGACGTCAAAAGCAACCACCTGCATGTGAAATGAATCTTAAGCCGGTGTAGAATAATATCCTAAGGGCAAGTAACAACCCAGCTGATCAACTATCACCACAGCTAGTTGAGTAGAGGGATCTTTCTCCAACATGTGACGCTCTTTGGAAAGCACAACTCTTACTGCTATTTGAGACTGGACTCTCTCTGTTTAACATTGTGTTGGGCTGGCGAAATGACTTGAACTGGGGGAGCAGACCACTTGCCTTTAATTGTGGCTTTTTACGCGATGTGTTTGTGAGCTGTGAGCTATAAAATGTGTGTCATCTCTCATTCGCTTCACATTTGAAATGTTAGTGTTCCAAGTGCCAGATCGGCAGTACCTGATCATTTCCAATTATTGCCTTACTTTTCTGGATGGGAAATTCAAGCATGTTTGTCTTTCCAACAGTAAACAAACAAGCAAAATATTTTCAACACCCATGGCAAACATCCAGAAAGTTCCAAATGCCCTCCCAAAGTGCTGCCTGCCCGGTCATTGGTTATGAAGCACTGATGGCTGCAGAGAATATTGCGCATTTAAACCTGTTGGAGATTCATGTCGTTAAAATTTATATTTATGTAATCCTCTTTGGGGCTGCACTTCAAGAAATAGCTCCTAATTTTAGCTGCTGGTGGAACCCAAGTCTTGCTGTCATTCAGGAGATCTCACATTAGCTTGAAGAGTCACAGGATCTCAAAATTTTGAGTTTTTTCTCCCCTAGGACTGGGTTTGAATGTGCTCAAGGTCACTGGGCTAAGTCTGCTCTATCTGCTGACTCCAATGTCTCTCGTGTGTTTAGCTATCAGATTCTGATTCCCCAAAATGTTTGCGCCAAACACAAGATTATTGAGATAAAACACTTCTATTCATATTTGAAGTGGTTTTTTTTGGAAAATTTCAAGCAATAAAAGTTGAAGACTTACTCCTAACTAACTCTATGATTGATTTCATTTTTTTCTTTTCCATGAAAAGGATACTATCTAAAAATCAGATATTTCAGATATTTGCAGTGTGTTAATATCATTGAACGTTTGGGGAGACATCATCACACTGGAATAAGACCCAGTTTAAAATATTGATGACAATTTAGTGTTAGTAGCTTCCCCAAGTGGTGCTTTCTTGAATTGAATAAGCAACTAGTTTGCAAACCTCTACTAAAGCTGTTTTCTGAGACAAGGCTGGCAGTGCACGTCTTTGTTCGGAAGCTAGGGAACAAAGTTTGGAGCAGGGATTGGAAACAATGGCTTCAGTTTACCCAGTATTTAATTGGAGAAGATTTCTGCTTGTCCAGTGCTTGATGTCAGATGAACATTCTGATAATTTAGCAACAGTGGATGAGCTGAGTGAGGTGGTGGTGGTGTGGTAGAGCTCAGGGTCACCAGCATACATGTGAAAGCTAACACCTTCTAATGTCTTTGGATGATGTTGCCAGGGAGAAGCATGTAGATAAGAAATAGGAGGGGGCTAAGGATACGTCCCTCGGGGGCGGGGGGGGGGGGGGGGGGGGGGGTGGGGGGGTGGGGGGGCACAAGAGGTAACAATGTGGGAGGGGGAAGAGAAGCCATTACAAGTGATTCTCTGGCTACAATTATATAGGTAAGAATGGAAAGAGTGCCACCCCACCCAGCTGGATGACAGTGGAGAGGCGTTGGAGGAGGATGGCATGGTCAGCTGTGTCGAAGGCTGCCGGTAGGTTGAGAAAGACAAAGAGGGAAAGTTTACCTTTGTCACAGTCACATAGGATGTCACTTGTGATTTTGGTGAGAGCTGCTTTGGTACTGTGGCAGGGACAGAAACCTGGATTATGGAGTTCAGGGAAAGGTGGGAACAGATTTGGGAGGTGACGACATGTCCAAGGACTTTGGAGAGGAAAGGGAGGTTGGAGATGGGACAGTAGTTTGCAAAGACGATGGGGTCAAGGGTTGTTTTTTTAAGGAGCAGGGAATTACAGTGAAAGCTACCTGAAAGTTGAATTGTTCTGTAATCTGTGATCACATGCCATATCCAAATTGTCTGCTCTATCCACAGTAGTAGGCAGCAGACTCCTAAAGTATTGTCTGCATGCTTCACCTTGATCTCTGCCTTTCCGTCTTGGCTCTTTGCCTCACTGTCTGGGCACTCTGCCTCACTCTTTACCTGAGTATGACTATGGTTCACTGTCTCTTACCCTTGTCTGTCTCCCATCACTTTCCCCGGCTCACTCGCTAACTCTTGCCATTGTGATCAATGAGGAAACAGTTATAGCTAGCCAGTTGCAGAGATGCTTCTCCATTCTTTGGAGAACCAAAGTACCACTCTTTGGTACTAACCTTCTCAATTCTTTGTCTGAATTTTCCCTTCACAAGAAAAAAAAGAACTTGCATTTTTTTTATACCCTCAAGGGATTTGGGCACTGCTGACCAGGTCAACATTTATAACCCTTGAGAGATTAGTGGTGGGCCAAATTCTTGAACCATTGAAGTTGGTGCAGGTACACCCACAGACCTGTTAGGAAGTGAGTTCCAGGATTTTGACCCGGCGACAGTGAAGGGACGGCATTATAGTTGCACATCAGGATGGTACATGGCTTGGAGGGGAACTTGCAGGTGGTGGTGTTCCATGCGCCTGCTGCTCCTTATCTTTCGAGGTGGTAGCGGTTGTGGCTTTGGAAGGTGGTGTTGAAGGAGCCTTGGTGAGTTCCTGCAGTGCATCTTGTAGATGGTACACACTGCTGCTACTGTGCGTCGGTGGTGGAGGGAGTGAATGTTTAAGGTACCAATCAAATGGGCTGCCTGGTCCTGGATGGTGTCGAGCTTCTTGAGTCTTACTAGATCTGCACTCATCCAGGCAAGTGGAGAGTATTCCATCACACTCCTGACCTGTGCCTTGTAAATAGTGGACACCTGTAACAAGTTTTCACAAAGTGTTTTGCAGCCACTGAAGTACTTTTGAAGTGTCAGGAAACAATATGCACACAAGTGTGCAGAACCAAACTGAGTGAATTTTATAATGATGTCATAAAAAAGGAATGAGACCAATGAAATGTGGCGAATTAGTCCTGCATCTGCATCTCATTGCTTTATTCTGTGCAAAATTGACATTTCGGTTATACACTTGGTTTTCAGAATTTAAAGATGTCAATTTTATTCCTGTGCAGCATTAATAATGGGATCCTTCAAGCAGAACAATATGTCATCTGTGTTATTAAGCAGCCTGCGCAAATTTCTATGAGCATATTTCAGTGTAATTAGTTTGGCTGTCGGTGAGATTTGAAGAGACTGTGCCTTGTGGTTCCTGTAAATCAGAATCTATCCAGTGTTGACAGAATGTTATCCTTGGAGCAGGGGGAAGGCCCAGGAGATGGGAAATAGAGAAAAAAAATTAGCAGAGAGCAAGCATTCTTAAGGTGCATGGATAATTGAGTTTGTCACTTGTGTCAAATTAAGACAGAATATGTAATGATAGAAAACACAAATAAGAGCTTTTAGCTTTGAAAGGTGAGCCGAACACAACCGCTAGAAATTAAGCAGCATGGCCAGGCACAGACCTCTGTTAGAAAAGCATACTAAATAATGCTAATGTGCCTTTGTCACTCATGAGGGCATAGTCTTTTGCATCAATCTGATTATCACCCTACCTGCCTGAGCATGAAGTACTTGTGCGAGGGCTAGAGTTCAAAACAATTAGTTTACTGCTTAACTAGAAGCAATTCTGTATTCCCTTCCTCCTCCCGCCAGCCCATTGTATAGCCAAGGAATGCAGACAAGGCAAGGCCTCTGGCTTGACATCTGAGCTGTTTGGTTGATCTCTACTGGGTGACAGTGCCGCGACGAATGGCGTCATCAACCTGGGCCGTGAGTGCATTTTTCCATATTCTTCATAAAGAAATTTTTGCCACTGATTGGAAACCGTTTGTCTGACTCTGTGAGGTGATATGCAAGTGCAGCCCTGAACAATTGCAGCCTTTTATGCAGAGCCTGACTTTTGCAGGCAAGGTAGTCTTCTTGACCCATTAATTCAGATTAAAGTGTTGGCGTAGTTTGCCCTGGGGTCTAAGGGCTTCAGTTGTGCTGGAAAATATCTGGGTGCGGGGATAAGTATTTTCTTTACGTGTGTCCCCTTTGAAATTGTTACCACAGCTTGTCTAATATTGCCATTGCTGGCTTGTTTTACCTCCCTCATTGACCTATTATTTTCCCTTGTGGGAGATGGGAGATGGGAGATGGGAGATGGGAGATGGGAGATGGGGGGCGGGGGGTGGGGTGTAGGCTGGTGGTGGTGATATTGTACTTAAAGCAGAAAGTGAGCAGTTATTGGTGAGAGATAAGCTAGTTTACCTTCTCGGGGGCCCTGACTCTGCAGTGACAAGATCCTCACTTTGTCCCTGGTCTTTCTTGTGTTTTTTCATAAGTTGATTCAGTATCTGTTGATAGAAGCACAGTGTCAGTTGGGAGTAATGCGGTGTCATGTCTTTCAGAATCCATTCATCTAACAAATAACACCTTATCCCTATGTGGGATTTGATTTAATGTAAATATTGCCCTGATCAAACTTTTTGAGCTTACTAATGGGATGATCATTATCATAATGACTGAGCAGTTGGTGCGATGGTAGAATTTTCTATTTGATCAGAGTAGCATATGAGAAGATTGCTCATTGAACTGATAAATTATTATAAGTAAAATCTATGGCAGGAGCTCTTAGTTGGGATAAAACAAATGCCTCATTTATATCTCTTTATGCTTAAAATAAGGGGCATAATTTGCTGTAGGAGTGATTCTAATCACATTTGCAATTAGGTAGACTTGCTCTTGGCATGTTTTAAGTTTTTATGCTTTTTGCTCAAAGCCATGAAAAATTGCAGCACCTGAGACCCGAGTGAACAAGGCAAGCGGCTGTGTATCTCCGTAATCAGATTGAAGGTTTGAGAAATAAACAGTGCAAGGACTGAGAAGGAAGTGTAAATTAGAGTGGGTGAATTCAATGTCATATCTGGTATGGAAAGAGAATGAGGGAGAAAAAAAGAAAGATTGGATTAATTGAGAGAAAGACGGAGAGGAAAGCAAATCCCTTCATTTTAAATTTTATATTTTTAAAATTTCCAACAACAATTAAAACTTGACAGAATGAGACTCCACACTTATACACGGGTTCTTGATTATTCTCTGACAATACTGGAGTACTTACACACAACCAGAAACTGACATCTTGTTATTTAGTTAAAGCAATTATTTTTCGGTAATTGTAAATCCAACTGTGGGACAGACAAATGATGCTCATGGGCAAAGTTCTCAGTTTGTTTGATGATCTCTCATTTTCTTCCTGTTTTACTCTCTTTTTTCCCTTTATTCTCATACTCACTCCTTCTCCACCGCCAACCTTTTTCTTCCCCCCCTCCCCAGCTCCAAGTTCTTAGCTTCAAAGGCGCTGAAGGAATCCAACATAGTAAAATTTAAAATTCCAACGGTTTATTTCAGAGTTTTATGGTGACCTATAGAGTCTGCAGCAAAAACGATATGCACAGTGTTGTTACAATGAAACAATGATAGGACACATGCCTGTCTGTTGCCATGTTACAAATACCTTGGCAATAGTATTTTTGTTTTAGTAGAGTTGTGATGATGTCTGAGTAACATTTAGCAACAGTTGCAAAATAGAATGAACACTACATTTAGCTGTCTGTGCTTAATAAAAGACTACCCTTTTTAAATTTATGGGAATCCCAGTTTGAAGTTGACCTAAGCCAACATTGTTAACAACCTGATTCCCCATCTCCATGCTCCAATGTGGCCAAGCTGTTTCTTAGTCTTCTGTGCATTTGTGAAATGCAACCTTCTAATGCAATGATCAGATATTAGAATAGCAATTATGAGTTCAAAACTGAAGTGCTGATGGTGAGATAGAAGATGTTTCTGGAAACTTTAACTGCAGCAGGTAATTCAACAGAGGAGCTGCACAATCAATTGGATTGTGCACTGTGGCTGGGCATGACAGCTCCACCAACTTGTGTCTGCTCGGAGAAAACAGCAAGGGGGTCTCCACAGCAGTGAAAAATGCTCAGTTCCCAGACGTATCCAAGAGAAAATGGACTGGAGACCTATTATGAGCTAACGAACAATAGCTGACAGGTAAAGACCCTCAGGTCCATCCAGCCTGCCCCACACAATTGCAAACCCTTGTGCGTCACGCTATATAGCTGTTACCCTGCCCAGCCCACCCGGAAAGCAGGTGGTCTCCTGGAAGAGGTGAAAAAAACAGATTTTAAAAATTCAGCCCAATGTGCATGGAAAAGTCCTTGGAAATTCCTCTCTGACACTCTTAGTCAATCAAAACTAGTCTAGGAGCTCGTTCTGGCCCTGATAACTCCTTGGTACCTCTGTTGTAGGAGGTGATCTCTACTCCAGCAAAAACAGGTCCAAATCTCACTTGAAGATATTTAAACAGTCAGCATCCACAGCTTGATCCAGAGGTCCCTTATTCACTGGACGAATAACCACCTCCATCATTGCATCATACCTCAATCACCTCCCCATTTTACACCGACCCTGGATTTCTGAGTCTTCCTCAAGTGGGCAGAGTAGGCATGCAGCCCCGGGAGATGGAGGCCCCGTGTTGGCATTAGAATAAAGCCGGAGGGCATTTTTCAGGTGCTCCTGCTTCACCTTCACCTTTGGCTCAATGCCGCCGCCCCCCTCCTCCCCCCCACCCCCCCGACCAAGCAGAGGGGATTCCTTTGCCCCTGCAGAGGCCAATTTACTTCATCATTTCCACACACTCCCCTCCCCAGACTGCTGTGCAGTCTTCTGGCTGCAGTTCTTGAGCAGGCATTGTAAAGGCCGAACAAGTCTTTCAGATCTTGCTGTTGTGCTCCTGCCTTCACTTCCTGATCCCAGGTTGAAACCCTGCTGTGCAAATTGGGGCAGGAAAATGATGGATGCTTTTCTGCAGCTGTGCAGCACACCCCCCGGTGCTGTACCTGCAGGGTGCCTGAGAGGTAAGTCAGAGGCACTTGGTCATTTTTGCTCAACCCAAGCCTGCCTCCTATGCTTACATTGTGCTGCTTCAGAAGGTGTATACAACAGACGCTGAGTTCACTAGAAACTGGGACTGATTTGGAGCAATGTACTGATTGCACCTCTGTAAGTAATCAGAGGTTTGAATCAGGAAGACACAAGGTCTGTTCTAACCCTCAATTAGCTGTGTAATGATGGCATTCAAAGGGCTCACACTGTAATTCCTGATAATGTGACCCATTAAACTTGCTTGCAAATCATAAAGCTTCCCTGTGAATGGTAACAGAGGTAGATATTAAACCTCCCAGCTTGTTGGTTATCATTCGCCACAGACCAGTGGATTCTGCTGCTGAAAATCAAGAGTCGTGTTACCTCCAAGCTGCACCAATTGGGCACTTAAGGCAGTTTTGTGCATCTAGAGAATTTGGAAAGAAGTCAGGGAATTTCTTTGAAGTACACTTCCGCGATTGAAAGTTAGGGAGCTTGTCTATCAGCTTGCCTATCAGTTGCCACACAAGGTACACCTCACAAAACCAAGTTCAGCTTTGGGAAATGCCAGTAATGTTCCTTAGCTTGTCGTAGGCTGAATTTCTTCCAAGTGTTGCTGCGGAAGAAACTTGCTTTTGTTACTTATTGCAAGCGGCCCTGGGATTTTAAACTTCATTTGCAGTCAGCTTTTTCACTTGCTTTGCAGTCCATATCTTTACACTTTTTAATAATTCACACCTCTCTGTTTCCATGCTCGTAATCGAGAAGCAAGTGGGCAATTCAATTTGAGTAGAATATTTATGTATGATATATGTTTAAAACAGACGAAACTAGCCCAATCAAGAAAGGTTTATTCTGCTGTCAGATGCTTCCTTCTGATATGCGTTCGAACTTTGAGGGAAACAAAGGTGATTTTTATTTTTTTACCAGTGAATGACGGCACTGTTTTAGTCAGACAGTGCTTCTTCTATTGGGGAAGTGTTCTGATAAAGGATTGCATTGTAATTCTGAGTGCACCAGGCACCGCTGCTGCCAAACTCCGGCTGTGTCACAGCTCTGAAGGCTCCAAACACATCAGGGACAAGTGGAGCGGCAGCTGACATCCTGAGGCTACGACAGCAGACCGGTTTTTCAGACCAAGCTGTTGTGCTGCTGTGCTGTGGAATGTGAAGTGCAGCAGCGCCTTTTGAGATGTATTAAGAGGTGAGTGCAATTCATAAGAATAATGTTGGATTAGCTTTTCAACTCTCGTTCTTGTGTGTCACAACCTTTAGGCCTGAGGCCCACCCAGATGGATGGAACAATGCTTTTTTCCCTCCTCTTCTTTCCCTGTTTCCGTTGTTCTCTTGGAAGGTGGTGATGTGTGCTGGAGAACGGGTTGAATGTTCTTTGTCAACTTGTTTGGTACCTCACCCATTTTAGTATACCTTTGGGCAGTTGAGTGTTGAGCACATCAGAGCTGAGGCTGATAGACCCAAACAGGCCAGGTAACTTTGAGCCCAATTTGCTGAGTTGGGTGATCTCAGATGAGGGCACAACAATTGGCTTCAGTGGAAACTGAGATGGAGAAACATTCTACCAAGGCTGTTCTCCTGATCCACAATTTTGCTGTAAAGTATATATATATGTGTGGTGATTGAGTAAGGAGAACGTCTGGTATTATAAAAATGGTTGAATACCCTTAGTTGACTCTTGAAGAATTGACCCTACAATGAGGTATCAAAGGTTGACTGCCATAATTATTGGTAAATTATTAGTAAATCATGTCTTCGGCTCAGTTTCTGCCCTTGGAAAGAAAAGCTCTGTGTACCTGCATCACAAGTGATGCAAAGATAATTCAGTCAAAGTGCGAATGTTGGCAAACTGATCAACTCGTAACTGGTACAGAGATGGAAACTGATGCAGATTGAATCCAGAAGCAGTGGCACTGAAGAGTCATTCGTGGATTGGGATGTTAGGACGCACACGGTTAAAATGCGAATGGTTGAAACCTTGCGAGAACAGCTTCCTTTCAGCTGCGGCTCCCAGAGTGCACCGAGCAGAAATTCAGTGTGGGGACTGTAGCCCAGTTGGAACCCAGTAATGACACCAGGATTGGGAGTCTCCTGAGGTCGATATCCTGTCTGTTAATGTGAGAAAACCCTAGAGTTGTCATTGTTGGATTCCGGTGATCTTACATGCATTTGACCAAATGCCAAAATGATTGGACACATATCTGTTTTAATCAAACTCAGTTCCTGATAACATCCTTGATTTAAATTGGTGCAGTGTCTGTGCTTTTAAAATATTGCAAGTTCTTAACAATCCACTACATGTGGGATTGTGGCATAGGAGGTAATTTAAAGAACTTTTCCTATTTGTAAATTGGGATTGCTTAGGTTCAGTGAATTATCTATACTTCTCCCCCCACCCCCTGCCGTCTCCACATTCTCATGTTAGGTCGGTTAATCTAGATGCATTGCGGTGTTTGGATATGTTTTGAATGTTACGTCCAAGCAATCTGAAAGGTGTTCACCCAGAAAAGAAGTATCCTGAAGCATTGCAGGTTCAACTGTTGTGCAGTGCACAGCAGTGTTTGAAAATGCTGATATCTATGGAAAGTGGCCAGCCTGCTGGGATTGATATTGCCAAAAATGGGGCCCTTCACACAAATTGGCCGTGTGAGGTCACTATTAGTGCCAGAGCAGTTTGCTGAACTGCCTACACTGTGAAGAAGATCAAAAAAGCCAGTCCTACCTCAGTGCATTGTAATGAGCACTGGGGAGGGTGTGTTTTCTGTGGCCTGTTCACTTCAGGAACTGACGGATGCCGTTATTTATCTGCACCACTTATCAAGCACAGAGCTACCCTAGTCTGATGATGCGGCACAATCCCCCCCATTACAACCCTGCAATTTCATAAAATATCATTACTGGTCTTCCCTTTGTGAGAACAAGGAGTTCTGTTTCTAAAGCAATTTATTAGCCTTTCCCTTTCTTGGGCATTGCCGAGAGAGAGGAGACCGAGGCCTCTGCCAATGTTGCAGTTAAGCAGAAAGATGCTGGCAAGCATATGAGAACAGCCTTGGGTGACTTTATTACCCTATGGAGAAATACCGAACTTAGCATGTAGAGGAACATATGCATGAATCCATGTCTGACATCTTTGTAGTTTGGCACAATAACACTGCAAAGCACAGCTCTCTGCATTTTATATCACTGAAGATTTATCTCACCTTTAGTTGGATATGATTTTGCTTTGATAATGCTTTGAGCCTAACTATATCTGGTGTGTCAGCGGAAGGAATGGAGTATTTTTCTATTTTGAACAAGCGCTTTTGCTCTCAGATATTCCAAGCTCAATCATGAACTAGATCCGATGCAGAGTGCTGTTTATTCAATTGCTCAGCTGTGAGCCTTCATCAAACGTGAAGAGAGTTTCCCTCTGCTGCACCAGTGACTGTTCCATCGGTATTGTATTGGCTTCTGTTTCCAGTGAATTTGGATAGACGTGTGAGCCAATTCAAAGAACAGTTTTGACACACTTACTTCTCGTGTGCTTTAAAAATGTGTCTGAATCACAAAGTCGGAAAACTCTCTGTCATGGCTTTCTTTTCTCTTTCTCATTCGTTATTATGATCTGAATGAACGAAAATGGCACTTCAGTTCTTTTTGAGGTCTTGGCAATCTTCACCTGTGAACTCCTCTGTGCCAACTGGTTGGAAACAACCCAACTTCATTTCCGTTGCATCTCCAGAGACAAGGAACTGGGACCCCATCATTCTGGATATATTCCTGAAGAGATGGCGTTTCAGATGGAGATTGAACACATAATCTATCTTTTCGTCAATTTGTGCTGGGGGAAATCTTGAACGTTTATCCTGCCCTCATGGCTCATGTGATAGGAATGTGCTGTCATTGTCACCTAAAATAATACAGCGATTAAATAATGCACAGGCAGAAATCATTGCAGTCGTCTACCTGAACCTGACATTTGTTATAATGGACACAGTTGTTCCTTCTCAATTCCTTGTTCTGGCAAATACTTATCCAGTTCCTTATTTATTTACCAGTTGGTCTTTTTTTTACAAATTTTGGGATCATGCAGTCCAGCACGTGGCAATGTGTCTGTGTTTTTCAGATGAGGCAGCAAGCCAAGTCTTGTTTGCTGGTCCTGGTGGTTCATGCGGACGTTCCAAATCCCACTGCACTATTGGAGGAAGACACATCATTTATCACTGTCACTTTCAATTTAACATTTTAGAAGCACGCATTCAGCAGGAAAAGAAAGAACTTGCATTTATGTAGCTCCTTTCGCAACCTCAAGATATCCCACATCATTGACAGTCATTCTGTACTTTTGAAGTGCATTTGCTGTTGTAATGCACAGCAAGCTCCCACAAATAGCAAGGAAATAAAACAAAAAGAATCTGTTTTAGTGATGTTAGCTGAGAGACAAAATTCTCCATAATTTCCCCTGCAGTTTTTTGAATAGTACCATGGGAGTTTTTATGTCCGCCTGCGAGCACAGACAGGGTCCCATTGCACCATTGTCAGTACAGCACTCCCTTAGTGCTGAACTGTCAGCCTGGGTTAAGTGCTCATGTCATTGTAGTGGACTTGAGTCCATGACATTTTGAAATAGAGGTGGGCGTGCTATCGTTGAGCCACAGCTGGCAATAGGGAGTCTGTTCAAACAGGCTTGTTTCCCATCAGATTGGTTTCACTCCAAATGCTGCCAATGAGATTAGCTAAAATTAAGTATTACTGCATAATATAACTTCAGGTTCAGGATGAAACCATCCAACTGCTCACAAAATGTTTATTTTTTAGAAAAATATATATAAGTAGTACATATCAAGACACTTAAATTTGATATGCTTAGACATTCCTGATCTCTGGGCACCAGTTAAAAATATCCAAACATTGGCAGAAATCTAAAATAATGTCATGGAAGCAGTTATAAATATTAATTTGGCCACATAAATCAAGTAAAGGAACACTATTTCTCAATGTGTTTGATCATTTTCCAATTTCTATAATTGTGTAGGATATTTTTGCATTATTTATATCTTAGTTACAACATTTCTCTACAGAAAGAAAAACTTGCATTTAGTCATCACCTTTCTGCACCTCCCTTAGCAATTTAAAGCTAGTTAAGTACCTTTGGATTGATAGCACTCTTTTCACATTACAGGAAAAATACATGCCAAGTGGGCACAGTAAGATCCCACGAAGACCGATTCAATAAGTGACTGATTGTTTTTAGTTGGTTGAGGGATAAATATTGGAGAGGAAATCGAGAGAACTCCCTTGCTCTTCTTGAGTACTGCCATAGAATCTTTATCTAAACCTGAAAGGTTAGACAAAGTGCTAAGGACAATGTCTGAAAGACAATGTAAACAATATAACCTCCTTGCTATAATATCGATAGTGCGAACACTCGCCAAGAGTTCACTTTTACTATATCCCTAAAGTGGTAGTTATGCTATACTGTGAATCTGAAACTATTATCTTTCACCTGACTGTCCTACGAATTGTGCTCCTGACCACTGGGGTGCGTGAGCTCTGTGCGTGCAACTATTTTGAATGCCAGAGACGAGTGGGTAGCAGCCTATTCTTTGTTATGTGACTGAAAAGATCCTTGTGTAAGTTTCTGGCAGTGTTCAACCAACTGGGTGTTTTTTTTTTAAATTTAAGCCCCAATTTCAGTTCACGTTGGAGTTGAACCAAGCAGCTCCTGCACCACATGGTAACTGACTGGAATCCAACCCCCAGAATTAATACAATGCTTTTGTCTTCAAGCACACCCGTAGCTACTTCCCAGCACTTAGTGCTCAGCATTATAACCAGAGTCTGAAGATTTACATGTTTCTTCACCTATGAGAGGCAGGATCTACCAATGTATTGAGATTCCCTGAATATATTTCTGTCACTTAACTATTTATAAATCCTTTTGGATCTTTATTCACACAGAGGTAGACAATGAATATGGTGGAAATTATCTGTTGTATGTTCTTCAATGACACATAGGCTGATCCAAAAATAACATCTGAAATTTCCAAAGACTCTTAACCACTTTTGACTTACATTTATTAAATTTGTATTTAAAATTCCGCATTTGTAGTAGTTTCTCTGAATTAAAGTGCAAATACAATATCCTGAAACTGCACAGTAATTTATCAACATCTGAAAGATCAGAGGTTCTGATTTAGGGTCCTAGAAGACATAGCAAGTCTCCCCTTCCACCATATCTCTTACAGGGCTCTGACCAATGTCCAGCACAAGTGCAGTATTTTTTAGTTTCAGCCTGGGATTTCCAATGGTGCTGGCAGCTTCCAAGTACCTCACCCAAATGGCTGAATGTCGATGGACTGTTTGCACTTGGAGGACTTCTTAAAACTCTCCTTAAAGTCCCAGACACGTGCACTTTTGCTGTTAAGGGGTGGCTGGAACAGGTGCAGGAAACCTGTAACCGTAAGGTAGAGGACTGAATTGCAACATTGCCGCTGCTGCCCCCAGTTTAAATCAGCTAATGTTGCACATAACTAAGGATTGAACTCAAGACTCTCCTGATCTGCATGACTCAATACACCATTTTGGGGAGCATTCATTGAACCATCAAAGGACTCCAGCTAGTAAATATTTAATTTGACATAGCTGATAGTTCTTAAACACTATTTGAGTGGGCTACATTTTCTGTTTTGACTTTGAAAGATGCATGCTGTAATTTAATATTAATAAAACATTTATAACAATCGTTTGCAATGTTGAAGCGTCTGAATTGCTTGGATATAGATTTGGTGTTTAAAAGCCTGTGGATTTAATCATAAAAATCATTAGAATTTTGCAGTGAAAGAAGATATACCTGTGCCTGATTAGCTGCAGTAATACTTATAAACAATATGGATTTCAGGATTTATTGTCATTTGAAGTTGAATTGTTTGAAAATGAAAGCTATTGGGAGGTGGATCATTTTTGCATAATGTATCTGTTAAGTAAGTTGGAGCTGTGGTATCAGTGAAGGCCAAGGAAGCTGCATTCTTAACGCGGCCAAACAGGTTGGGTATCAACCTGTAAATCCTTCCCACACACGCCGATGGTAGGCGGTAAGAGTGGGAGAGATTCCTGGTCAGCCATGTGATGGAAAGAATGTTGGAGCCTCTACCATCACTACCCATAGCTTCAGACTACAACGTGCTGGTAAAAGTGTGTGTTGCCACAGCAACTCGGACTCCTTGGGAAGTTGGCTGGCTCAGTTGGCTGGACGGCTGGTGTGGATCAGATTGGTGCCAACAGCATGGAGTTCAAGTCCCTATTCAGGCTGGGGTGGATTCGGGATCTCCCCCCTTGCTCGATCTGTGGTGGAGGTCATAGTGCTGTGGGCCGGACCTACCTTCGGGCAGTGAATCGAAAGAGGAGGAGGTACCCTTTGGAACTTGGCAATTGAGATGACTTTTATTTAATTGGTGGATACGGTGCAGGCAAGTCTTCAGATGAGAAAGTTTGGAATTAGCAGAGGATTTTAACAGTTTAACGTTCTCCTAACACCACTTTCACTTAAAAATAAATAAACTCATCGAGTGTTGGGCCCACATAGACTTGGAAGCTATGATGGTTGGTCTTATGCTCAGTAAGGTGATGTCGGCAGTAAGACTATTGAGTAAGTGATTGTGACATCCCTGGGCCTGGAAGGGAAATAATAGCCAAAGAGTCTGCACCTGATCACTGAAATGACATTTTCTGGGAAGTGTGTTTCTCTGGTGATCGGCTGAGGGTAGGATGAGCTGTGACTTGCACTTGCCTCACACCCTCGATCTCAGTGGAACTCGCTGTCTGGACTCACACTTGGATGCATTGCTGAAACTTGTAGGACCATATCCTGGAATACTCTTCCAATGAGGAGATCAGGAGAAAGAATTAGATGGGAAGAATAAAGTTGTCTTTTGAATGTACAAGTTCAGCAAGTTTCATTGTGGCTTTGTATGTTCTATTTCAGCAGTGAACAGTGTACTTCATTCGTCCTTTGCATCACTAACAAATATCTAATACTAATTTCAAACAAAAATTGCAGAGTTCTGCTATTAATTCTTAAACGTCACCCTATAGTCAGGCAGAGCAGATCATTAATATTTAAACAATTTAAAGGGATCATACCAATTAGAATCGAGCGATCTATTCTAACTCGGAATTTAATATTAAGCTTTTTTTAGAGCCTGTATTGCACAGATGGAATCAAACTGTTGTGGAGTCTTCCATATCGGAATGAGAAATCGCCAATTTCTCTCTCTCTCTCTCTCTCACTGCCCCCCCCCCCCAAACACTTTTCACTCTTTCTCTCTCTCCATGTCAGATCCGTGTTTTCCACTCAATGAGTGGTTAAAGACTGATCCAACTTTTCAGATGCAACATTTGTAGTATTGAGTAATAATACCGAATAACGAGGGTAATATAGCCAGGGTAATACTCTGGATTCCCTGCCCTACTTCCATTCCCTCCATCGGCTAGTGGTGATCAAATATTCACCTTCTGTGGAGAATGGTCCATTGCTTCCACCTCCAGCACCTTTCTCATTCCTAAACAACTGTCTTTTTTTTTTGAAAGCTTGTTTAAAATGTTTCAAATGTGACTTGTTCCAAAAGTTATGTTTTGCGATCTGGCCTGAGGCTGCAGAGAAAAACCATGTTTGCCTCACTTGGAGCTGATGAAGACTGTGATAGCCTTTCTTACAGGCTGTTACACTTGATTTGCCTATAGAAATTTCTACCTAATTCAGTTAAATTGCCAAGGGAAGAATCTGCATTTTATAATTAGTCCACATCTACATGCAGGATAGACTCCTTTGGGTGGATGGTACTGTGAAGCAACTTATGTTGATCCACTTAATGATGTAGACAAATCAGTGACCCCAAAGAATTAGAGAATTAATTCAGTAATGGTCCCATAAAAGTTGTATTTTTGGTTTCTCTGGTCTTTTGTTATGCATGTTGGCCTCAATTAAAAGACTAAAATCACACCACCCCCAGTTTGATGTCCTGACCTCCTTTAGAAAGTTATTATAATGAGCTATTTGCAGCTTTCCAAATCTATCCAGACACAGATGCTAAACAGCTGAATTGTTCTCAATGTTGACGAGTAGATTTTTGCAGAAAGATCACTGCAGTTTACTTTTAATGAAACCAGTAATTTAGGGGGTCCAGGGTTCTTGCCTTTGTGACTCACTAATACCTTAATTATCCATTAGGGGCTCCAACAGAATTGACATAGTGATGAGCTAAATGTTCTCTTTACTGAAGCTCCTATGAATTGTTGGTTTGTGTCTACAGAATATAACTCTTCTATCAGCATTCACGTTTTTACAAACAGTCCAAGTTAACTAAATTTCCTGCACGTATTCGTGTCCCCTGACATTTTAAAGACTTGATCATGATTCCTTCTAATTCCTTTCAACAAAGAAATTCTTTTTGGCTTTCACAGTGCTACTTTAAATCCAGGAATTATCCTTGTCACCCCTAAAATTCTCAGCAACACATTTTGGTCCCTTCTGAAAATACAGTGCCTAAATTCCAATACCAACAGCATCCTGAATGTGATCCCATCAACAATTTACACAAGGTCGGGAAAACATATCATCAAATACCTTCAAGGTGCTTCTCTTCCTGAAATGCCTGATGTATACATTTTACATGGATTCTTTAGATATGCACTCCTCTGCTTTTGCTAGAAAACATGAATTGACAGCTGAGCTATGGGATTATGTATGGCAGTCTGAACAAATGCATCAGCAAGACACCCATTAACTAGTGTGCACTAACTTTCCTCGTAGAAGCCACTTTGAGGGAACTCATTTGGTTAATAATTCGTTCGGATGTCATTGGTCCTTCTCCACTGGAAAAAATTCGGTCAAATTCCTATGCTACATGGGCAGGATTATTTACAGTAATGTAATGTGTTTACAGTAATGTAATGTGCAGCAATGAAAGGTGCTATAATCCACAAGTTTCTTAAGGTTCATCATCAGTGCAGTGAGGCCATATTGAAGCCTAATAGAGCATGAGGATCAATTGCTAGGATGACCTAATGTAGAACAAAAGGCACTTGGACAGAATTTAGTTTGTTGTCATCCAGCATGCTATGTTCAGCTGTGGAGCCCTCACATGATGGAGTTATAGGACACCACTACCTGGAAGGTCCCCTTGAAGTCATTCACTATCCTGACTTGGAAATATATACCATCATTCCTTCACTGTCACTGGGTCAAAATCCTGGAACTCCCTCCCTAACAGCACTGTGGGTGTACCTACACCACATGGACTGCAGCGGTTCAAGAAGGCAGCTCACCACCACCTTCCCCAGGGCAATTAGGGCTGGGCAATAATTGCTGGCCTAGCCAGTGATACCCACATCCCATGAATGAATTTTATAAAGCTTCAAAAGCCACAAATTGTTCAGACATTTTTTTCCCAAACGTACCAGGAAGTAAAATGAAAACTGGAAAAGCTGAAAATATACCGAAATCTAGCAGGGACACCCACATTCCATGAATGAATAAAAAAAAAAACCTCAAATAGATTCAGAGGAAAATCAGTAGAATGACATCTAACTTAAATTAAGAAATTAAGCTTCTAGAGTGTAGCCATATTACTCTAGTGATGCTTTGATCAAGATATTTAAAGTAGTAAAGGAATTTTTGTGGGTTGATAGGTGAGGAAAAGCCAGGACATATAAGTATAAAATAACAGGGCAACAACGCATCCAAGTTCCTCTCCAAATGTCCCGACTTGGACATGAATTGGTGTATTTATTCCTTCATTGTCACTGAGTCAAGATCCTGGATCTCTCCTCCAAGTAGCACTGTGGGATTACCCTCATTGCACAGGCTGCAACCTTCGGTTTACTGCCACCTTCTCAAGGTCAACTGGGGATGGCCAATAAAATGTGACCTTGCTAATAATGCCCATGTCACTAGGATAAATGAAATTTTAAAAAAAAACATAAGGACAGGAGTAGGTGAGATGTCAGAATGTTTCTCATTTTTTAAATGTTCATTCACGGGATGTGGACATCACTGGCTGGGCCAGCATTTATTGCCCATCCCTAGTTGCCCTTGAGAAGATGGTGGGGAGCTGCCTTCTTGAACCGCTGCAGTCCATGTGGTGTAGGTACACCCACAGTGCTGTTAGGGAGGGAGCTCCAGGATTTTTACCCAGCGACAGTGAAGGAACGGCGATATATTTCCAAGTTATGATGGTGAGTGGCTTAGAGGGGAACTTCAAGGTGGTGGTGTTCCCATGTGTCTGCTGCCCTTGTCCTTCTAGATGGTAGTGGTTGTAGGTTTGGAAGGTGCTGTCTAAAGAGGCTTGGTGCGTTCCTGCAGTGCATCTTGTAGGTGGTGCACACTGCTGTCACTGTGCATCAGTGGTGGAGGGAGTGAATATTTGTGGATGGGGTGCCGATCAAGTGGGCTGCTTTGACCTGAATGGTGTTGAGCTTCCTGAGTGTTGTGGGAGCTGCACTCATCCAGCCAACTGGGGAGTATTCCATCACATTCCTGACTTGTGCCTTGTAGATGGTGGACAGGATTTGGAGGGGTCAGGAGGTGAGTTACCTGTCACAGGATTCCCAACCACTCATCTGTTGGAACAAGTTGCTAGCACGTGTCTGAGTGCAGATTTACTCCAATAAGTTAAAAATGACAATTCGTTGGTTGAAATGTATATCGGTGAACTATTGGGTGATCTAGCTTCTGCACTTGATTGGATCAGTCTTGGCAGACAGGGGGCAGTTTTCCTGGGTTTTTCAGTCAAAGATTGTTTTTGGCTTCGCTAAGGAGATTTGTTCACGTCCACCAGCAGAGGATGCTTAAAAACTGTATGGAACAAACTTACTAGATCTGCTGGTCTTTTCCTGACGTTTACATATGTTCCTAACTGTGGTGAGAACGGTGACATGGCTCGGACAATGGGAGGAATGGGGCTTTTAATATTCCTGGTTACAACGTGATCAGAATAGGAGAATAAAAAGGGGGGCGCTGACAATACTGATCAAACTGACAACATTGATACTGGGCGGAATCTTCTGCCCTTGTGGCATGTTTGAAGGTGTGGAGGGAATTTAAACAGGCTGACGGCTGAGCACCCCACTGCTTCCCGTCTCCACCATAAGAAGGCCTATAGTTAGCCTTCCTGCCCCACCGCCAATTAAGGCCCTTACGCGGGCAATTAAAGATCACTTAAGGGCCGCCTCCTGCCCCCGGCTGGTATTAACCCAGCTGCGAGCGAGTCTGTCGCTACTCAGTGAACACGACAAATAAAGCTGTGCGGAGTGGGTAGGAAGGGATAAAGGAGCGGGAGTAAAACGTTTGGCCCATTGAGCCTGCTCTGCTGTTCAGTTAGATCATGGCTGATCATCTACCTCAACTCCACTTTCCCAGACTATCCCTATATCCCTCGATGTCATTAGTATCCTGAAATCTATCTATTTCTGTCTTGAACAGGCTCAATGATTGAGCTTCCACCTCTCCTTCCCCCGGGATGGGGACAGGGGCAGGGGGCAGAGGGGCGGGTGGTGATCCCTTTCTCAAAGGCACTCAGCGTCTGATCAAGGTACCCGACATTAGGAAGGGAGGGGATTCTGCTGAGAGCCATGGCATTTCCCTGTGATCCCCCACCCAAAAAACCCCTCCCGCCATTAATTACCTCTGCCCTGGGTCGCTCCGGTAGCAACCATCGCCTCCCCAGTGGCACTGCTAGGCAAAAGAGCTGCCGGCCTCTGATTGGCTGGCAGATTTTGGTTGGGTTGGGTGGGGGGGGGGGGCCTAATCCTGGGGAAAGGCCCATCTTTGACCTCTCAACAGCCTGATTGGTTTGTGGTAGGGTCCACACGGATCTCTCTTTGGCCCTCCAGCCCTCTGAGGAACAGGCAGGCAAGTGGGGCTATTTCATAACTCTTTCAACGGGAACCGTGCACATGTGATGTCTGAATGACCCCCTTCTGCTCTATGTTATTATCATTCTACGGTTTGCAAATTAGTTCTCTACTGCTGCAGTGGCTTGCCGTACCAGAGCTGGCTGCATTCAGGCTATCCAGCCCTAAACATTGCCCCCAAAAAACCAGTAAGTTAAAGCACCATCCTGGTCGATGCTGCTCCCAGCCTCCCTAACCACAAAACCCCTGACCTCTGACCTTAGTCTTAAATGTACTTTGCCAAATAAGGCATTCCCGAATTTCTAGGCTCGTGTTTCACACAAGGCTTTATCCTCCAGAAATTCTGGCGGGTAACCAGGAAGGCAAGTAATAAGAGTGTGGATAATAGGGGGCCGTTCTATTTCTACTGTATAAAAAACAGCCTTTTAATTTTTTTTTAGCTTGCATCCAAATAGTTTATTATATTTGTGCTGGGTTCCACGGTTATGAGATGGTTTCCAGCATGGTCTAGCCGTATAGTGACTGCATAAAGTGAGCTCAGCTGCTCTGTTTTCAAGTAACTTGTTCATTTTTTGTAACGTGTTTTTAACATTCATTCGTTGATGGACTTTTCTTGGTGCCCTTGTTTGCGCAGGGTGAACTTGAGGCACACCTGATACCGCATCATAATTTGAATTCCTTTTCATCTGGTGGTTCTCACCACCACTGTGGACTGGCACTTTGGAAACACAATGGCATTTCTAATTTTCGGCTTGGTGGCTTAAACTGGTTTTGAAGGTAACTTGAGAAGAGAAAGTCAGTGTGAACAAATGAGGTGTGATAAGATCAGCTGAGGGCTGCTCTATGTTTCGCTGGATTTAATTGCACAGTAAAGGGCTAAAGTGCTTTCTGGTTACAGAAACTGAAAACACTTTTGATTTATCGAGGTGACATTTTCGGATGAGGAGAATGTCAGAATGGCAAGAGGGAGGCTCACGGACAAAGTGCTTTGATAAAACACAGTCTCCTGCCGATACAAGATGGCTGCCGATACCCGTCTCCTCGTGAGCTCCTGTCCACCCATGCGCAGGAAACCAATGACGCCATTGGCTGGAGACGCAGTCCCAGCAGAGCCCCTCTTTAGAGAGGACTTCAGTGGTAGAGGGGAAGGGAAAATTAAAACAATCAGAGAAGCTTTGTTTTGTCTTCCCGATTGCGTGGGCGAAGAGTTAAAAGAAAGCCCTGAATGACGCGGGTTGCGTATATAACCGCTGTGATGAGCCTGTTGCATTGAACTGAGTTGGCGATCGAGGGGGGAAAGCGGTACACGGGCCTCATTTCTGGGCTCGCGTTTAACATTCGGTGTCAAGGTTTTGTTTTCGGAAACCTATTGCTGTTAAATTGCGTGTTTTTTTTATTTTATAAAAGTCAGTTTAACTCCTTTTTGGTTTTGATTCAGATTTCCGTCGCTGGCAGTGATGTCACGGAGTAAATCGGTACAGCTGCGCGTGCACTGCGTTGGCAGCGGACGCAGCCTTTCTAAAATTGAACACACTTAGAAAGTTTAGCTATATTCGTTTGTGGAAATTTATAGAGACGTGCTCTTGGGGTAATGTTGCTTTGATGGACCAAACCACTGTCTGATGATGAAGCATTGGAAACTGGTCATTTTGACATTGCACTCCTTCGGCAGCTCCTGGGCAATCTTGGTCTTCTGCTGCAAGACCACACATTCCATCAAGTGGCTACACCAACGACCTGTTGTTTAGAAATATTTGCTGGGATCGGGATTTGATTTGGCCCACTAAAATGTGTATATACTCATCGCATTTCCAGTGACGACGTAACTATTCGGACGCTATTTGAGGACCCATTCCGACACTTGGTTTTCAAGATCAGGTTGGTCCCTGTTCCCATGGTGCATTTGATCTTGGGCATTTTCTTCAGAGTGGAATACCCCCACCCCCGCCACCAACGTCCAGTCTCGCACCCGTTTTTCACAAACACTGAACTCCCTCGTTACAGCACAGTTATTCAACAAGTTAGGCAAATGTTACGACCTTTAGCTTGAATCCAGCTTCGTACTTCATTCTTTCCACCGGAGGACCCATTTCAGTTCATCGTCCGCCGTAGATGCTCTGCTCTGTTTGGGCATGTCTTAAACCCCCTCCCCCCCGCAACATCTTGACAACATGGCCCATGTTGTCTGCTTGATCCCGTGCGCTGACTTATAAGACAAGTATAACCCTAAACATATATTTCTGAGCTGAAGAATTGACGCTCCTAATGTGAGTAAAGCCCTAAACATGCATTAGTTACCTGAAAAATGGGGAGGGGCCACGATTTATATGCTGAGTCTGGGCCTAAACATGCATTTTGGTGCCAAAAAATTGGAGTGTTCTTGTACATCAAGTAGACTTATACACCGTAATAAAGAGTGTCAGTGGTGGAAGGATTGGTAACCAGAAGATGCAGATTTAAGACAAGTGGCACAAGAATCAGCATGAGTAAACATTATACAATGGCGAGTTGTTGTGACCTGGGATACATTGCCTGAAAAGGTGCTGGAAGCAGATTCTGTAGTGAGATTCAAAAGATAATTGGATATATACTTGATGGTGAAAATGTTTACAGAGCTATGGGGAAAGATCAGGGGAGTGGAATTAATTGGATAGCTCTGCCAAAGAGCTGGCACAAGCACGTTGGGCTAGATGACCTCCTATGCTCTGATTCTATTATTAATTTGTATCAGTCTGCAGCTGAAGTATGAAACAATCAGAGAAACAGAGAAGACTTTTTTAAACAATCTTCTTAAGTTCTCTGTCCAAAGGAAGGTCCTTGGCGATTATTTACCGAAGCACAACAAAGTGCCATGGTTTTTTTTTTTACTATGCGTAGGGGGAGGATGCGGTCCCCGAGTCTGCCTCAGCCTGAATGAGGATCCAACCCGGTGCCGTTGGTGTTAAGCTGATACACAGCCAACTGGGCCTCCTTTTTAATCTTTACACCAGTCAATTTAGCAAATACTGCCTAGTCAATTCATTAGTACCAGATCAAGGGCTAGACTTGTTAATGTATTAGTTGTGAGGAGCTTTTAGGGAATAGATTTATATTTCATTGGCAACTGGTTTGTGTATTTCATGTAATACAAACCATATTATTGGTTTGACATTAGCTTCGTCTCAGTAGATGCCTTTCCTGGTTCGCTTTCCAGTGACAGAATAAAATGTGGAGCAGATGCATGCTCCTGGTGTAAGAACATAGGAATTAGGAGCAGGAAAAGGCCATTTGGCCTCTTGAGCCTACTCTGCCATTCAATGGCTTTAGCCATTTTCCCGCACTATCCCCATATCCCTTGATGCTTTTTGATATCTAGAAATCTATCAATCTCTGTCTTGAATGTACTCAGTGACTGAGCCCTCACAGCCGTCTGGGCAGAGGATTTCAAAAAGAGAAATAGGCCATCTATTCAGCTTTCATAAGAGAAACAGAGCCTTCTGTCAATGGGTCATGATGCAATGTAGTTTGTGAGAGGTGCAGTCATCTTTAGTCTTTCAGTATATCTATAAGGTTCTCAGATTGTATTCCTGTGGGCAATCTGTTTTACTGAAGATTCATCGTTCCAACCATATTGAGGAGAGTAGTGAAACATATTGTTCTGAACATGTAATTTCATGGTTCATACATTTTAGGAATATGGCTTTTGGTTTGGGGATTGAAATTTTTTGAACGTAAGATATATGAAATCACCGGGTTTGAGAAACTGGTAAACGTCCCTAAGGTAATTACAATTCGAAAGATGGTTCACTTTTACTTAAAGGGACTAGAGTTAGGGGTGTGAAGACAATGAAAACATGTGATGCTCTCTTCGCTTTGGAATGGAGCCAGAAAGTCTAAGATTGCAGTTGTCTCCATTAGAGGTTGACATTATTCATGCAATTTCACCAGATCAAAGTAGTGTTTGTAAACCACTGGTAAATGAGGGAAGGTCTTAAAATACCCATGTACTTTGCAGGTCAAATAGAAGGTTTGGAGAGTTCTTGATAATAAGTTTAAATTTCTGTCTGGAAAATCCAAGGAATGTCATGTTCTTATGGGAGGTATCCTTTTGGTTTGGGTTTATCTCTGCGATTTCTCACAGACGGTTGAAGTCAGCCTGGAATCAACTTTGAGACAATCAGAGAGAGAATCTGCCGGGAACTGCAGACCAATGGCAGGGTGCTATCAGAAACCAGGGGGATTTTCTGATGTGGAGTATCTAAGACAGAGTGCAGCGAGGGCCATATTTGAACTGGGGAGTCTACAGACATGAGGTGCTCAAGGAGAATTGAAGGGTCACCTAGCCAGATGTTAGCAGAAGGACCCCAAGAAATCTCATACCTCAGAGAATAGCGGGAACACTGAGGAGAATCAAAGTGAATTCCTGAGTGCTGTGGCAGACCTTGGTTTGGTCCCAGGACAAGTGAAGGAACCCTCAAGATCCTGGAAAGTATAAGGGAACGCTTGGGTGGAAATAAACATGGAATAGGAAGTAGTCTTTGGTGATTTCAAGTTTAAAATGTAAGTATTTACAAAATAAAGTGTTACATTAGTAGTACTTGTTTTGTGTAACTCTTGTACAGTAAAGGCTTTTGTTTACAATGTGAAATGTGACTAATTCTTTGTTAATAACTGGGAATTCAAATTTATTTTTAAAACTTTCTTGTCTCTACCGAGACTGTAACAATATTCGCTATGTACATATTGGCCATTCACCTATTTTATTTAAGTACAGGCATTTGTTGGCCTGTGTCTACATCTGATGGTGCATATTCCAATTTGCCATTTCAAAGACATGAAAATTACTTGGCAGCTAATGATACATTCCTGAAGCTGGTGTCCAGAATACAGGTTCTCTGTTACGGTTCCCTCATTGTCATTTACCTGGATATTGGACAAAAAAGGGTGCACTCCTGATCATAGGGTACATGAAATCAGCTCAGAGGAGTGGCTGGTGATGCTGGTGCTGAGAAAATATATAGTGTAAAAAAAAATGTGATAGCTACTTCTGTAATTCTTGTACTTTCATTGCCGATTTACTGTAAGCTGTATGTACTCACTTTCACTGCAAAAGAGCTATATTTTTAAGACAAAAGCTTGCTGTGAAAAAAATCAACAAATAATAGTGGAATAGGAGCAGAAATGAAGCTTGACATTTAAATTAGTAATCGAACGTGCTTTAGAGATGGTTATGCCCTTTTCTTGCAATCACGGAGCACCAAAGGCCACTTTTATATTTGCTGAAATGGAAGATGAGAAAAAAATTACATTTCCACCAAGAGGGTCCCAATTATGCCAAAGCATTGCAAATATTTTGACTGATTCGAGCCTGGATTTATGAGGCTAACTTGTGTAATTTGCTGATCTGGTTTAATTAGTCATGGGTAAAAGAGAGGATCCTTCCAAATACCTGCATGCCTTTTCAACAAAGCAGCAAGTGACAGAGCAATGAACTTTACTGTTGTAGTTTTCAGCCCACGAGTGAGACTTTGGTATTGTTGAAGTGACCCATGGACAGTCGTGGTAAGCATGTTTAACGTGTCTCAATTGCGTATTTTCTTTTTTCTTTCATGGGATGTGGGCATCGCTGGCAAGACCAGCATTTATTGCCCACCCCTAATTGCCCTTGAACTGAGTGGCTTGCTAGGCTATTTCAGAGAAGTATTTAAAAGTCACATTTGCTGTGGGTCTAGAGTCACATGTAGGCCAGACCGGCTAAGGGTGGCAGATTTAGTGAATAAATAATTAGTAAATAAATAATAATAATCAGATATTAGTGAATCTGATGGGCTTTTACAACAATCAATGATGGCTGACATGGTCACCATTACTGAGAGTTGCTTTGTATTCCAGATTTTATTTATTGAATTTAAATTCCACCAGCTGCACTGGTCCCCAGAGCATCAGCCTGGGCCTCAGGATTCAGTGATATTACAGCACCATCTCCCTTCGGTTAAAAACTGTAATACTCACAGATACAGCGCCATCACAGTTTGGTGTTTCAGAACCGACCACTCAAATACCATTTGGCTGGTGACCAAACACAGCTCATGTCTGGCAGAAACCACATCATTTTGATAGCGTCACATGGAAGAACAATTGACTGTTATGCCTAATCTATGCTGAGTGGTCAGTGATTGAAGTAAGCGATTAGGTCAGTGGAGCAGTATACACTTGGTCCTTCTGATGGACAGCAAGTGTTCTGTTTCATTACTGAGATCTATGCCAGTGAGACTGATATTCGGACAGATGGGCTGCGGGCGGAGGTTAATAACAACTGGGACAACTAAATCTCACTAAGATGCCTTACCCAACATCACGACGATTCTGAAGATATTTTGACTTTGAATCAAACAATCTTGGACATGTTCTTAGGATTCTTTCGACAAGAAGTCAGTGAAGGGCAATGGTAATATTGTTCTTTTTTAAAAGAGCTGTACACTCCAAGGTTTAGGGGACAGGTTGCAAGCTATGCTCAATTGAGTGAGGCTGATTCCTGCCAAAAGCTATCCTGCAATGGTGAGTAACGCGACTGATTATGTAGCACTGGTAATTTAACAGGCTGTGTGCCAGTGTGTGCTGCTGAATCCCACATCCAGTGTTCAAACTTTTTGAACGGAACTCCACAAGCTTTCCCTTCCTCAATAGGAAGGCAGAATAACTACCCACATCTCGAGGATTTTGATACAATGGTCAATGTTATTTTCAAAATGGCTGATGTGAAATGTTGGCAATTAACAGTACAAAATGAAGCCAGTACTTGGTGGCCAATCTTTTGTTGACAAATCTCCAAATTCTCCTCTCTATTTTTAACTTACTTCATTTTATTTTTTCACAGCCAGTATATTCGATAGGCATCTTCCTCCTCTTGGGACTCTCCTGGTGTCATTTCTTAACTGGTTGCCAGAAGGTATTGGAGAGAGATTGAAGTTTTAAAGTGCTTACAGTTAAGTGGTCCAGGATCTGTGTTCAGACAGATTTCTTTATGTGTTAAAGCTGCAGAATCCATTTTCTGCCTGCTGATTTCGGCTCTCTTGCATAAATCTGGTTACTTGTGAGTAAGCACCTGAAATCTGGCTGGCTGAAGGTTACCTTCAGTTTTTCACTCAGAGCAGATGATTTCCGCTCCCCCCCCCCACCATATGCAACTGTGATACGATGGAATTTCAGAGGGGCCTTGAAACTTTTCTACTTCCATTTCCCATTTCAGGAACTTCCTGCTTCCACCGTTTTTATAGCTGACCCTGACAGCTGCCTCATGTCATTGAGGGAGATGTAACTTTACCCCATGTGCACCAGTGACGGGTACACTCAGGAAACTGCCTATCAACAGCACCACTAGCTCTCTGTAACAGGTTGCGGACTGGTTTCCGAATCGTGAGGAAACTTGGCCAAAGCCTTGCAAAAAGCACGCAAGCACTAGAGCCAGTTTCCACCCAGCACCATCCCCCTCCACCCCAGCCACCACCCTCCATGAGTCACTGTGCTGGAAAAAAAATCACCAGTACTTTTCCAGTGCTACCTCAAGTGACAAGGAAATTAATTGATAACTCCCATAAGTGCAATAGAAGCAGGTTGTTTGCACGAAGGAGGTGAGGAGATGGGCAGGCACGAGAGTGTCTCTGAACTGGAGTGGGGGTATTCCAAGACGACTGGCAAAGTGGGGAGGGGGGTGTGGGGGGAAGTGGCAGGTAGAGAGCAGTGCCTCTCTATGTACTGATGAGGAGGTTATGGGGGGGTGGCTAAATGTTCTAAATGTGGAGCAGTGTCGAGCAGGAGAATGTTGCTTGTGAATTGTTCAGGATGGGAAATGTCGTGGGGCTGAATGATTGAGGATTGCAGAATATTTGGTGGGGGTGGGGGTGGGTGCTGGAGTGTGTTACTGAACTTCTATAGATGGTACGAAAGGAAAAGTTAGATTCTCTGCTTCAACAGGGTAATGGCAGGGTGGGATTTTCAGCCTTTTTTTGTATTGTTTTTGTCATTCACATGAATTCAGCATTACTGCATTTATAAATATCACAGTTCAAAGCTCAGAACTGCAGGATGGTTGTTGGTTGTTGGCAGTCATGATGCAATTGATAAGCTTCGGCATAAAAATCTGCATTCTGATGTGGTTATCTAAATAAAAACTCTCCTGAGGGAAGTGTTAGATCTTATTTTAAATAACCAAGAACAGGTTCATCAGTGAAATGAAAGGAGCTAGGTGTCACTACAGACGCAGTACAGCCCTTGATTACATTTTGCTGAGGCGTTGAATAGATAAAAGGCACAAATTTAATTTGTCATGGGATTTGATTCTGTCTGTTGTCAATTTCAAAAGATTTGTGGACTTGCAATCTTTCACACTGTCAAAAAGAGCTGCACAAGGCAGTCAGAGGTCCCTCAGCTGGTATTTCTGTTCAGTTTAAATGTTATAAACAGAGAGGTATTCAGTGACTTGCATCCATGTAATATCTTTAAAGGAAAGAAAAATGTCTTATGCACTTGGCAGAAGTTTCAACTAAGAGAAAATGTATGGCCAGCCAAAGAATAAGACAAGGAAGGGTGATCCAAAAGCTTGATCAAAGGAGTGGGTTTTAATGAGGGTCTTAATGGAAGAGTGGGAGGTAGAGGGTATATCAGGATGTAGGTGACTGATTTAACTGATATCGGTATTAGAATGTTTTTCACAGTTCCATCCATTTATTCTCCTTTTTCTCCTTACCTTAATATCAGCTTATGCTATTATAAAATTAGGGAGCTGAGGAAACTTATTGGCAAGCAATCTATCCATCCTTATGATGCTCATGTGTAATAAGTGTCATGCGACACAAGTCTGTTTGCACTTTTAATTCACTTCATGATTTGCTGCAGTGATTCTCCTCGATTTCCGACTTACAATTTGTACACCTATTGGGGAGGTTTTGAGTTCAGATATAACAGTCCTATGCTGTGCTTTACTTTCATAATAGATGTGGTGCCTATTGCTAAGAATAATGGCAACAATTCAGTTTTTAAGCCAATGTTCATATTTTGGAAACTCCCATATGATCTTCAGTCAGATGGGGTTGTACCCAGTGTGTGCACCAATTCAGCCCTGACATTATTTAGGAATGTGAACACCATTCACATCTTTTGCTCATGCAAGAATCCACAAGCAGTAATGAGATCAGCATCTTTCGTAGTGTTGATTGCATGAGGAATGTTGGCTTAGGTTGACCCCTACCCCAGATAGTGTTGGACTTGGGATGGAACGTAATGCCCTCTCCCACAGTGAGACTGGTGGCGGGGGGGTGGGGAGCATTTAATTGGGTGGGAGGTTGGCGGGTGAGGACCCCACTACCTTCCCACCTTTGCCTTTATTAAGTCGGTGTTGGAAAGACCCAAGGCCCCTTCGCCAATTGAGGCCCTTAAATGGGCAATTAATGCCTAATGAAGGGCCCCATCCCAGCACTGCTGGAAGTCCCCCAGCGGCGGGTGGGGGACTCACCATGCATTAAGGATGAAGAACAAACCTGTCGGGTTTGCTTGCGGGCTTCCAGTGGGAGACCCTTGTTCAAAGTCACTCAGTGCCTGATCGAGGGACCTGGCATTAGGAAAGAGGGTGACATGCTAAGAGCCACTCCTCTGCCCTTGCTGCTGTCTACCCTCCCTCCTTCCCCTTCCTTCACTATTCCCACTCTGCGATCTTCCTCCTGCCATCACTGACCTGTGGCCTGGGCCCTACACTGATCCTGGGCCTCAGGCAGGTGCATGGGACCTAGGAACTACCGCCATCCAGTTATGTGTCTGATAGGCACTTAATGCAGTGGGCCTTCCCAAAAAGAGGTGCCGCGGGGCTCTCACCAGCTCTCCAGCCGGCAGTGAGACCCCCATCGCCTACATTATGTACCCTCCATAATATCTTCTCTGTAGGGAGTGACAAATCACAAAAAAAACTTTGAGAAATGCAGCTTCTTATTTTTAACGAAACCACATAATAGAATAAGTGACAATTTTAAGCTAAAATCAGGGATCATCATTCACGACTTGGCAGGTCTCAACACAGTTGATAATCTACACAGTAGATCAAAGGGTTTAAAAAGACCAAGCTTCAGCTACACAGAAGGCTGAATGAAGTGTAAAATTCTTCAAATCCTTGTTCTATGTCTGAACTATTCAACGCATCTCTAATGCTGGCAAAGTATACTGTAAATCCATCCCTCAAGTTTAAAGGAGGTGACAGCTGTATCCAAGTATGTGCAAGCCACCACTCTTTGTTTGATTTGGTATACAGCATCACATTGCAAGGCTACACAGCAAGCATTACGTAATGAAACGGAATTAAATCTAAGCATATCCATATGTGTGCAGTGACCAAATACAGTCAGTTTTTTAAAAAAAATTTAGTCAGTCATGGGAAGTGGGAGTTACTGGCTAGGCCAACGTTTCCTGCTCATCCTTAATTGCCCTTCGGAAGCCGGTGGTGAGCCGTCTTCTGGAACCGCTGTAGTCTGTGGTTTGGGAGCACCCCTGTTCTGTTAGGAAGGGAGTTCCTGGATTTTGATCCAGCGACAGTGAAGGAATGGTAATATAGTTCCAAGTCCGGATGGTGTGTGAATTGAAGGGAAACTTGCAGGTAGTGGCGTTTCCATGTATCTGTTGCCGCAAGGAGAGGTCGCGGATTTAGACTGAGCTGTCGAAGGAGCCTTGGTGAGTTGCTGCAGTGCATCTTGTAGATGGTACACGCTGCTGCCACCATGTGTCGGTGGTGGAGGGAGTGAATGTTGATGGTGCTGGATGGGGTGCTGATCAACTGGGCTGTTTTGTTCTGGATGGTGTCGAGCTTCTTGGTTTTTGTGAGAGCTGCACTCATCCAGGCAATTGGAGAGTATTCCATCACACTCCTCACTTGTACCTTGTAGATGGTGGACAGGCTTTGGCGAGTCAGGAGGCAAGACATTCATCACAGAAAATCCAGCCTCTGACCTGCTCTTGCAGCCAGAGTATTTATATGGCTGGTCCAGTTCAGTTTCCGGTCAATGGTAACCCCCTTTCAATCATAATATCACTGAAAGCCATTGGGCGGTGGTTAGATTCTCTCTTGTTAGAAATAGTCATTGCGTGAAACTTGTGTCATATGAATGTGACTTGTTACTTGCCAGTGTCATAATCAGAAGACAGGTAGGAAAATATGTATATCCATATCTTCTCAGCTTCTTAATAAATTAAATGGACAAATGGCTGGACTGATAAATCAGTCGCAGCTGACCACATGATGGTAGTTCTGGAAGTTTTGGAACTTAGACAAAGGCTAACTCATCAAACTCCTGGAATATAACACGCCTTGCATTGTATAAGCATTCCAGCCAAGCCGACACAAAGGGGTAGCAGATGAGGTGTCTGCACCAGCCTGCCCCGGACAAAGGCAGAGCTATTGGGACTCCGCACCTTTTTAGAAGATACAATGGACATCTCTGGAGGAGTGTTTTGCAATTTAATGACACTTCATAGCCAGTTCTTGAGATATGAATCTGATAAGATATGAATCGGATAAGATACGAGGATAGGTTGGACTTGTTTCCACTGGAGTTTAGAAGAGTATGGGGTGACTTGATTGAAGTATATAAGATCTTGAACGGCCTTGACACAGTGGACTTTGAAAGGATGTTTCCTCTTGTTGCTGAGTCCAGAACTAGGATGCACTATTTTAAAATTAGGGGTCAGCCTTTAAGGACAGAGATGAGGGGAATTTTTTTCTGAGGGTTGTGTGACTTTGGAACACTCTGCCTCAGAAAGTGATGGAGGCGGGGTCACTGAATATTTTTAAGGCAGAGGTAGATAGATTCTTGTTAGACAAGGGAATCAAAGGTTATCGGGGGCAGATGGGAACATGGAACTTGAAACACAAATGGATCAGCCATGATCCTACGGATTAGTAGAGCAGGCTCGAGGGGCCGAATGGAATGCTCCTATTTCATATGATTGTAAGGTTTGAAATAACACGTTGTTAAATTGTCATACTTCCATTTTGAAAAAGGCTTTTACAATTAATGTGAAGGTTTGAAAGCAGAAATGTGCCCTAAAATAGTTGTCCTTAAAATCTGTAATATCATAATTACTTATTCGTGACATGGGGTTCCTTGGTGCCAGGCTCAGTCAAATGCAGCCTTGATGTCATGAGCAACCACACTCACCTCTTGATTTCAGCTCTCTTGTCCATGTTTGGCACCAGGCTGTAATGGAGTCTGGAGACAAGTGGCCCTGGCATCACCCAAACTGAGCACTGATGTGCATGTTTTTAATGAGTAAGTGCAATTTGATAACATTGTCGATGATGCTTCCCATCACTTTGCTAATGATTGAGAGTAGACTGATGCAGCAGTAATTGGCCAGGTTGGATTTGTGCTGCCTTTTGTGGACAGGACATACCTGGGCAATTTTCCACATTATCGGGTAGATGTCACTGTAGTAGTAGTACAGGAACAACTTGGCTGGAGGCATGGCTAGTTCTAAAGTACAGGCCTTCAGCACTGCAGCTAGGATGTTGTCAGACCTATAGGTTTGATGTATCCAGGGTTCATGTCACTTGGGGTAAAGGACAAATCTGGAGTCAATCTTTTCCTTAACACAAGTTTATTCACAAAATCGCAGCGCCACAAACTCCCCTTTTCCTCCCTTACATCCAGTGTAAACTGGTTTTTATACTCTTGGAATGATTCCCTAATCTTTCCCCAATTGCTGGTAGCTGCTCTCAATTACAAACTAAAGCATGCACTCCATTGTAGCACAATTCCAGCATTAACATCCAGTGCACTGAGCTGTTTCTTGATAAAATGTAGAGTGAATCAAATTGCCTGAAGACTGGCCTCTGTTCTCAGCTGGAGGGTGAGATCATCCACTCATCCATCTTCTCAGTGAATGGGTTCAAATACTTCAGCCATGGCTTGGCCTAAATAGCCAAGTGGTTATGGTACTGGGTTTGTAACCCTAAGATCAAAAGTTCAAATCTCACAATGGCAAACTATGAAACAATGTAACTTCATCTGAAACAAATGGAATCAAGAGTTCAAATCTCACAATGGCAAACTATGAAAAAAAATGTAACTTCATCTGAAACAGATGGAAACAGGTTTACTCAAAAAGAGTATCAAGAGTTCAAATCTCACAATGGCAAACTGTGAAACTATGTAACTTCATCTGAAACAGATGGAAACGTGTTTGTACTCGAAAGATTCACTTCAGCCATGCATTTGGTACTCATGCTGGGCTCTGCCATCACTGAGAGTGATGTTCATGGACTCTCCTCCTCCCATTAGTAGTTTAATTGTGCACCACCAATCACAACTGGAAGTGGCAGAACTTCAGAGTTTTAACCTGATCTGTTGGTTGTGGGATCGCTTAGCTCTATCTATCGCATGCTGCTTCTGCTGTTCAACATCCATGTAGTCCTGTGTTGTAGCTTCACCAGGTTGGCTGCTCAGTTTTAGTGATTGTGGTGCTGCTCTGGCCGTACTTTCCTACACACTTCATTGAACCAAGATTGACACTCTTGGCTTGATGGTAATGGTAGCGTGTGGGATATGCCAGGCCATGAGGTTACAGATTGTGGTGGAATCCAATTCTGCTGCTGCTATTGGCCCACAATGCCTCATGGATGCCCATTTTTCAGTTGTTTGACCTGATCTAAATCTATCCCATTTAGCACAGTGGTAGCGCTACATAACATGACAGGGTTTCCTCAATGTGAAGGCAGGATTTTGTCTCCACAAGGACTGTGTAGTGGTTGCTCCTGTCAGTACTGTGATGGACAGATGTACCTGTGACCGGTAGGTGGGTGAGGTTGACATTAAGCAGCTCTTTGCTCATGTTGGTTCTCTCACCAGCTTCTGCAGGTCCCGTCTGGCAACTCTGTCCATCAGGGCAGGCCAGCTCAGTCAATTGTGTTGTTACCAAACAACTCTTGGTGAGGGATGCTAAAGTACCCCACCCAGGCTGTGTTATGTGCGCTTGATATCTTCAGCGTCTCTTCCAAGTGGTGTTCAAAGTGGAGCACCATGGTTCCTCAGCTGAGAATGGTAGACGGGTCGTCAGCCAAAGGTTTCCCTATCCACGTTTGCCCTGATGCAATGAGACTTCGTGAGGTCCACACTCAATGTTGAGGACACCGAGGGCCATTCGCTCCTGACAGTATACCACTGTGCTTCCACCTCTGCTGGGACAGGACAAAACCAGCGACAGTGACGGTGGAGTATGGGACGTTAACTGACAAGTATTCTGCTTACCATTCTGCAACACCAGGACCATTGTTCAAGGACATGCCTATAAAAGCACAAGCAACAGAATTTATCTAAAAAAGTAAAGGTGACCAGGCAAAGATATTGATTTCGATATCTGGAAGTGTCAAGAGAATATGTGGTGTTTTATGTGACGAAATACTTGGATGATTCCGGTTTCGGAGATGGATGATTTCTGATTACAGTTTTCCCAGAGTTAACACGGACAGTGATAACATCAGGACTGGATCTAAAGTCTGCAATATTCAAGTGTTCCATTACAGGTATGCCACACTCTCTTGTAAGGTCTTGAATGTCAAGAACGAGACTCCTGGGGCAAACAGCAAAGGAATGGGAATATATGGTTGAGGAATAGTGCATGGAATGAACCCTTGACTTGTGGCACTCGATGCAGACGTAGTACTCCACATTCCAAAGTAACCGAGGCTGTCTGGTGTTCCAGTACTTCCAATGGTCATGTGCAACTGTCAAGAATGGGCAACTATGCAGTGGGTCTTTAACTGCAATGTGTACCATTACTGCATGTTCTTGAAGCTGACCTTTAGATGTCTAAATTACCTGCCTTAATTCCTGATTAGCCACCGTCCCCATGACCATTTGGAGCTTCTGTGTGCTTTTTTTTTATTTGTTCTTAGGGTTTGAACGATGTTAGCAAAGCCACAGTCATTGCCCTAACAAGGTGGTGGTGGTGCTGCTGCCTTATTGAACTGCTTTCGGGATATTCCCACAACGGCATTAAGTAGAGAGTTTGCAATATTTTAACCCAGTAACAAAGAACAGCAAATCTGTCCAAATTTGGATGGCACGTGACTTGGAATGGCCCTGCGTTCCTCCAACATTGCTAATTTTCTGTGCTGCCCTCGGGCTGAATGTGCCTCAGCCAGTAGGTGCATTTTCATTGGTTCAACCAGCAGACTTGGAGCACACCCAATACCAAATCCAGGAAGCCGATACTCCACTGAAAGTGTTGTTTTGCTCCTCCCCCATCCTCTTGTGGAAGAGCATTTTACTGGTAATGATTTAATTGCTTGGACATTGGAATTGGCACCTTCAGAATGCACAGATAATCTTCCCTTTCGGTGAACAAGTTTGCATTGTCACGTATTGCAATAAGCAAGTAGTGTTCTTTGTATTTCGTGACTGAATGCTTGAGAAATACTGCATTTGTGTGAAATAGAATTTGTGTGTGTGCATGAATATTGTGAGCATGGGTAGCAAGTTGCATCCACATTGGTGTGTATACAAACCAAATAAAGCAACAGTTTGACTCCATGTTAAAAAGAGCTTGGTATATTAGGACCAGATTCATAACCACAACGGAAATTATGTTTGCCATGGATCTGTCATAAGATGAGCAAGTAACACGTCATTTAAATATTGTATATTAAATACTGCTGGAACAAGCTTGCCTCTGCATAGTTAGCTTTATTCAAGATTAGGGTGGCTATTAGTCAAATAGAAATACTATGAACCGGTCTGTTAATCGGTGACTAAGGAGAAAATGAAACCCAGGCTGTAGGAAGGATAAGACCTAGATGTTTGTAGAACTGCAGCTAATGTAGCAGCAGGGTCAAAGGGTCTATGGAGCTGTAACCAAGGGAAGAAGGAAGTTCCCTGCCTTCCGGAGCTGTTCATTTCTGGGATGGGAAAGGTGAGTTGAGTAGAAAGAAAGTGGACACTTGTTGAACTGCTGTGGTGGAAAGCTGTGACTAAAAATAGAATGTGTTGGCAATGAAACAAACACGTGCTGTAACGAATGATGTGCAGGCAAGGTGTGTTAGACAAACAATGTGCCAAGAGATTAAGTCGTGTAATATGAAGACAAATCAGTGGCTTATCAAAATGATCACAGCCTAAGGCATAATTCTACCTTGTAACACACTTCTGAGTGTTTCATCCTAGAACCAGACAGTAGCTGTTTTCCCTTATGGTCTTTCCCAGCTGCATTTTGAATCCCATTTCAAATGTTCCTTGCTTGAAACTTGTTAAATCGCACTTGATCACTGGCCCTACAGTGAATTTATAAGTCAGCTGCTGGCTTGAGTTGTGCAGCATTTACTATTTGCTTGTGCAGATATGGCTGTGACAATGTTTATTTGTGGAGACTGCTTGAAGACAAAGGCTTCAGCATGCGACATTTTCATACAAAATTTGTAAGTCTCCTGCGATATTGCTCAGGGATGGCTCAGGAGCTCGAGTTGGTTATTTATGGAATGTTATTTATGCAGTGGATTGGCCATTGCAATTATGCAACAAGTTCAAACAGATGAAAAGACTAGCATTGCTATAGAACCATTCACAACCGCAGGATGTCCCAAATGCTTTACAGCCATTCAGGTACTTTTCAAGTATAATCGCACTGCTGTAACATAGGAAATGCACACATCAGGCTACTAAAAAGAGTAATGTGGCAGATGATCTGTCTTGATGATGTTGGTGAAGATATAAATCTTGGCAGCAGGGATAACTCCCTTGCTCTTCTTTAAAAAAGTAACATGGGATCTTTTACACCCCCCTGAGAGGCCAGTTGGGGCCTCAGTTTAGCATTTCATTTGAAAGATAATGCTTTCTCAATATTGCTCAAGTATTTTGCACCCAAGTCTCCGAGTGGACTTGAACCCACAATCTTCTGACTCTGATGCATGGGTACTTCCACTGAACTGCCTTTGACAGCCTCTTCAGAATTTATTACGTGGCCATTTTAAGAAGCCAATTTGCTCTTAGTTCTGAAGTCTTACTGCTGCTGAAAGGTCCATGTCTCGAAGACTATAGCACTCATACCATCAGGCTGCCATTCATTAAGTTTTATTCTTCCCAGTTGCGAATTATAAAGTATTGCTGTGTTATTTGGTTTTTTTGGTGCGATGAGCACCGTTTGGCTTCAAGATAACATTTGCGCTTCATGCGTACACGCTGCTGGTGATGGCCATGCTGGATGGAGATTTTTTTGGTGAGGGCGTTAGTGCGCACGCATGGAGCATACGTTGGAATTTAGACAGAGCAGTCTTGCTGGTTTGGAGTTCAGTGCTTCAGCTAGTGCCCTATCTTAAACTCGCACAGCTGAACATGTGTTTAGCCACAGGAAAAGGACCCTCACCACCAGCGTTACTTGTAGGTTAGTCACTGATTGATTCCTACTGTCTGCTGGATTTGCACAAGTGTTTGATGGTTTCGAGTTGTATAAAGTTTATAGGGAGTAATATGTTAATTCTAATGACTGTATGTTAAAGAAGAATGAGCCTAAACCTTAAAACAGCTTTATTTCCAAGACAACAAAGTAAATTCACAGACTGCCCCAGTTCCTCCCAGACACTCGAGTGAACAGATTTGTATAGTCTTGCAATGATTCCCTAATCCTTCCCCAGTTGGGGACAGCTGTGCTTAATTACCAATTTAAAGCATATATTCTGTTGCAGCGCAATTTCAACATTAACATAATGTGGCACGTGCTGAAGGACTTTGTGCAGAATCCTTGAAGTCAGGACAAACACTTGCTCCCATTCATGGGTATTGTAGTGTGGATTCTCTTTGAACTAAAGCATGGCAGAGTGAATGAGTAGAGGGGGCACATTTTTACTTCCTATCTGTAGCTTGACCAGTCCCCAGCTTGGCTCATTCTGGGATCTGGACAGGTAGACCTGTCACTGAAAATTGAATCCTCCTCACTCTATTTCTGGTTAAATTAGAAACCTGTTCTTAAATGGGTAGAACAGTCCTTGTTGGACAACAAGGAGAAAGCTTGCCAATGCCCAGTGCTGATAAGCGGCAAATTTTTATCAGATTAAAGAGCAGGAGTTCTCTTAAATATATTTGGGGCTGATTTAAATCATGTTTTTTTTGGTTAACCCACGCACAAGTTATCTTGGCTACAAGGAGCAAGTTTGCAAAGCACACTTGCCAAAAGCGAAGTCTGCTAATATAGATCCTGCAGTTAGAACTGGAGTTGAGTACAATGATGGGTTTCAATTTGTGTCAAACACCAGCTTAATTGAAAAAAAAAAGCAGCTAAGTAACCATTAAAGTAGGTTTGACCTCTAAATCATTATCATGAAGTTATTTTAAGAGTAAAGATTTTAGCTAAGCACCATTTGTATGTGTGGTGTTAATGACACTATTTGTGACAGTGAGGTCAGGGAAACTTGTAAGGAAGGAGGAAAACAGTAAATGTACCAATAGGCGACCTGTAGTCAGGCACAAACCAAGTGACAGATGCCACCTCAGCGAAATGCTATAGATCTCTCCTCAACTCCTCCCAGACGCTTGTCAAACAGTGAGCCGACTGGCCTCACTGAACTACGTCTTTCACACGAGAGTTTCCAAACGCCACTATCCAAGGACTCGCTTTGGAATCTTCTCCCAAGCCAATGCTTTCTCTCGGATGCCTTCCGCAAGGGTTCACCTCCCAAAGAGTTACAGACCTTTAGTTGTCTTATTTGGACCTTCTTGCCTCTTGCAAGCTATTCTTGCTTTAAAACTGCTTTCTTCAGCTTCTGTGCCTTTAAATCTGAAGCTTGGAGCCTTTCTCTCTACCCCTCATTCTTAACTTCACTTAACAGGTCCTTTTCCATGTTCCTGTCCTTCCTGTGACTGGCAGGTCTGCTTGGGACTTTCCCCTGTTTCTGTCTCACTCCTTTGGCTTTGATACCTCTGGTTCTTTTGCGAAATCTACAGCTCCCTCTCCCAGTGTCCAGTCTCTCTGGGGTCCTGGTTTCAAACCAAAACACCCTGGTCCACTCCTCCATCACCCCCTACTCCTCAACCCCCTCCTATGGCACCACCCCATGCCCACGCAAAAGATGCAACACCTGCCCCTTCACTTCCTCTCTCCTCACCGTCCAAGGACCCAAACACTCCTTTCAAGTGAAGCAGCATTTCACTTGCATTTCCCCCAACTTAGTCTACTGCATTCGTTGCTCCCAATGTGGTCTCCTCTACATTGGAGAGGCCAAACGTAAACTGGGCGACCGCTTTGCAGAACACCTGCGGTCTGTCTGCAAGAATGACCCAAACCTCCCTGTCGCTTGCCATTTCAACACTCCACCCTGCTCTCTTGCCCACATGTCTGTCCTTGGCTTGCTGCATTGTTCCAGTGAAGCCCAATCGCAAACTGGAGGAACAACACCTCATCTTCCGACTAGGGACTTTACAGCCTTCCGGACTGAATATTGAATTCAACAACTTTAGGTTGTGAGCTCCCTCCCCCACCCCACCCCCTTTCTGTTTCCCCCTTCCTTTTCTTTTTTTTCCAATAAATTATATAGATTTTCTTTTTCCCACCTATTTCCATTATAAAAAGAGAAAAAGAAAAAAAAAAATATTTATTTATTTATTTATTTTTTACATCTTTTATGCTCTCCCCACCCCCACTAGAGCTATACCTTGAGTGCCCTACCATCCATTCTTAATTAGCACATTCGTTTAGATAATATCACTAACTTTAACTTTAACACCTATGTGTTCTTTTGTTTTATTGTTGTTGACATCTTTTGATGATCTGCTTCTATCACTGCTTGTTTGTCCCAACAACCACACCCCCTCTCCACCTCTCTCTCTCTCTCTCTCTCCGCCCCCCACACACACATCTTAAACCAGCTTATATTTCAATTCTTTCTTGGACTCGAACTCAAGTTCTGTCGAATGGTCATGAGGACTTGAAACGTCAACTCTTTTCTTCTCCGCCGATGCTGCCAGACCTGCTGAGTTTTTCCAGGTAATTCTGTTTTTGTTTTTGCTTCTATCACTGCTTGTTTGTCCCAACAACCACACCCCCACTCCACCTCTCTCTCTCTCTCTCTCCGCTCCCCACACACACACCTTAAACCAGCTTATATTTCAAATCTTTCTTGGACTCGAACTCAAGTTCTGTCGAAGGGTCATGAGGACTCGAAACGTCAACTCTTTTCTTCTCCGCCGATGCTGCCAGACCTGCTGAGTTTTTCCAGGTAATTCTGTTTTTGTTTTTGTTCAAAACTTAAAACTGCTGTTTCTTTGCTTCTTCTTTGTGTCTGTGGGAGGGACCAGCCTCTCTTGACTCCTGTTGCTAGGCAACAGCCAAATTCCTCTTCTCTTGGTTGCTTAACTTAGCTTAAGCTGTAAAACACTCATTAGAAATGCAGTTGCCTTTTTAAAGTGAAACTAAAATTCATTTGACCTTTTCTTAACACAGAAACAGAAATACAAATCAAACTTAAACTTTAAAGCTAAAACTCATTCCTGACTTCCACAAAATACAAATATAACTTACTTAAACTGTCTCTGTTTCTTAACACAAAAGAGAATCTAACCATCACCCTATGATATTCAAAGGCACTACCATCACTGAACCCCCCCCCCCCCCCCCAGCTTTCAATATTCTGGGAGTTAACATTGAACAGAAACTAATTGGGCTAGCCGTATAAATGCTGTGGCTACAAGAGCAGGTCAGAGGCTAGAAAGCCTGTGGTGAGTAACTCACCTCCTGACTCCCCGAAGCTTGTCCACCATCCAACAGGCACGAGTCATGAGTGTGATGGCATACTCACCATTTGCCTGACTGAGTGCAGCTCCAACAACACAAGAAACTTGACACTATCTAGGAAAAAGCAGCCCGCGTGATTGGCACTCCATCCACAAACATTCACTCCCTCCACCTCTGACGAACAGAGGCAGCAACGTGCACCATCTACAAGATGCACTACCAAGGCTCCTTAGACAGCACCTTCCAAACCCACGACTACTACCATCTAGAAGGACAAGGGGAGCAGACACATGGGAACACCACCACCTGGAAGTTCTGCTCAAAGCCGCTCATCATTCCTGACTTGGAACTATTTCGCTGTTCCTTCACTATCATTGGGTCAAAATCTTGGAGCTCCCTCCCTAACAGCACTGTGGGTGTATCTACACCACATGGACTGCAGCGGCTCAAAAGGCAGCTCACCACCACCTTCTCAAGGGCAATTAAGGATGGGCAATAAATGCTGGCCTAGCCAGTGAAGCCACATTCCATGAATGAATGAAAAAAAGGTCAATGAGTTTCAAAAAGTGTGGTTTTTGAATGTGTTCGGTTTTCGGACGGACAGATAAAGCATACCCGACCTGTACATAAAACAAGTTTGTTTCACGTTAAAAAAACATGAGCCATTAGTCCTGGATCTTCCCAACATCATAATGTGCAACTGAGGACTCTACAATAGTTGGCAGTCTTGTTGATTTAGTTGAACTAATAACTTCTATGATTCACCATCATCCTTTCAACACAAGCAGTGGCTTAATTTTCCCAGTTTGTCAGAAAATTAATAATGATATTTCAGTGGTTGAAAGTACTTGCCCACGTGGCACTGAGATAGTCAGATTCTCCGTGCTGTGTTATTGGCCAGTCTTAAGTTGTTGTTGGTCAGGGGTTACAGGTGGCATTAGGATCCTTGAACATGGGACATGGGAAATCTGCCCCTGGGCCCTGTCAGAAGGGCACATGTAAGTTTGGGAATCTCAGATGAGGACAGGATTTGTTTGCATTGGTTATCTAACATCCCTAGACCAATATGCGGAAAGATGTCTGCTTGGCTGTCTATGGGATTGTCATCGTCACCATTTAGATTTGATAAAGATATTCAAAATTGTGAGGAGCCTGGGCAGAGTAGATAGGGAAAAATTTTTCCCACTGGTGGAAGGATCGAGAACAAGAGGGCACAGATTTAAAGTAATGCAATTGGCAAAATGAACAATGGAGACATGAGGAGAAACTTGTTCATGCAGTGAGTGGTTAAGGTCTGGATCGCAGTGCCTGGGAGTGTGGTAGAGGCAGATTCAACTGAGGCATTCAAGAGGGAATTGGATTATCACCTGAAAAGGAAGAACGTGAGGGGGAAAAGGATGGTGAATGGCACCAGGTGCATTGCTCATCCAGAGAGCGGATGCAGACGTGACAGGCTGAATGATCTCCTGTGCTGTAAACAACTCTGTAATTCTGTGATGTTTACGCTGCACAAAGGCAGGTCCTTGGCTCATTGCTGATGCTTCATCCTGAGCCGTTTCCTTGGCTGTTCTTCCTCGATGGTGGATTGTCATTGTCTTCCATTCTCTGAGGCAGCTCCTGAGTGTACCTCAGCCAGAATGGGAATGGAACCCACGCTGTTGGCACGAACCTGGACCACATGCTGGCCGTCTAGCCAACTGAGCTAATCGCCCACCCACCCCCACTATGGGATTGTGCCTCAGCATAATCTACTGCTTGCAGGAATGGAGAGAAAATAACAGTATGGGATGCAGGGAATTACTCTTGTAAACATGGAAATTGGTCAACAGCTAATTTATCAAAAGACAAGTAGCTTCACGCACTAGGTAAAATTCACAACTAGTAAGGTCATGGAGGGATAAGAGATGTTATTCTAAACTGTGAAATAGCACACTTACTGAAATACAATATTTTCTGCAACAGAAAATAATAATACGATAACGCATTAATGATCAGATTGTTACTAACAGCAGTCTTGGTGCTGGTAACATTGCTGGCGAGGCTAACCTGCTGCTATTGGAATCTCTGAGATGCACCATAACAGGTGAGTTTTTGTGGGGTGCCTCTTGAGATGACAGCATGCTGGTAGCAGTATAAACATGATCACAGATACAAATCTTCTTTGGCTGTGGGTAGGCAGATTGGTGGTGTGGCAGAGCAGACTTGGAAAGATTGTTAATGTTATGTAATTGTATGGTTAATGTTAAGGATAAACATATGGAGGGTATTGATTGATTAAGTATCTTGAGCACATATAAAGAAGGGCTTGCCCCATCAGTGGCTGTCACCCCCTTTACTTTATTTTTTTGGTTTTACTAAAAAGAGAACATAAAGAGGGACTGCCCTTCTAAGGGGCTGTCAATTTATGTATTTATTTTTTATTGGTCTACTTGAAAGAGAGTCATGTTGGTACTCGAAGGAGTATAAAAAGGGACTGCTGGGACTGGGCTGGTTGGCAGGAAGGAGGCAGAGATACGTAATGCTGCTGGTTTCTGCGAATAGACTGACGATCGGGAAAAGGATTTGAGTCCAGATTCATTCTTCACCATCTGGTTTGGATTCCTTATAACATGATTGATTTTGTGTGGCTGCCCAATGAGCAAATAGTAATTTTCAAATAACTGCCTGTTTGTCCATTTCTCCAGTGCCGTGCTATCCACCAACAGTATTAAAGGGTGGCTCCCACTGCATGGCCGGCCCTGCTCAATCTGGTTATTGAGGTGACTTTAAAAAAGGCAACAGTGCTTTATATCCCCTGGAAGCCCTCAAGCTCCGGTTCTTTGCTTTCAGGAAAGATACCTTTCAAAGACCAATGTTGCTGCTTTCCCACAGGAGTGTGAAGAATTGATGTCTCTGCTCAAACGGGATAGACTCTGAATGCTTCTTTTCTTTCCCTTAGGTAGACGACAGCCCGGCCTTGTTAGAAAAGCTCCAACTTGGGTTTGCTGGTAGCCTGTGTTGAGGTAAGCCTGGATTTCTTCACCCCTGACCCTGTCGGAGAGCGTGAATTGGGAGTAAAAAACATACACCGCTGTCCAAGGTCAAATGTAATTTATTTCTTCGCCATGGTGAATGTTTTACCTGTGACCCTATATGCCATTTTTGAATTGTCAGATATTGCTGTAAGAGATTGAAAGCAAAATATGAAGTGACAACATTTTAAAATCAGTGGCAGTGGTTTTTAGTCAGAATATTGCCCCAGACCTTAGGGCAGTAACTTGCCGGTAATTACTCCGAACAGTGTGCCGCAGTGAGAACTGTTATTTTAAATTTTCTGGTAAACCATTTCACTGTTGAAGTTGCTCTTCTTCTGGAACACAGTCAGTTATGCAGAAATAGTAGAATTCTGAATAGAAATAGTTTAGCAGAGTATTGTACCTCTCAAGCATATTACTGGATTGATTGCATTTCATGCAAGGTAAAACCCTTTTTAAATACATGGTTGCTCTGCCCATTGAATCGTATAGGCCTCAAATAGAATTCTGCGCGCATTATCTCTGGGCTGATCTGATAGATACTATTCACAGACAGTAAGTTACACTTCACTGAGTAACTGTATTTCAGTACAGCCCTGCTACATTTGCTTAATTTTTGTTTGTTTTTTTTTATATTTGCTTTCGGGATGTAGGTATTAAATGCACGGGAACACCACAACCTGTAAGTTCCTCTTGAAGTCGCACACCATTCTGACTAGGAGCTATATCGCCGTTCCTTCACTGTCGCTGGGTCAAAATTCTGGGCCTCCCTCCCTAACAGCACTGTGGGTGTGCCTACACTGCACAGGGACTGCAGTGGTTCAAGGAGGTGGCTCACCACCGCCACCACAAGGGCAACGAGGGATGGGCAATAAACACTGGCCTAGCCAGTGACACCCATGTGCCGTGAAAGAATGAAAAAAAGGTGAGCTTCACTGGCAAGACCAGCATTTATTGCCCATCCCTAGTTGCCTTTGAGAAGGTGGCGGTGAGCTGCCTCCTTGAACCGCTACAGTCCCGTGTGGTGTAGGTACGCCCACAGTGCTGTTAGGGAGGGAGTTCCAGGATTTTGACCCAGCAACAGTAAAGGAATGGCAATATAGTTCCAAGTCAGGATGGTGAGTGGCTTGGGTGGGAACTTGCAGGCGGTGGTGTTCCCATGCATCGGCTGCCCTCGTCCTTCTCAGTGGTAGTGGCCACGGATTTGGAAGGTGCTGTCAAAGGAGCCTTGGCAGCTTGCTGCAGTGCATTTTGTAAACGGTACACGGTGGAGGGAGTGAATGTTTAAAGTGGTGGATGGAGTGCCAATCAAGCAGGCTTCATGATTGTGAGCATTGCCAGTAAAGAAATACATATCTTTTGACACCCAGTGTTCACATTGAATACTCGCTGGTGGGCTATATCATGGACACCATGTGGTATCATTGAAAGATACTAATCTATCTTTGCTTTGATGTAACAAGATACCTTAATCCTAACCTCGCAAAAGCACTATATGCCCAGTCACTACAAACATGCAGGTTCTCCACACTGGTAGCTTTCAATCTCTTTTTATGCCCTCTCTGCATGAGACTATCAAATACTGGCACTTTGCACTGAATCATGGTGACTGGCATGATGTGGACTCAGTGCATTAAGGACTGGACTGAGATTGAGCAAAGCCATTTCACATTGGATTAGCATGGCTGACACTATACATCATGGGCAGATGGTGGTGTAATATTAATGTCACTGGACTAATAATCCAGACGCCTAGGTGAAATCTCTAGGGACACAGGTTCAAACCCCACCATGGGAGCTGGTGGAATCTGAATTCACTTAATTAGTCTGGAATATAAAGGTAGTCCATGAAACTATCATCCATTGTCATAAAAACCCACCTAGTTCATGAGTAACCTTTAGGGAAGGAAATCTGCCGTCCTTACCTGGTCTGGCCTACATGTGACTCCAGACCCACAGTAATGTTATTGACTCTTATCTGCCCTCTGGAATGGCCAAGCAAGCCACTCGGATCAAGGGCAATCAGGGATGGCCAATGACACCTACATCCCATGAAAGAATGATAAAAAAACGCTCAACAAAATCCACTTCCCGAGCATCCCACTTCATTTTTTTTTCTTAAGTGTGTTTGCCTCAAGTGCTGAGAGGTGAGAAAGTATCAAAATATCCTGTAAAATTTTCCCTGGCCAAACAACTTATCAGCTTCTCCATTTATAGTTCTTGGTCTGTATGCTTGTGTTCTGTGCCAATTCACTCAGGAAAGAATCAAGCTGGCCTGAATAGGGTTGGAACCAATTTGCATTGGAAGAGCAGTTTTGCATACTACATTTGCTTTTGTGACTTTGGTTATTCATTAATGTTAACTAAGGTTCAGTGGTTGCACTCTTGTCACTGGGCAGGGGGGGCGTTAAAGTTTCATTCCAGAGACTTGAACTTGGCTGATGCTCCAGTGCAGTGCTGAGGGAGTGCTATGCTGCAAGAGGCGACATGAGAGGTTAAACACAGGCTCTGTCTGCCCTCTCGGGTGAATACAAAAGATCTTATGGCACTATTTCAAAGGTGAGCATGGAAGTCCTTGGCAATTTATCCCTTAACCAATATCACTAAAATATGTGCATAAATTCACTCCCACATTTCCTACATTACAACAGCGATTGTGTTTCAAAAGGCACTTCCTTGGCTGTAAAACACTTTGGGACGTCCTGAGGTTACAAAGACATTATGTAAATGCTAGTCTATTTATTTCTTTTGAGAATTGATGACCATTGTCAGCAACGTTCCTTTTTGCTCTATCGTGTCCTTGTGCATCAGACAAACTGCTTCATGTGCTGTTACCCAGTGCAGTGCATGCCAATGGGTGTAAGTTAAGTTGATCTTGAGCCTTTCTGATATTCTCAGGGGCAAGATTTAAATTGGAACAGTTCGGCACGGGGCACTGCCATCAGCCTTTGCTGCAATGTCGCTTCTACTTGAAAGTCATTTTTATCCAGAAGCACAACAGTTTTTAAAAAAAATCCCATAAACTTGTGTCACATGGAAAAGTATCTTTTGAGCTGCCGGACTTGAGAATTCTAACTGCTCTGCTTTGCATCGCCAGTAAAGCAACAATTTGAAATAACTGTTCAAAGCAAATTCTGCTGTTTTAGAAACCAAATTGAACACAGGGATGTATTTTTTTATTCTCTCTCTGCATCAGACATACTGTTCCGAAGCATCCTTGTTCTCCTTAGAAGGAGCTGTCCGACTAGTTTTGACATGATGTGTTCATCTCCTTTCATGCTGTGTTCCAGCCTGTAATATCGTCTCAACAACTGAAGCCTCTCTCGAACCTGAAAACAGCATCATGCGTGAAACTGGCAACCTGCTTGCAACTGTTGCGATTCTCCCTCACCACAAGAGGTGAGATCGATGTACAAAATATGCTGCGAAGCATATGCCCATTTTGGATATGGCAATGCAAGTAGGTGGAGAAGAAAACATTCTCCTTCCAGACATGCAGTCTTCCCATGTTAATGTATCATAGACACTGCTGCTGAAGCCCAGAAACAAAAGCACTTTGAGAAAACACAAACCATTCCAATTAATGTAGAACAGGCAAAACTTTGCATTGACTGAGCTTAAAGACTAACTTCGCGCAAAATGAACTGGTTTGTTCTGGTCAAAGTCGTTCATGTTGCTGTTAAGTTTACTTTTAGAATTTCCTTTAGGTTTGCAGTTAAAGATAGTCAGGTCTGCGCTCTATTACTATCTTGTCTTTAGAATGAGGTGTTAAAACACGGCTCGGCCTGTCCTCTCAGGGGGATGTGCAGGATCCCACAGTATTTGAAGAAGAGCAGGGGAGTCCCCTGGTCACTTTTTCTTCTTCAAGCATCATTTGGAATAAAGAACACGGTTTTCTGCTCATTTATTTTGTTGCTGTTCATGGCAGCATACAGGGCACAAATTAATTCCTAGATCACAACAGTGACTACTACACTTCCAAAGCACTTCCCTGGCTATAAAGCACTTTGCAATGAGGTCAGGAAAGGCGCTATATGAATGCAAGTTCTAGCTCTCTACTTTCTGAGGAAATTCCTATGTCAGAATGGTATGCAGCAGTGTATAAAATGTTTGAAACTATTGGGATATCATCCGAGTATCTCGGAACTAATTTTTAAAAAATATTCATTCATGGGATCTGTGCATCACTGGGTAGGCCAGCATTTATTGCCCATCCCTAATTGCCCTTGACACCACCACCTTGAAGCGCTACAGTCCATGTTGTATAGGTATACCCACAGTGCTGTTAGGGAGGGAGTTCCAGGATGTTGACCCAACGACAGTGAAGGAATGGCGATATAGTTCCACATCAGGATGGTGAGTGACTTGGAGGGGAACTTGCAGGTGGTCGTGTTCCCCTGTGTCTGCTGTCCTTGTCCTTGTAGATGTTAAAGGTCCTGGGTTTGGTAGGCGCTGTCAAGGGAGCCTTGCAGTGCATCTTGTAGATGGTACACACTGCTGCCACTGTGCGTCAGTGGTAGAGGGAATGAATGTTGAAGGCGGTGGATGTGGTGCCAATCGAACAGGCTGCTTTGTCCTGGATGATTTTGAGCTTCTTGAGTGTTGGTGGAGCTGCATTCATCCAAGCAAATATCACCTTTTAACAAGTGCTTTACTAAGTGCTTCCAAGCTCCACTAAGTCGTCAACCAGTTGCTCAGAAATGTGAGTGATGTGAACACAGGAAATGGTTCAGGGAGCGCACTATTACATTGCAAGGAGCTACAGCGGGGATATAGCACTTTATGTGCCTTCAGTTGCAGCTCTTTCCTGTAGGCCAGGAGTAGAAGTGAGGCATTGATGTTGAATAAGAGAAATGCATGAAATCAGAACAAATTAAGACATTGATTTTGTTCAGGAGCGGAAAGCAGGGATTTGTCTTGCTTAAGGAAGGAAAGCAACTGGAACAATTGTGCATGATGTAGGCTTGATGATGTTTGTGTGGCCAAGTGATATTTTCATGTGACTAACAACCATCCCAGCACGGTGCATTTGCCAAACACTTTTGGAAAACAGCAGTGTTCTTTGAAGATTGTAGATATTTTAGAAACTTAGTCATGCAGATTTAAGAATAAGATGGAGTGGCGAGCAAAGTACCTGTGTGCCAAGACTCATTTTGCAAATATTTTTCCTTTTGATCAAAATACTGCAAGAGAAAGATGTCCTTTTACTGCCCAGCAATTGCATTGTGTGAACTTCAGATAATTGAATCATAATTTATGGTCATTCCTGTAGAGGTTTGAAGTTGCTGTTCTGTTGAGATTGTTTCGATTCATTTTTCTAAAACTCAGCCAGCTTATTCAACTGAAGGTTACGATGCATTGAGACCTCAAGGCTACAGGGAGTGTGAAGTGATTTGGTCTTGCCACCAATTTAAAAGCTGTGGGGAGTAAATTAGGTGTTAAGATACGAATGGACTCCTTCAGGCTTTGCCGCGATGTGTGAAGGGAGCCTGATCCTGGACTCAGGTTGCAGTTACACTTCAGCTGTGCTATCAGTGCAAAGCGAACCCAATTTACACCAATTCAAAAATTTCGAAAGCACCTGAGTGTGGATGTTTAAGTTCAGTTTTATTTTGCCAATATGATTGTCATTCTTAACATATCAGTTCAGACAGTGATAAAAGTAATTGTTAAGGGCGGTGTTGAAACCCTAGGAACTATTGGCAGAGCTGAAGGGAAAACTAAGCAGGACGCCTGTGTTTATGTCCCCTTTTGAGTAATTTTTACAGCTTTTTTTCTTAACCAATGTATACTGTGAACCAGAAAATACCAATGCACTGAGAAGGTTATAGTATTGAATTTTTTAGTTATGAACGAAAAGTTGCTTCGGATACTGAAGTGACTGGTGATTTTTGGTGTGTAACTAATCATTCCAGAATCATTGGAGAATTGCACAATGACAAAGATGATGAGCTCTCCAACCACTTGTGTACAGGGCCAAAAAAGTCCATCAGACATCCAAAAGCTAGTAAGTTTCCCAGAAATGAAAGTCAGAAAGGATGCAAAGAGAGACATGCTGCCAAAGCTTTTCATCCTGCACTCATCAGGACAAATGCAAGAATGTCAAATTTCAAACAATCACAATTTACACAAGAGAAAAGGGTGCTGATTGGTTGGCAAGTTGACCTTGATTGGCCAAGGTGTTGCCATGGTGAAAACAGTAGGGAACTACTGGTTACACAAATTCCAAGGTAATTCAAAAAAAAGGTAATGGGCTTGGACATATTCCTTTTGTTTGCAGAGAACTGAGCTTGGAGTGTCAACTGTGATTTGTGCACAAGCCTTGAGAGTGGCCTTGAACCCTTGGCCTCCTGACTCTGAGGTGAGAGTGCTACCATTGAGCCAAGGCTGACAACTCGGGCTGGATTTTCCCATTCGAGGCAGGAATCGAGAGGTGGGACCAATCCAGGCTTGCCTTCCTGCCTTTGTTGCCAGTCTATTGTGAGGTGGGGTTTTCACAGGGTCAGGGTCTTAATGGCCCTCAAGATGAGTCTCTTTCCCAATTAGTGGCTGGCGGGATGGGAATGGAGGTGGTGCACCAAGGAAGTGGTCCAATTTTTGGCCCAAATTGGCAGCCACTTCTGTGCATGGCCTTTTTTTTAAAAAAAGAGAGGATCCTCATGTTCAAAGTTGTCAGGGTATGGTAACTATAGTTTTGGTAAATATAGGACTATAGCTTTGAGAATAATCCCGTGTTGTTAGGTCACATGATCTGTGTAAAACAATGAGTTGTTATTGGGGGAAACTCTAGGGGAGAGTTCTTCTTTAGTTATAGAGTTTGCTACACACATGTAGCTGCTGCTGCTTGTCCTGTAAATAAAGTTAAATGTGTCCACCAAGAAAAGTTGCCTGGAAAATCAACTCTACAACAAACTGGCGACAAGGATAAATCAGATCCGGTACTGTCTCTTGCCCAGAAATTGAGAGTATCTAAATCCTTTGAAAAGAAAGGAAGATATACTCATCTGAGATGCCACAGTTTGGCAGAAATGATCCCCTTGAGCCAGCCACAGACGACTGGTCTCAATATATAGAACGTCTTGTGTTCTGCTTTCAAGCCAACAAAATCACAGGGGAGGAAAAGAGGAGAGCGATTCTCCTGAGTATTTGTGGCAGCAAGACCTACAGTTTAATTCAAAGCTTGACGGCCCCCCAGTGCCCCAGATTCGAAGACCTTCAGTGAATTAGTAGACTTCGTTAAGATACATTTCCAACCCAAGCCCTCAGCCACAATGCAGAGGTTTAGGCTCAATTCACAGAATAGAGCCCCAGGAGAAACTATTGTTACCTACATGGTGAAATTAAAACAAAAAATGGAATATTGTGATTTTGGTGAAACCCTGAACGACATGCTCAGAGATCGTTTGGTATGTGGCGTACAGGAGGATGCTGTTCAGTGAAGGTTGCTGGCTAAAGTGAATCTTGAGTTTAAGAAAGCGTTTGAAATTGCACTTTTGAAAACGCTGCAAGGGATTCACAAACGATCCAAAGAGCGCAAAATGGTGCCAGTTGGATGTGAACAGTCAGCCGAAAGTGGCACAAAAAGTCAGGACTCTGCCACAAAGCGGGAAACAGCTCCCGCTCACCGAAAGCTTAGAGGAAACAGCTTAGCAGAAAAGTCGAAAACTAATTTTTATCGATATGGAAACAATCATACTCCTAACGATTTTATTTAAATAGGTAGAATGTTAATTGTGTCACAGAAGTGGACACATATTGAAACATTGCAAAGTGAGATTTAAACAGGCTTCCATGCAACAATCGAAGTCCAATGAAGTGGAAGAGCCAGAAACAACCAATTCCGACATTTATTCATTATTCAACATGAAAGTTGGGAAGACAGAACCAATTATTGTCACAGTGCAAGGGAATGATAAACCATTAAAAATGGAAGTAGACACGGGCGCTTCTACCACTGTAATAGGGGAGCACACTTTCAGATATTTAAATAAAGGTAATCAACAATTAAATTTGGAACAAACATCTGCTAATGTACACAGGCAAAGAAATCCAGGTAAAAGGTAGCGGCAGAGTAACTGTTCATTATAGACACTAATCGGCACAGCCACCAGTGATGCTGGTAGCAGGTGAAGGACCAAACCTTCTAGGTCATGATTGGTTGAAAGAGATTAAATTAAACTGGTCAAAATGTTCCAGTGCGAGCAGGACTGCCAGAGCTGCTAAAAAAAAAATGACACCGTCTTCAAGGGTGAACTGGGAAAAATCCAAGGCCTGCAGGCCAAGATTTATGTGGACCCAGAACCAACACCTCACTTCTTGAAAGCAAGTATCATATGCCCTGAGAGAGGAGGTTGGTGTGAGTTGGACTGGCTAGAGAGGCTGGGTGTCATAAAAGCGGCTCAGTTCACGGAGTGGGCAACACCCATAGTCCCTGTCCTTAAACCAGAATAGACCGTCTGGATCTGTGGGTACTATAAACAAAGCAGCCAAACTGCACAGGGGACAGGTACCCAATTCCCAAGATTGAAGACCTCTGTGCCAAACTAGCAGGAGGGACAACGTATACAAAGCTTGACATGAGTCATGCATATCAGCAAATGGAGCTGGATGATGCCTGCCGAGATTTTGTGACCATAAATACCCACAAAGAGTTATATCGATATACACGTCTGCCCTTCAGTGTTTCCTTGGCCTGTGCCATTTTTCAGAGGATGATGGAGAGCTTACTACAAGGGCTACCTTATGTTGTACTGATAACTGGATTCACACAAAAGAAACACTTGGTTAATCTAGAGGAAGTCCTGAAATGATTTTTAGATGTAGGTGTGCACCTTGAGAAGGAAAAATGCACTTTTTCAGGCAAATAAAGTCATTTATTTGGGCCACTGGGTAGATGCCTAAGGGTTACACCCTGTTGAAGAGAAGGTTAAAGTAATCAGAGAGGCACCTGCACCTAAGAATATATCTGAACTTAAATCATTTTTAGGGATGGTAAATTATTATGGCCGATTTCGACCAAATTCATTAACTGTTCTTGCCCCTCTACATTCACTGCTTAAAAAAAAGCCAGCGTTGAGTTTGGGAGTCACCCCAAGAAAGAAGCCTTCATGAAAGCAAAACAGCTCTTACACTCTTCAAACCTGTTAGTGCATTATGACCTAACAAAAGAATTAGTGCTAACCAGCGATGTGTCCCCCTATGGAGTGGGAACGGCACTATCTCACAGGATGGACAATGATACAGAGAGGCCGATAGGCTATGTATCCAGGACACTTACCACAGCTGAAAAAGGACATTCTCAGATCAAAAGGGAAAGGTCTGTCGATATTTTTAGTGTAAAAATATTCCACCGATAATTGCACGGGCGACATTTCACGATAGTATCAGACCACAAACCGCTTTTGGGTCCGTTTAGTGAGGAAAAGGCTATACCTCCCATAGCTTCTGCATGATTACAAAGGTGGGTCTTAATTTTGGCAGCATATGAATACACCTTTGTACATGGACCAGAGATTCATATAGCCAATGCTGACGCCCTAAGTTGCCTTCCTTTGCGAGAGGACAATGACCATGTCCCAATTCCCCAAGAGCTCGTATTAGTGGTGAATTTCCTGGATTCCTCACCAGTCTTGTGCCAGGCAGATAAGAAACTAGATGAATTGTGATCCAGTCCTGCCTCGAGTGAGAGACCAAGGGGAGGATTTTCCCCTTGTCAGGCGGGCCCGGACAGTGATTTCACACTGACTGGCCAATTAACAGCCAGCCTGAATCGCGCGCTGAAACGCTCCACAGTGTCCAGGTGGGGGAGAGGAGAGGAGGGCGAGAGCAGAAGTCAGCTCATGCACGCGGGTGCGATTACAGAAAACTCCCTGAAGGCACAGAGCTGCCTCAGGGAGCTGAAGATTTTTCACATTTAAAAATAAAAGTTTTAAAAAAAAATAAGGAAAACATGTCCCCTCGTCACATGAGCAGGGACACATATTGCAAACGAGTTCTGATAACTTTTTATTTTATTTTTAAATTAACATCAGAAACCTCATCCCGCCTGTGGATGAGGCTTCCTCAAAAATCGAAAGGCCGCCTGGCCTACTCACCCGCCCGCCAACTGTAAGGTTGGACGGGCAGGGAGAAATTCTATTGAATTAATCGATTAACTGGCTTAACCGCCCTCTCGATTGTCGGCGGGCACGCTGCCGACTCCTTCACACAGCCGCCGACTGAAATACCGCATGAGTGTGCGCCCAGTGTCGACACGTGCCATTTCACGCTCATGCGTGTCGGGTTCACGCCAAGGTGAAAATTCAGCCCCAAGTGTTACATGGTTGGTTCAGGGAACCAATCTCTGATGAATTGAAGCCATTTTTCAACTGAAGACATGAGATGAGCAGTCAGGTTGGTATCCTATTGTAGGGTGCACGAGTAGTAGTTCCTTCACAAGGAAGGGAACCATTCTTAGTAGAGTTACACAGTGCCCATCCAGGAACCTCGAATGAAGACAAAAGCACCAAGTTATCTTTGGTGGTCGGGGATGGACGGCGATATTGAGAAGGTGGATAAAATACTGTGTGCAATGTCAACAGCTACAATAGTCGCTGGCGGCAGCCCCATTACACCCATGGGAGTGGCCTGGTGGATCCTGGGAAAGATTGCACATGGATTGTGTCGGCCCTTTCCTTGGAACCATGTTTCTACTGATTATGGATGCTCATTCCAAGTGATTAGACGTCCATGAGGTAAAGTCGCCAACGTCAGGCGTTACTATAGAAAGATGACACCAAAGCTTCGCCATCCATGGGTTGCCATAGGTAATCATCTCAGATAATGGTGCTGTGTTTACGGGTTCTGAGTTTCAACAATTTGCCAGTCTCAATGGCATGAACCACGTGAAGACTGCACCATACCATCCATCATCTGACAGACTGGCGGAAAGAACAGTGCAGACTTTTAAGGCAGGAATGAAAAAGTTAATAGGTGAATTGTTGGAAATTAGACTTGCTTGTTTCCTATTTCACTACAGAACAACTGCCCACAGCATGACAGGAGCAACAGCTGGAGACTTACTGATGAGGTGCTGTCTTCAGACGAGACTAAGCCTGATATTTCCCAATTTGGAGGAGAAGATGGAGAAAAGTCAAGGGATCAAAAAGCAACTCATGATTTGCATCATCGTGAGTGACAATTTACTGTTGGAGAAATAGTAAGTGTAAGGAATTTCGGTGGAGAACCTAGTGTAAACTCTGACCGGACCATTGTTGTACCACGTGGAAGTGGAGGGTTGGTTCACCCGTAAGCATGTGGATCATTTAAGAAGAAGAAAGATACCCCAACAAAATGACGTTCCACCTGTAACCATTGCTGATCCTGTGATTCCTGTTGCTCAACTAAGGATAGACATGCCCGATGTCTCTGTTGGAGTGGAAGACACTGAACTGCCTGTGCCTAATAAGGTACCTGATAATGCAGCTCCAGAGAATGTGGTTCCTGGCAAAAAATCGGAAGCCATGGAGCTATGATGTTCCACACGGATCAGGAAACCACCTGAAAGACTGGACTTGTAATTTCATGCCCTGTGTAAATATTGCAATGTCATGAGATAAATATCCTTGTAAACACAAAATATGCAGAGAAGTTAAAGGGGGAGGAATGTAGTAATTATAGTTTTGATAAACGTAGGACTGTCGCTTTAAGAATAATCCCGTGTTGAAAGATCACATGATCTGTGTAAACCAATGAGTTAGCAGCGTGGGGAACCTCTAGGGGAGAGTTTCTCTTTAGTTATGGAGTTTGCTGCTGCTGTCTTGTAAATAAAGTTAAATGTGTCCACCAAGAGAAGTTACTTGGAAAAACAACTCTATAACACAGGGAAAATGGAGAGTGGGGATGTGGGATACGTCAAAGGTTGGTTATTAAAATTTCATGGTTGCTCAGTAGGTTTTCTTCTCCAAATTTTTTCCATCAAATAAAACTATTTAAGCACAGTCGCCCGTTCGTGTTGGGCTACAACTGGTCAGCTTCAGGGAGATCCGAACAGCTGACCATCCCCATGAGAACCCCAGGAGGTCAGAAGATGAGCTGTTAGCGAGTTTCCTAATGACTTTAATCTATCCAATTGACGAGGCAGCAACTTCACGGTCCTGCCTGCCCCCCACTCTATTCACCACCACCATCCCCGTTTCTCCCCAACCCCCCTCCCCACCAATCCTTGGAAAAGTCAGCATAGTTGGAAATGGAGGCGGCAGACTGGCATCCAGGCCGCAAGTGCCATTTTTTTCTTTTGTCATCTCGCCTCCGTTCCGGAAAATCCAGCCCCTTGTGTCTTGCGTCTTGCAGACATCCTACAGTAAGCCCCCGCCTTACGTTGCCCCATTTCAAGTTGTTCGGCTTTAATGGGTTGAATAATACAGGTGGGTTGGGGGTGGGCAGCTGGACTAATGAGGGCCAAGTGGGAGGGGCGGATGTCCCAGTCTCTGGAGCTGCCAGCCAATCCGATTGGCCGGCAGCTCCATCGCAGCTCCCATCAGTCCCAACAACACCAGGAACGCATCAGTGCTCACTGTTGGGACTGCTGGAGAAGAAAGAACCCCAAGGCCTTGGATCCCCTGTCCAGGGTCAGGAGGGTGTGGGTAGGTTAGAGAGAGGGGCAGTGGGGAGCGAGGGGGTGGGTTTAAGGGAGGGAGCGGGTAGGAAGAAAGGAGGGGTTCGACTAAAGGGGGCCCACCTTGCAATCAGCAAAGGGCATTCGCCAGAAAGCGTCTTGCCCTTTAAGCACGAGGTAAAAATTGGAGCTTATCACCTCTGCCTTGCTGCCCACGTTAAATGCTTTGGCATGGGCGCTGCATTATCAGGGTCAGTTGGTTTGGTAACGATCCTAATTGGCCCTTAACCTATTCCTTTAAATATGGCGAATGGGCTGCCGCTTTCAGAGCCTGCTTTCACCCCACCCCCCCCCTCCGGTATTATGGGAGTGAGCTTGGGGGTAAGCGAGAAGGTGGTGGGATGGGTGCCCACCCCATTTCACAATGCCACCACCATCACCCATCACACCCCCTCCCCTCCAACCCCAGGGGTGGGAAACACGCCGGACGGGCATGTAAAATTCAGCCCAACATTGAGCAGTTAATGGGGCTGGTATTCACATTTAGCTTCTGGAGTTTTTGTATCATGTCATTTCGTGCCAGGTCTGAGGTCAGGGTGCGTGACCCGATCGACACCATTTTTGGAGTGGCCGCTCCTCTTGCCAACCCTCCCGGTCACACTGCCAGCCCTCTGGCTCTCTGCCCCTGCCTCTCGCCACCTCCCGCTTACCTCCGCAACCTTGCAACTCCAGCCTGCCCTCGCTCCCTAGCTGGTCTTGCTGCCTCTTGCCATTCATCTCCCAAGCCCTTGTTCACAGCTCATGGGAGAGGGAAGTGGTGAGTGGGAGAGGCGAGAGTGAGCGGTTCAGCGAGAGAAAGGGTCAACAGTCAGGGAGTGGGAGAGGCAGCAAGCTGGAGGGTTGGCAAGGTTGGGGGGTAGCTGGGAGTAAGTAGAAAGAATTAACATATTTCTTTTATATTTTTTAATTTATTTTGTTTTAAAAGTTATTTAAAAGTAAAGTTTTTCAACGAACAGAGTATAATATTTTAATGGTTTTTATCTGACAGGTTTTACATTGGTTGTAATGAGAAAATCTGATTCGCTTAACATTGTTTCATTTCAAATCACACTTTTCAGGAAGGTGACTGCAACATTAAGCGAGGAATTATTGTACCCGTGATGTCCTGAAATGTTATGAGATTCAATACGTCAAGGTGAAATATCATGTCTGAGTATAGTGAGCTGATTTACATGGAGGATGCATTGAGCTGTGTTTCACCAGGAGCTGGGACAACTGACAGGACCACAAATGTAATTGGGGCAAAAACAAAAATAGCTGGAAAAACTCAGCAGGTCTGACAGCATCTTCGGAGAGGAACACAGTTAACGTTTCAAGTCCGTATGACTCTTCATCAGAACTGAGGGAATATAGAAATGAGGTGAAATATAAGCTGGTAGATGGTGGTGGGACAAGTAGAGCTGGATAGGGGGCCAGTGATAGATGGAGGCAAAGAAGAGACTGCCAAAGATGTTTGATTATGTGGCACCTCAAGGTTAGTTTCTATGGCAAGTGCTGGTACCACAGCAAGAGTATGTACATTCTGGAGCAAGTCTGATTATAATAAAAAAATACTCCATAATAATTCAGACACTTCCTTAGTATAGTAAATAATTCATCTACTGTATAAAACTGCCCTAAGTGCTGAGGGAAATTTAACATTTTAAACAATTTTAAGTTGCTTGACTGTGCCTAGTGCTGCTCAGCTGTTCCCAGCAGGAGCTGTTACTTGACAGCAAGCTGTCTTATCTGGCTTTTCCCATTAAAATGACAACGTTGTATCTCCTAGCACTTTTGAAGTGTCAGTGAGATCTCTAGTGCTTGTTGACAAAGGGACGTACAGTTATCAGTTCATTTCGGACAACATATGCTCAGTATTAAATAACTGATGGGATGCATTGTAATTATAAGTAGGAGAGCTGCATTCATATTGCAGGTTTGGCCTCTGGAGTGTGCTGCTTTGTCTTCTGTGCTGCTGGCCTCCCTTAAAACCAGCTGCAAAGTGAGGTCTGGTATATTGTGCTTCTGTGCAAATTGGCTGTGACATCGAGTCACTTGAGACAGTGCCAGGTATAGGCGTTCTTGTACTCACAAGAAAAGTCGAGATATTGCAACATGCTGCGCGACAACTTCTTTACCGTGATCAAGCTGCCACTGTTGTGACAGTGAATTTACTGGCGCCAGGAAGCCCACCAGGAGCTGAAAACACCCAGTGAGGAAGGAAAATGGGTCTCCTGTGTCATGTCGTTAGCTTGAAGACATCAGCAGCAGAGCTGTGTGTGTATGCTCTGCTCAAAAGCAAAAGTGAAACTAAGACTGGGTCACATGGCACGCTTCCCTTCTAATGTTGTCATGCTACTATCCCTTAAAGCATATTATAACATCCTGGACCACCAGCCATTGAGCCTGTTGAGCATGTTACACCTTCATGTTGCCATTGGCAGCTCTTAATTGATTTGTTTTCCCTCTGCATTTTCCAAGTTCCTAGATAGCTATCCATTTAAACAGCTCAACTGTATTGCACCTAGGATTGTCTGTTGGATCCACACTCTGACAACCCTCCCATAACAACTACTTTTTCCGAAGTCGCTGTTAATCAATATAGTTTGAATTGAAAGATTAAGTCCCCCTTGTTCTGGCTTCCCATACTGGTAGTTCTACATGAATGCAAATCTTTATTTCATTATAAGAAAGGAGGGAGGGAGAAACCAGCCAACTGTGGTTTAATGTTCATTGTGGGGATGTTACTGGAATCTGAGAGATTGAGCACTTCTACAAGTATGAGCCGCTGTGAGTCAGCATGGACTTGAGAAGGGCAGGTCATATTTGATTAACCTAGTTGAATATTTTGAGGAGACTACGGGTCCAGTGGATAGTTGAGAGTCAGTGGATGCTGTCTATATGGATTTCCAGAAGGCACTTGATAAGGTTCAGCACAAGAGATTAGGAGCAAAATAAATTTGGAATTGAAAGTGACCTGGCGACGTGGGTTTGTCACTTGTTTTGAAGATTTTTTAAAATTTAAAAACTGGAATTAGATTTTCTCATTGCTGATCAATCGGATCTGCTGGAAGGCATGTGTGGATACCTTCTGAACCAGTCAGATGTTGGAGAAATTTTGAAGGTGGTTTATTTTTCAACCATAGCTACTGATGGCCCCGATTTCATCTTATGCCTTTAGTTTACTATTGTTGCTGAAGGAAATATTCATTTTCATTTTTAGTAAGAACTGAAGCTTTGTGAGTTGGAGTTTAACAACTCAAAACACCTACCAGCTCAATCCCTCAGGCCCCATTTCTGGTGCTAACTGCCTTGACCGAATTCTTCTACCTTTCCCACTTTTGCATCTCCCCTTCCAAATTTAAAATTGTGTTACCCCCTCCCCCCACTTCCTAAAATAACTACTATGCCACCACCCCCCCCCCCCCCACCCCAGACCAAGCTCCTAACCTCACTTCTGTCACATTTTCATCACACCTACAATTGTAATATGCAGCTCGCAGTTTTCAGCAATCCTTCCTCCGCAACCCCCCACCCCGCCTCCTGTCCCCCCACCCCTGTCCATGCCACCAATCACCTCCGCTCAAGGAAAGAAAGACAATAAAACTGAATCAGAATCCAGGAGGATAATATGAAAGGAGACAATTGCGGACATTCACGGAAGACCAGACGATTGCAAGCAGAGAAACAGGAGATACAAAAGTGTAAGAAAAATGAATAATAGAGATATTGAATTGTCCAAGCAGTTCCACTAATAAATTAGACTGCTAAAGACACTCCATTTTCTTATAGAGGACATTCCTTCCATGCCGAGCTTCTTGTCTTAAGTGAAAGGCTGTTTCCTTCAGGACTGGTTGCAGTGAATTTTTGACGGTGTGATTAAGTTCCTTGGTACAAATCCATTAGCTGGCTTTGTTTCTGCATTCTCACACTTGCATCGTTTGGAAATGAAGTAGAGTGAGATTAGACTGCTAATGACATTGTTTTCATTTTTTTTTTTAAAATGGCCCTGAAATTGTGACATAAAAATAGAAAATGCTGGAAAAACTCAGCAGCTCCGGCAGCATCAATGGAAAGAGAAACGGAGTTAATGTTTTGAGACTGTGAAATTATGACAGTGGGCAGAATTTAATGTCTTCTTCTGAGGTGGGGTGGGAGCGGTGAGTGGGGGGGCAAGGGGATTGGGGGAAGGGGTGAGGACCCTACTGCCTTCCAGCCTCCTTCCCGATTAAGTCTGAGGAGGGAAGACTCATGGCCATCCTGCTCACCTCATTGCCAATTGAGGCCCTTAAATGAGCAATTAATGCCCACTTAAGGGCCTCATTTCACCACCGCTAGTATTCAACCAGTGGCACGTGGGGCATTTGCCATGCAGAATGCCCAAAAAGCAAGCCCTGTCATGTTCCGGGGTGCCTGGTCAAGGGACCCAGCAATAGGAAGCTTGGTGGGAGGGTGGCCCTGCTGAGAACTATTGCCACCCCCCTCCCAAAACCCCCCTCATCCCACACTCACTCACTCTGTGGCCTGGGTCTCTCAGCAATACTAGGCCTCTCCCTGGATGCCTTGCCAACAGCTCTCACTGTTCCCACTGGCGCTGGAGCTGCCTGCAGTGAACACCTGTCAGCCTCTGACTGGCCGGCAGCTCGGGGGGTGGGGGGGAGGTGCGGTGGGATTTCCACCCCTGGGGTCGTTGATCCAAGGGAAGGCCTGCCGCTGGTCACTTAAATGTCAGGGAGGCAAATACCTGAGAGGCACTTAGTACTGGCGTGCCTCCCCCTAAGGGCTCTCACTGGCTCTTGCGGGCTCGACTCCCATCAGCCCTGCATTAAATGGCATCCAATGTACTAACTGCGACATGTTCACCTGTCTTTAGGGAGTTTACTTGCCTCCTTACGTAGCACAGTTCTGAAAGCTGTTTTCCGTTTCTTTCCATGGTCATGATGGAGTGTTTGGAAGGAGTCCTCTCCATTCTTATCAGACAGATGAAGTACAAAGAGTGATAATCAAAAGTATAATAGTTCCCAGCCTGGTTAGACTGTCAGTGAATTGCACCTTTTCATTTTTCCAGTTACTTATCAGCCACAGCCGATCACCTCTTCTCAGATCACTTTGGATTCAGTCCTCCTTACTTTGGCCTGGCTCCAAATTAACTGAATGTTGAAACTAAGTTTCTAACACTGGCCAAGTAATAATCAATTTGGCTCTGAGTTGCATTTGTTTCCAGACAAAACCGCCACTGCTTATCCCCCTCCCCCCCTCCCCCCGGTTGAATTTTCCTCCCACTTCAATCATTATGGAGTTTGCAGTGAAATTATAATCAGTCCTTCTTTCCACATGAACGACTAATGACTGCAGTCAAATTTCTCCCTGGCCAGGTCATTAAATACGCAAAAGAAAAAATGCAAGTAATAACAAAACAAACAGATCGATTGCAATAGCAATGGCTTTCCCTTGTCAACGGCAGAGAGGCTAAATATTGTCAGCCCACAATATCTTGGCCCACAACAAAAGACATGTTGCAAACTCGAATCAATAGCTTATTCTATCAAATGTCATTTGCATAGGATTTCTGCCATGTAGGTGGGACAAGCGATGGGAAGGCAAAATGTTGTTTGTTTATTATCAATTATTCTAGCCAGTTGCTTTACAGATGTTCATTAGTCTGTAAATACACACCTCTCGTTTTTGAAAATATGACATTTGAAAACCTTGATCACCTTCAGATCTGTGCACATGAAGTGCCGCTGTTATTTTGTTTGCTTTCTGTGGTATTGTATGTTCAGAGTGCTTCAGCAGTGTCCACACCCTGTATGAATGGCAGATGACGACAGTATTGGGAGTAAAGAGAAAAACTGAAATCTTTCCATTTTACTGATGTCAAGATGCTTTTTGTCTGTGATAAAGACTCTCATAAAGTGCCTCCTTTTGTGTTTTTAAATGCTGAAAAGTTAGGAAGGCCAAAGAGATTCGGAGATCTATGTACCCAGATCACTGAAACGTAGTAGTCAAGAAAAAGACTAATCAAAAAGGCTAATGGAATGTTAGCTTTTATAAATAAAGGACTAAAATATAAAGGGCAAATGTTTCACCAACAGCTTTAAAAAACCCTGGTTAGACCACACCTGGAACACTATGCAATTCTGTGCATTGCACTTTAGAAATAGTGGTCTTGAAATAGCTTGAGTGCAGACTCACCAGATTATATGGATAATGATAATGAGGAGAAATCATATAACCGGGCCTTATCTTCCTTGGAATATGGAAGGTAAAGGGCTAACTTGATTTGGACTTCGAAATGAAATGATCGGGTAGATAGAGCAAAACATCTTCTCGACTAGGACAAAGGGACAACCTTGAAATCAGGACCTGGCCAATCAGGAGAAAGTATTACCAAACCTACTTCACACAAAGAGTGGCACAAGTGAAGAACTTTCTCCCGCAAAAAACAGTCAGTACTAACTGAATGAATAATTGATGGGCCTTTGCTAACCAGCTGAAGTGTGGACTTTTGCTCAAGAGAAGGTGAACATTTGGTTAGGACCCAGAGAAGACAATGTAGCATGGATTTCCAGAACAGATACCCTGGGAGTAGGGTTGCCAACCCTCCAAGATTGGCCCAGAGTCTCCAGGAATCGAAGATCAATCTCCAGGGCACTGCTGTGTGCAGCCCTGGAGAAAAATCATTGGATTGTTCTTTCTGTCATTTTCTTTGAACATTCTCTTTATCAGATGTAAAACTATTGAATGTAGGGGGAAAAAAAAAGACTGTCTGGTTGACAGTCAAGCATCATCCAATTGGCCAATGTGTCTTTTTGCTTTCTGAATGGCGTAGGAAGGCAGTATGTCACAAGGGTGGATGCGTTGGCTGCCTAATGGATGGAGCATGGAGGCAAGTCATGTGATGAAACCTCCAGGGGTACATTTAGTCACAGGTGGCAACCCCAGCTGGAGGTGACAGTAGCTCATCACACTTTAGTTTGGAAATAAGTATTTTAATTATAGCTACTTCAGAAAAATGGTTAACTCTAAGTTGAAGGCGTTGCAGGGTGTGTGTCAGTCATTGCTCATGTGGGGACCACTAAAAGGTTCTGCAGAAGTACGAGCCTTGCATTATTTTTTGAGCAAGTCCATTCTCCAGACTTAACCAAGAAATTTTGTACACGCGAGAACCTTGCATGGAATGATGCAGTCAGCAATTCAATCTTTCATCGATGAAAATACGATTAGCACATTCATGCTTAGGACCTACGTTGGCATATTGTCTTTTCACCTTTGGGATCGGGATTTGACTGCAGCCCAAATGTGAAGATGGACGTTTCTTCTCTCAGTGATAGGAGTTCTAATTACCCACTTCACTCAATCATAGTCCAGTTCCCGGTGGATGAAGTCCACAACCTGAACTGCAGAATTAGAACGCAGATTTGCTACTAAGTTTGTTGCTCCAGTGTAAGTGATAAAGGTAAATGTCAGACTAGTGAAGTTGAGATTGCTCCTCTGAGGACTCTTCATGTACGTTGGTGGTGAAGTGTAAACAGTTCTGTACTGTGTTCCCATTCTATTTTATATCTGACCTAGAAGTTATTGTTGCTAGTGTTTGATATAAAAAATAGACATAACACCCACAGCAATAACACCATTCATCTAAGGGCAAAATTCACAGACAAAAAGACGATGGCTGGAATTTTTTGGCCCCTTTGGCATCAGGCACCATGGCAGATGGTGGGGGGTGGATTCACACAATAAGGCGAGAAGGCCAAAAATCAGTTTCACACCGTTGTGAAACCAGTTTGCGTTCGTACGCTCTACCTGTCAATAGCGAGCCGCGTTTCCCAACGCCGCACATTGGGAACCTAATTTCACTACGTTTGCATCTCATTATAAGCCCTGCTGGCCAGAATTACCACCCCACACCAATCGCACTGACATGTTTCACAACTGTACATAAGCGACGTGCACCTATTGAGCTGCACTTTGCTTGGGGCTTTGAGGTTTGTTTGCCTACCTTACTTTGGCAGCACTCGCAGTCATCAGCGCCAGGCTTCACGGGCAGCACCACATCACTTTTACAGGGGCTCATGGGCAGGTCTCTACCTACCAGGAAGGCAGTTAAGGTGGGATTGCTTTTCAATGGCTGCAAGGCTAGGGCTTGGGAAATGGGGAGAAGTGGCCTCAGGCAAGGGAAGAGGCTGCAGGGCGAGGGCTGTACTGGGGAAGGGAGTTATCCCAAGATGCATGTGGGAGCACATGTTGGTCTGTGCAAGTGGCCTCAAGGTAGTGAGGGCTGAGGAGGCAGTCTCCAGAGGAGATGAGGCCAGATGGAGATGCAAGGGTATGTGTGAAAGTGTGAGTGGTAATGTCCCTTGAGCTGCAGTGAGTGAGATGCCAGTGAATGTGTGATGGGCTTGTGGGTGTGTGAGTTTAGAGCGATGAGATGGTTGCCTTACCCTGGTGGCACGACTGAGATCATTCATCCATTTTCTGCACTGGATAGCCAACCTCTTGTGTGCAGCATTGGCACTGATCACCTCTGCCACCAGTTCCCAAGCTGGGGCGGTGAGACTGATCCTGCGGCCAGAGCCGGAGTAGAGGACATCACGGCGAGTCTCCACGGCATCCAGAAGGCATTCCAGGGATGCGTCAATGAATTGGGGGCTTGCACTCTTCTTGAATTTTGGGGCCGTGTCTTCTCCGGAGCAGTCCTGGGCTGCAAGCACTGAGAAAAGTGCGTGTGGCTGCTGTTAAAATATGGCGCCCTGCGTGAGGAAGTGGCGAGGTAGCGGCAAGGTGAACAAATTGGAGGCCGTCCACCAGGAAGATGGCATGTTTCCTGTGGCTGTATAATTAATGAGGTGGGAATGATACGGCGTGAAAACCCGACATTGCGGCCGAGGGGGTACAGCCATGTTTTTCCCACCCACTACTGCACGTAGTGCAAATCTGGGACGATTTCACCCCGTGTATTTTTCCTTTTGGATGGGGTTGTTTCCTTTGGAATTGAGGAGACAGAGGGGAAATTTAATTGAAATGTATAAAATTATGAGGAGCCTGGATAGAGTGGATAGGAAGGACCTATTTTCTTTACAAGTACAGAAGAAGTAGGAGCAGGAGTAGGCCATTCGGTCCCTCCAATCTGCTCTACCATTTGATAAGATGGCTGATCTGACTGTGGCCTCAACTCCACTTTCCTGTCGGTCCCTCGCACCCCTTGACTTGCTTGCTGATCAAAAATCTAACAGAGTTGTCAATAACCAGCGCCATAGATTTAAAGTAATTGGTAAAAGGATTAGAGGGGGTGAGTTGAGGAGAAATTCTTTTCACCCAGAGGCTGGTGAGGGTCTAGAGCTCACTGCCTGAAAGGATGGTGGAGGCAGGCACCCTTATGGCATTTAAAAAATACTTGGATGTGCACTTGGGTGCCATAATATAGGAACATCGGAAGATAAGACTTAGGAGCAGGAGTAGGCCATTTGATCCTTCGAGCCTGCCCTGTCATTCAATAAGGTCATGGCTGATCTGAATGTAGCCTCAATTCCACATTCCTGCCTACCGCCCTTAACCCTTGCCTATCAAACATCTGTCTAACTTGAGCTTGAGTAAATTCAATGACCCAGCCTCCACTGCTTACTGGTGAGCAGAATTCCATAGACTAATGACCCTCGAAGAGAAAAAAATTCTCCTCATCTCAGTCTTAAAACAGAGACCTCTTATCCTTAGACCGTGTCCCCTAATTCCAGTCTCCCCCACAAGAGGAAAAGTCCTCCCTGTATCTACTCTATCAAATCCCCTTAGGATCTTTTATATTTCAATAAGATCACCTCTCGTTCTTCTAAATTCCAATGGATATAGGCCCAACCTGTTCAACCTTTCTTCATAGGATAAGCCCTTCATCCCAAGAATGAGTCGAGTGAACCTCTCTGTACGAACTCTAATGCAATTATATCTTTCTTCAAATAAGAACACCAAAACTGTACACAGTATTCCAGGTATGGTCTCATCAAGACCCTGTACAGCTGCAGTAAAATTTATCAACTTTTGTATTCCATTTCCCTTCTGATAAATGCCAACATTCCATTTGCCTTCCTAATCACTTGCTGTACCTACATACTAACTTTTTGTGATTCATGTACTAGGACACCCAGATCCCTCTGTACCACTGAGTTCTGCAATCCCTCTACATGTAAAAAGTATACTGCTTTCTTATTCTTCTTGCCAAAGTAAACACAACCTACAAAGGTCATGGCTCAAATCTGGAAGGTGGGATTATGTTGTATAGTTCTTTCACAACTGGCACAGACACAATGGGGTGAATGGCCTCGGTTAATATAAAGCTCAATAAAATGTCAACTTCTAAATTTCCCTTGAAAGTATTTAACAACCTGAGCCTGGTGAGGTACCTCATAAATTTTGTGTTGAAGCTGTAGTGAAATGACATGATTACGATGCCTTTTTGAGGTAACTGATTAAAATCCTTTATGATTAAAGTTGTTTATAACAAACACTTGAGTTTAATTTGTTTTTGGAATGTCTTATCCCAATTCCTTGTGGTCCAAAATGGCAGCATCATAAAACCAGATGTCTCTATTCAATGCCTCCTCATCTTGAATTATTGCTAATTGGCACCCTTAAGCATTCAAGTTTCAAATACTTTGTTCAGTGTCAACATTATCAATAATACATCACTCCCTTTGTTATCTTTGTCATCAGGTTAGCCTGTATAGGAGGAACCCAGTAATAATCCTCTGTCTCAATGAATTTGTAGACTGGTGAGTTTGGGTCTGAGCTATACAAAGGCCAAGGTTCCAATCACTGGCCAGTGCTGAATTCATTGATCTCAGCTGAGTGGTGAGGGGGCTAGAGTTTACCTCAGTGCCTCTAGCTTGGGTGAGGGAAAATCATCCAGGGTTTTTGCTCCTACTCACTATACAGTCATTCCTGCTGTAAAGTGCCCCCTTGGATATCGGGCGAGGATAGGCTCAGGATCAGTTATGATAAGTGCTGCAGTTGAATAGCATGCTGACACCTGTTGCTGCAGGACATAGGAGTTCCTTAGGATAGTGTCCTCGGCCCAACCATCTTCAGCTGCTCATCAATGACCTTCCATCATAAGGTCAGAAGGGGGATGATCGCTGATGATTGCAATGTTGAGCACCATTCACGACTCCTCAGATACTGAAGCAACCCATGTCCAAATGCAGCAAGACCTGGACAATATCCAGGCTTAGGCTGACAAATGACAATTAACATGCATGTCACACAAGTCCCAGGCAATGACCATCTCCAACATAACAGAATCTAACCATTGCCTCTTGACATTCAATGGTATTACCAACACTGAATCCCCCAATATCCACATCCTAGGGGATACCATTGATCAGAAACTGAACTGGACTAGCCATATAAATACTGTGGCTACAAGAGCAGGCCAGAGGCTAAATCCTGCGGAGTATCTCACCTCCTGACTCCCTCAGGCCTGTTCACCATCTACAAGGCACAAGTCAAGAGTGCGCTGGAATACTCTCCACTTGCCTGGATGAGTGCAGATCTAACAGCACTTGAGAAGCTTGACACCATCCATGGTAAAGCAGCCCGCTTGATTGGCACCCCATCCACAAATATTCACTCCCTCCACCACAGCACAGTAGCAGTAGCGTGTACCTTCTACAAGATGTACTGCAGGAACTGACCAAGGCCCCTTAGACAGCAGCTTCCAAACACATGACCACAAGCATCTTGAAGGACAGGGGCAGCAGACCCATGGAACACCACCAACTAGAAGTTCCCCTCCAAGTCACCCACCATCCTGACTTGGAAATATATCGCTGTTCCTTCACTGTCGCTGGGTCAAAATCCTGGAATTCCCTGCCTAACAGCACTGTGGGTGTACCTACAACACATGGGCTGCAGCGGTTCAAGAAGGCAGCTCATCACCCCCTTCTCAAGGGCAACTAGGGATGGGCAATAAATGCTGGCCGAGCCAGCGACACCCACACCCCATAAATGAATTTTAAAAAGGTCATTCCGCATATTGAGCCTCTATTCCAACGTTGAATTAGATCATGGCTGACCTGTGTCTTAACAAATCTCGCTTTTAAAATTTTCATTTGACCTCTCCTCAGTAGCTCTTTGGGGAAGAGTTTTCCAGGCTTTCCATTCCCCTTTGTGTGAAGAAATGCTGTCTGACATCACCATGAACAGCCTGACTCTAATTTTAAGGTTATGTCCTCTTGTTCTGGACTCCACCACCAGAGGAAATAGCTTTGCTCCATCTATCCCATTAAGCCCCTCCAGTTCTTCAGCAAAGGGATCATTCTTCACTTGCAGTTCAGTTATGTTACAGCTGTACAGAGCTCTGGTTAGATCCCACTTGAGTACTGCATTTAGCTCTGGGCAATGCACTTCAGGAAGGGTATGTTGGCCTGGAGTTTTCCAGCTATATTGATGGCAGGACCATCAGCATTCACTGTCACTACTGTGTAAAAGTGACAACAACTTCTGGTGCCTGCGCACAAGCAGGAAATCCAGAAGCCCCCTTCAGTGATACGTCACTACTCTATAGGATGCACTGTTGAAGTCTCCATCGATGGAAATCTTTAGAATTCACTTGAATTGATGTGAAGTTTCACTCTTACGCTGTTAGTTTCATCATAAAATCCTTGAAAACGTTATACTTTGTTGAATGTGGTGTAACTGGGTTCTGAAAGGAATACCAAGTTGATAATTACTGCTGGACAACCTCTCTGGCCCCGAAAAACTAATTTTATATTTCTGGAGTGTCAAATTTCTCCATTATGATGAAAAAACATTTCATGGGTTTTTAATAATAAAATTACTTTTCTTTTAAATTTGCTTATAATATTTCAGCTTCTACCTTAACCCTATGAGAAGATCCAAATCTTTGCTTCACTCACTGTAGAATGACTAAAAAATGAAGGACATTCATAAGCACATTTTACTTCCTGGTTTGCTGCCTGTGGAAAATGTTAAAATGTGATTATTTGCTTCACCTGCTTGATGGTTGGCACCAGAATCAATGTCAGGAAAGATGAAATCCACCCCAGAGAGATCACTATGTGCAGCTTTCTTCAAGGTTAGCAGCAAATAATATCACCACTGCTGATTGTAAAATGAACATCTTTGAGAGTGCAGAGCAGATCCACCAGCATGTCACTGGGACTAAAATGATTGAGATTTATTCTATTAAATAGAAAATATCAAGGGGTGACCTAATTGAAGTGTTTAAAATGATCAAGAACACAGGAGCACAAGAAATAGGAGCAGGAGTGGACTGTATGGCCCATCAAGCCTGCGCCTCTATTCTATACGATCATGGCTGATTATGAGCTTCAACTCCATCTTTCTGTCTGCTTTCCATATCTGCTAATTTCCTGAGTGTTGAAAGATCTGTCTATCTCAGCCAGCAATGCATTCAACAATGGAGCATCCACAACCTTCTAGGGTGGGGAATTCCAAAGATTCACAACACTTTGGGTGAAGTATTATCTCCTCATCTCAGTCCTAAATGATCGGCCCCTTATGCTGAGACTATGACTGCATGTTTTAGATTCCCCGATCAGTGTAAACAATCTCTCAGCGTGTAAAGGAGTTGATGGGGTAGATGGAGAAAAACTATTTCCTCTAGTGGGAAAGTCCAGAACCAGGGGACATCGACTTAACATTAGAGCCATACTGTTCAGGGTCAGCACTTTTTCACACAAAGGGTAATGAAAAATCTCTCTCCCTCAAAAAACTATTGAGGCCAGGTCAACTGAAAATGTCAAAAGTGAGATTTGTTAATACACAGATCAGCCATGATCTAATTGAATAGTGGAACAAGCTCGATGGACTGAATGACCTCCTCCTGTTCCTATGATCCCTGGCAATGAGTGTCAGCAAACTTTTTTAATCAATTCAGAAAAGGGGTGAAAATAGACTGACTCAACAATTACCATCACCCGAGAACCAAGAACCTTTTGATTTTTCACATTAAAAACAAGCCATGTGCAGCAGCTTGTGTGTTGCGGGAAAAGCACACGTCAGTTCAGAGAAAAAAGTTTTGCATTTCTCAAAACAATTTTCCCCACAGAAATAGCAGTGCACACTGTTACATCATACGTAACTGTTTTAAATTACTGCCTCTGTAGGTCAGCATAGAAGAGACTATATTTTAAGGTAGAGTGTTTTACCGTCATAACAGTTTTATGGTCGACTTGTATCCGTACAAAATTGTTGCATTTTGTTACCCAGGATATAACAATCCAATTGCACAAATTACCTGTCAGCTCAAGTAATTGCTCCTTACCCTCTGAGCCAAAGACACTCGAGCTGATTTATGTAATTCTGTGGTGATAGTCTGCAATCTGCATATTTGGTTTGCAATCCATTGTCCACTTATCACAATTGTCCATTGTATTGATGGGAATATATATTTAAGATAGACAGAAATGCTGGGAATCCACTGTGTCTGAAAGAGGAAGAAAGGTTCATGTTGTTTCAGTTCTTTTTAGCCAAGAAACAATTATTACTGCTGGTTTAGATGTCTCTCTTGAATTTACATTTGCTATAATTATCTCTCATTGTAAGATAAATCTAGATTGATTTTAAAATCTGAATATTAATTTAACGCCTCTTGACTACCATTGGTTACCTTGACAGATGATCTCTTGTGACAGGGTTCACTGTATGCCCCCCTTGGGAATGTGGCATGCAGCCTCTGAATTTTCACTGCTCTGAAAAGTAAAGGTATTGTCTTTGTCACTGTAACAGTTCATTGAGAGAACCAGCAATATTTATATCACACTCTGATGATGAGCAGGTTTAATTTTATGCTGGGTTAAGCCAGGGCTTTCTTTGGGGAAGAAAGGTAAACCAGGATTTGCTACCCCTACAGCTCTTAGCAGTCAATCATTCTCTTCTAACGAACACTCCAGGCCATATGTCTGGGGGGAATTTAGTTAATTAATTTTTAAATTGCAAGATTGTGTCGTCCAAGCTTGCTTAGTTTTGACATGGGGTTGAGAAATTCCCAGTTGCATTTCAGTTGACTAATTGTGTGAGATACACATCCAATCGTACAATGTGGTCAAAATGTTTGTGGTCATCTTCTAATGCAAGAAATGTGTCACAAAGTTATTCTCCTATGGTTATATCACACATTCAGATCATTTCTGCCTAGAGGCTGTATCTACTGAATGGGAGTGTTGCACTGCACTGTTTAAGCCAAAGTGTTTCTGGCACATCTGCCACCTACATACGGCCATCATGTACGTTTAATACAAACACTTCTCTCACAATACTAATCAACAAATGTACAGTGAGGCTGGCGCAATCAACTGCAAAATAATTGAAAGAGGTTTCTGCAATACTTTGGTGGGTGTTTCAGCAGAGCTGTGTATGTTTATGTGAATTTGAGCAGAATTTGCCTATAGTATCTTCAGTTGAAGAACTGGTTGTCACATCACTTCTAACACTTAAATTCTGATGCTGTTGCCTTACCTGAATTTATGCCTAGAGGGCTTATAAAGCCTGAGTTTTATGCTCCGGCAAAAACAATATTTATTTGGCATTAAAAATAGTCGTTTCTTTTTTTTAAAAAAATGAAAATGAACTTTGAGCATCTTCCATTGTTAGTTGGAGATCTGAAAAATAAAAATGGGATATTGCATAACAATGTTCAGCGTGATTTTATTTAGAATTTAAATTGAGTAATGGCCAGTGGGTTAAAACAATTCCCTCCTAAGCTGTGAACTTAGAATGCACAACGATGTCTGCAATATGACTTCAAAAAGTTACCCATTAAAATGTAAAGCAAAATGGCTGGCTGGAAGCTGTCCATTCACCTCTTCTAAAGGTAGCTCCTCCATGCTTATTGTCCCATTGGGATGTCGTAGTTTTTCTGAGACATGAGGGCATTAGGGGGCAAGAAAAATTTGAAACCACCCATGAAGGTAGGTGCAAACCTGTGTTCAACTACATCAACTTCCATTTTAAGAAACACATCAAATTGTTAGCTATACTGGTTGAACATAAGTATATTGTTTACAATCTTGATTATGGAATTTTGTCTCTGAAGACAGCAGCACTGCAATAATCAGTAGCAGTCAGTTTTTCTTTTATCTGTTCACGGGATGTGGGCTTCGCTGGCTGGGCCAGCATTTATTGCCCATCCTTAATTGCCCTTGAGAAGGTGGTGGTGAGCTGCCTTCTTGAACCGCTGCAGTTCACGTGGTGTAGGTGCACCCACAGTGCTGTTAGGGAGGGAGTTCCAGGATTTTGACCCAGTGACAGTGAAGGAACGGCGATTTATTTCCAAGTCAGGATGGTGTGTGGCTTGGAGGGGAACTTGCAGGTCGTGGTGTTCCCATCTATCTGTTGCCCTTGTCCTTCGAGGTGGTAGAGGTTGTGGGTTTAGAAGGTGCTGTCGAAGGAACCTTGGTGAGTTCCTGCAATGCATCTTGACAATGGTACTCACTGCTGCCATTGTGCATCGGTAATGTTGAAGGTGATGGATGTGGTGCCAATCAAGCGGGCTGTTTTGTCCTGGATGGCGTCAAGCTTCTTATGTTGTTGAAGCTGCACTCATTCAGGCAAACAGGGAGTATTCCATCACACTCCTAACTTGTGCCTTGTAGATGGTGGACAGGCTTTGAGGAGTCAGGAGGTGAGTTATGCGTCACAAGATTCCTAGCCTCTGACCTACCCTTGTAGCCACAGTATTTATATGGCTAGTCCAGTTCAGTTTCTGGCCAATAATAACCTTCACAATGTTGATAGAAGGGGATTCAGAGATGGTAATGCCATTGAATGTCAAGGAGCGATTGTTGCAATCTGCCCAGTTACACATGAAAGACGTAAAAATAGATGTCTTTTTCTTTGTTTTGCAAGGACCTCCTTCATCTTCAGCAGTCAACTTTGCTCAGGGCAGGTTGTGATTTAAAAATGATATAGCCCATTTTGCAAGCAGCACAGCTTGGTTAGCCAGCCTTTACTTAAAATTTTTCCAACTTTAAATAATTCCAACCTTCACATCTTTATTTAGATCCTTGTTTCAAACTAAGCTGTGTTAGACAACTCTATATTAGGTTTTTGACATTAAGATCATAGTAAACAGTTGCATTACTTTACATTTAATTATATCCTGATAAGTATTGTATTCTATGTTGTAAATTAATTATACCCCCTAATGTCATGATGTAGAAGACAGGAACCTGGTACAGATGGGAGAAGCAAGCAGCGTATAAAGAAGCCCTGGCAAGTGGCCTTATTAGAGGATAGAATGAAAGAGGATTAACTATACAAATAGTGCATTGATTAAGATAACCAAGGATTATGAGAGATTATTCCCAAGCAAGATAAAGAAGCTCATAGCTTGTGAGGAATTATTCACAGAGAAACAGTATAGTGAAGCTGTGAATATAAGGAGACATCAGAAGGTTTCAGAAATTCACAGGAGTAAATGCACAATTGAAATGTCTGCTTAGTTCACAGCCATTTCTGGGAGAATATAATGATCTTAATTGATGATAGCTACAGGTACGGTTTCTGGTGTCACACTAGTGACCATTATGGTAAGGTGATTTTGTTCACTGTTCAACTGTATACTATCAAGGTGAAAGAAAAGATAATTGCCTTCTGTTGCTCGTACACCCAGAACAGTGCGGAAATAGGACAATACTTGATGACTATCCAGATAGTAAAATGCATTGAAAATACTGTCACTGCATTGCTTCCACATTGAGATTTTATAAAATGTATTTTTTATTCATCCATAACAATTCTATTTCCATTCTAATCACAGTATACATGCAGAACACCATCACCTCCTGCAAGATATAGTGATTCGTGTGAAAATAATTTGTTGCCATGTTCCAACATTTGCAAAAATAGATCTGCCAACCACATTGGATCAAAAATATTTCCTCTGCAATAATGATCTTGCTGTGAATCCTCCCTCATCAATGGTTAGAGCTTTGCATTTAAACCTCAGACTGCAAACATATTAAGGGATATGGACCAAGGCGGATAAATAGAATTGAGTTTTGGATCAGTGATGATCTAATTTAATTGCAGGACAGGCTGAAAGGGCTGAATATACAACTCCTGTTCCTATTATCCTAACAGACCTGGGCAAACTGCTGCTGCCTTGACTAGCTAATTCTCTTAGTTTTTATCTCACATGTAATGATGTTAAAAAGTCATGTTTTCACAATACAACTAATTAGACATCAGAATATATATTACTGTAATATATTAGCAATAACAAAAATTACTATTCACCATTGACCCATATTAAAGTCTTGCAAATTGAGTGTGTGCTTTCCCTAAATGTCACACTTACTTCCCACAACACTTTTCCATTTCACTCTGTTAATAACAGGTTTATTGTTAAACAAACATGACTCCCTCCAACTTCCCATGGGACATGGTCTAGCTTAAAAATTAAAACATGGAAATATTTTACCTGTAATTACTTCTCACATTGTTTTCGCTTATCCTCCTTACCTCTCTTTGCCAACTTATTTGCTGTGACATCTTATTTGCTAACTTCAAATTTATGTTTCTCCCTCCTTCCTTAGCCTAAAGTATCTGGTCATTTTAATGAATTTTAGATCTTTTTAGAAGAGTATTCTTTATCTTCCTTCTTGGCTGTTTTCTTCTGCCTGCAACGTCCCCATTGAAGAAGTGAGCATGTCTTCTTTAAATAGTTCTTTCCGGCCATTCAGGATCCAGTGAGTTCAGCATTGGTATTGTTAATGGGAGTGAGTCACTTGCGAATGACTTTCTAAGCTCAGTAGTCAGAGGAACTGTTGCTGATGAGCATGCTCATTGACTGCATACAGATGGGTAAATGTGTTCCCATTTCTATATGGGTATTTCTCCAGCTGTTTTTTTTTTATTGGTGTTAATTGGCACTGCATTAACTGCTCGATCTGGTTGCCGGCAGTTCATACCCACGGCTGTACAGCTGCTTTTCCATTGTGCTGGTGCCACTGGCAGGTGATCCACAGGTCTCGGGCAGCCAACGACAGCATTAAAACTTCTGAGGGTGGAAGCACATTGACTTCTTAAAAGATTGGTCTTCAGAAAGGTCAAATGGATGTGAACGTTCTTGCCTGGCAGCTTTAGCCTTTTAGTAAATTTGCCTTTGGTGTTGCTACCAGCTGCACGAGATCTGCACATTGGCAGCTCGCCATCCTAATATGACACACACAAGCAACTTTTGTGACTGAAAACTTTCTCTTCCATCAGAAATCCTGTGATATTTTCTTCTTCCTGGGACATTTTCTCAGGTCCACATAGTGACTGATTATGCACTGCAGCGCACAGGACATGTTTGAGGGGGAGAAAAAAAAGAACTTGCATTTATATAGCGCCTTTCATGAACTTAAGATGACCCAAAGCACTTAATTGCCAATGCAGTACTTATGAGACATCAGGCCAGATCTTCCAATATTGGGAGCGGTGATGCACTTGCTGCTGATGGACTTCGGGACCCTGAGGAAGCCCTGAGCACAAGTGCACTGTAATTGGCCGGGAAGTTTAAACTTGTGATGGACTGATTTGCACCACCCAGGACATTACACGAATGTCTCTTACACTGATCTCAGATTTGGAGACTTGGGATAAATACACACTGCTTTCTCAGACATTTACCCTAGAAATGTTATACTGTTTAATCTCTGGTGTAACTCAGCGATTGCAGCAATACTCAACTCCTCACCCTCCCCATCCCCAATCACCCGCCTGGATAGGCCTCTCCCCATCTGGCCACCCATCTCCCTGACCTGACTGCCCACCCCACCCACCCTGGACCACCCCTGACCTGTTTAACCACGCCAACCCAACTAGTCAGTCCCACTCACCCACTCACCTGAAAGACATGAGACCTTTTTAAAAACTTACCTGAATACAGCAGGTGGTGTTGTAAAAAGGGGGCATGTGCTCCGCGTTGCTCCTCCTCGCCGGTCTTCAGCATGGATTGTTGCGTCGCCACTTCAGTGTTCCAACCAGGATCGGCTATCCCAGCTGGAAGGGCACAAGAAGGTGAGCATGCAGTCATCAGCGATGTTGCTGATCAAAAGACCTGGCCCTACTAAACTCGTTGATGTGGAGCAAATCAGTCAATTTTCACACAGCTCTTTTTTGACTCATACCTTGAGATCTCTGTCCAGTTGAGAAGACAGATGGGACCTTAGGTTAAAGATTTCTCTGAACCTCCCGACTGTCTGTACTGGAGCGTCATCCTAGATTATGCACTCAAGTCTCCGGAGAGAAACTTGAGCCTGCAACCTTCTTTCTCAGAGATATGGAGTCACCACTTTCAGTCTGCCATTTTGTTCCCATAAGAAGCCTGAATGTTATTGAGTTTGGCACGGCAGGTTAGCATTTTGAGTCCTCGTGCCTGCAAGTTTGCTGCGCCGTCACTTGAGGAGAAATTTCAACCTTCACTCAGAAGGTTGTGAACCTTTGGAATCCTCTACCCCAGGGGGTTGTGGATGCCCCATTGTTGAATACATTTAAGGTTGGGAGTTTGGTGTCTCAAGGAATTAAGGGATGTGGGGAGCCGTCGGAAAAAATGGATTTGAAGCCCAAGATCAGCCATGCTCGTTTTGAATGGTGGAGCAAGGCAGATGGGCCATGTGGCCTACTCCTCTTCCCATTTCTTATGTCCTCAAGTTCAGTTAAGCAAAACTCTTTCAAAATGGTGGGCATGCTGAGCCAGTGTATCGTAATCTCTCCCTTTCTCATAACATGATCCATTGGCTTTTTAATGTTAGATAATAGACAGATCACTGTCATTTCATTATCTACATCATGAGTTAGGTGCCCAGAACTACCATTTGAAACCACATTGAAAGACCATAAACGGTTTGATTCATTTTTTTATTTTTGAGCAAGAGTAGTTCTGTTTTCTGGATCAAACTGAGCCTGACCCAATTTAACAGTTGATTGCCAGAATCTGATTTTTCAGCTCTTTTGAGCCATAAACTGATGAACAGACTGTTTACCTAAGGCTGTCCCCATGCAGTTCTTGAGGCTCGTTTCAGAACACCATTTCTAGAGATCTGCCCATTCGTCACTGATTGCCTTTCACAGGCTGCCTGCAGAGGGAGAGCATTGCGCAAATTAGAAAATCTAAACTCTTCATATTTCACTCTTTGTGTGGCAGGCATGTTGGGCAGAGTCTAATGAAAAGGGTGAATAGTGACCTTTTTACTATGGTACCGTACGTACTCGAGTAATAGTCGCTCGCATGTGGATGTCGACCCTGACCTTTGGCCCAAAAACCCAAACTCTTTCTTTTTAGCACTCACTGGTCTCTGAAGTCAAACTCACCCTGGTGCAAGCCTACTCATTTGAAATTGGCTCTTCAGCTTCTCATGTCTACATGGAATAATAACGGTACTTTTAGTCTCTTTATGTGCCAGTTTTAGGGGTGGGGTTGGCAGGAATAATCCCCCACTGGCAACTCTGCGATCAGCTGATGTCCCACCGTAAACAGTTGGGTAGCGAGATGATAGGAGTGGGTGGATTTGGACCCCTCAAATGTTACTCGTGTAGAAGTATGTGTTCATCAAACAGAATACAGGGACATATTACACTGATGATAAATAACTGATGACCCTACTCATGTTGTTTGTAACTGTATGTGATTCCAGTGCTTGCACACAGACCTAGCAGCATATTGTATCTTTTGCTTCCAGCTCCAGGCAGCTAAGCCCAGGCTGTTTAACGATCTGTGTTGTCAGAATGAGCGCACAAATCCATTTGGAGATGTCCCTCGAATTACCCGTTTGCCTTCTGTCTGCAACATAGTTGTTGGTGTTTTTTTTAAAAAAACAGATCTGTTTTTTTAAAAATAACAAGCTTAATCTTTAGTGTAACAATTTTACATGACAGTCTTAATTAGAGGGGTATGTTTAAACATTTTCTCCCAAATGCATCGTTGAGTTTGCATCCCAGTCTTTACTTTGTAATGGATTACAGAAAAGATGACAAAAAGCACTTGTTGTCACTTTTAATAGCAGCCCTCTTCTGTAATATTCACCAAAATAAACCACGAGGTTTCATTTTTAATGCATCATGACGTCTATTCTGTTTGTTTTATTTTGTTTAATTCTATTTTTAAAAATGGCTATAATTTTAGATGCTTGAAGAATAAACCACCCATGAGTCAGAACTGATACTTGTTCAGTGGATTTTTAATCTTTAGTTGTGGTGCAGCTCCTCCTAATATTGCACACTTCTGTCCATGAAGTAAAACCCCATAGCCATTTGAAAATATACATTGATATTGGCAACAGAAACCATGGGCAGAATTTTACGATTGGGTGTCAAGCCGCGCGAGATGACGTTGGGCGAGAGTCCTGACGTCATTGCGCAGTCGCGCGATATTTCGCTTGGCGGGCGTGTGCCAAAAGTTGGAGGTGTGCCCGCCGACGATTAAGCCCATTAATTGCCCAATTGTCTGCCATTTTCCATAGCCCGTCCAACCTTACAGTTGGTAGACGGGCAAATCGGCCAGGCGGCCTTTACGTTTTTCATCAAACCTCATGCAAGGGCGGGATGAAATCTCTTAGGAAATAAAATAAAAAATAAATATCGGGGGGCGGGGACAGCATTTTTGTGACATATGCTTTCACGTGCTTGATTTGTGCTGCATGGACATTGTATTGCAGTTTTTTTATGCTATGTTTTATTATTTGCAGGCCTGCAGCTCCCTGAGGCAGCTGTCTGCCTTCTTCATGCACCCCCCCCCCCCCCCATGATCCATGGAAGATAGATGGTTTTCGGGGAGAATTTCAGAGGGCAGGGGTTTCCTGGTGAAAAGATTCATGAATGGAATAGGGAAGGATCATTGAGGTGCCACAGGGAAGAACATTTTCCAGGAAGGCTAGATTGTTGCTCTTTCATATGCAACCTGTTTTTGTGGAGGGTTGCAAGAAGGGTGGGGGAGATATCATGAGTTTTCACTCTCCTCTACGTTGTCAACTGGGATTGTCAAACTCAACTTGTCAACCATTTCTCTTGGCACCATTTTTTTTTGTATCAGTTGGCCATTATTACCAAATACCCAATGAGTGTGTGGTTTATTCAATGGCAAATGGTGATGTTTGTGAGTCACTTAAAGAGTTGTATGGTTAACTGGATCTGCCCTCATTGCCTATCTCATTTCCTCCCCAGTCAGCTAAAGCTCACCCTGACCTTTTACAATTACCCTCTCATTATTCCCCCAAATAGTAGCTGCAAAGTACAGAAATGCAAGCCGAAAATGCTGGCAATACTCGGCAGGTCCAGCTCCATCGGTGGAGAGAGAAACAGAGTTAATGCTTCAGGTCTGTGGTCTCTCTTAAGAACAGATTAGCTGGTCAGCCATCGTATTCTTGTTTGTGGAATGCTTGAGTGCAGAACAGTTGCTGCAGTTGTCGACGGAACAACTATCTCTCGCATTTCAGAAGTGATCCACTGCTAGGAAGTACTTTGCAGTGTTACTACATGGTAAGACATTATGTAAATTAAAGGGTTTTTTTTTAATGTTAACAACACAAAAGCAAGTGCAGAATCGTAAGAAGTCAGACATGTAATACTGCAGTACCAGTTATAGCTACTCTGCCTCTTGATTTAGGGGTTTCAGGGCATAACCTGGATTTGGTAAACATCTTTGACTTTTGTGTCGGGATTCCCACTATAGTGTTGGCCCCTGATTCGCAATGGTGTATTATTTATAAAAGGAAGCTAGTTAAATACATCAAAATGTCAGTCAGTGGTACTAGTATAATAAATTGTTTAAGGCAAGGCAAAGAATCATCTTTTTATATTGTGACTGAAACAAAGTGCTCTGGGAATTCAGTGGCACAGTTTGATGCAGTGCTGTAAATTATAGAGGTCAGGGTAAATTATGATGAAGTACCAGCCCTGCCTGAATTTAAACTGTTTACCTCTTTTGCTCCACATGCTGAACTCTAGCTTCCACTGGTATTGAATAGGTAGCAACTGGCTGGATGCCTTTTGATATGTTCAAGTCTGCTATCAGCAGAATGACAAAGATAGTATTATGGTCGATTTTAAAAAGTATGGTGTGTGTTTGTATATGTGTATAATATATATATGTAATATGTATATATAACATGTATTTATAATATTTATATAATACATGTATCTATGTATCTACATGTATGTGTGTATATATATATGACATATATAATTTATAATATAAATATATATTGTGTTTTTATATATATTATATATTGTAATATATATATATAAATTATATGTTTTAAACTATCCACAGTGAACCAGAACCCTTGCTCTGGCCCTGTGGAACTATGCAAATTTTCGAGCTATGAATTAATCCTTGTTTTCTCTGCAGGAATGGTCTTTGAGGAGAATTCTGGTGTCAGAAAATTATCTTCCCTCCTAGCTGCCACTATTTCCTAATGAATTGCCAGTTAAGGGTCCCATACTGTGTATTTTACGCTTAATAAATATTTTTATAGGGTAATTGAAGGACCTTCTTCATTAGGATAATTGGGATTTTGATTGACAGTTGTTTGAAACTAATTAAATCTAATGGTCTGGCTATCTTATTATGCACACGACTGCAGGCGAAAGCCTCTTTACCAGCCCGTTTGTAATGCCATGGAGGGGATGCAATTGCACTTTGCAATCCAAGATACAAGATTGAGTGCAATCATACCAGCTTTGGGATATGATCATTATTGATGCAGGGATGAGTGTTCCCTCCCGCCCATATAATGACCTTTATCTTCTGCGCTTCAGAAGAATCGAGTGGCAAAAAGTTTCTTAACCACTAGGAGGTCATAACTGTTGTGCGCACACAATGAAATGAATCACTGTCCAATATTCAGATGGTTCCTCCTCCTCCTCCAGGTAACATGCCCTAAGAGGGCGTTAGTGATCATGGACTTCCATTGGATTGGTCTATGATTATGCTTGGCAAAGTACTGTTGTGGACCATTATTTGGCCACTTAAGGGCTTCAGTAGGCCTAATGGTAGTCAGGCTGCCTGATGCCTTCCCCTCCCATCGTAAAATGGGAGACAGGTCAGTAGTGGGCAGGTAGAAAACTGGCCACCCACCCACCATCTCTGGCCTTTGATTCTAGTGCTGTAGCAATTAGGCTGCTGCATCCATAAGAGTAATGGTGCTAAACGAACCAAGTTGGCCAGCCCACAAGGAGTGATTGTCTTTCTAGTTACAATAGACCTATATTAGTGGTAGCAGAGCTAAGTCAATCCATGCAGCTGTCCAATAACTGTGCCATGTTGTTCACAGTTGCAGTGGTATTGACTTGAGGCCAAATTACTGCCTCTCATGACAGCTAGAAAAGAGGAGGGGCCGAAGGATGAATTCTTTGGGGATCCCAGAGAAGACTGCAGGAATGGGAAGCAAAGTAAAAAGAGAAAGTGCTGGAAATACTCAGCTGGTCTGGCAGCATCTGTGGAGAGAGAAACAGAGTTAACTTTTCACGTCAAGTATGACTGTACTTGAGAACTGATGGAGGATAGAAATGCCATTTGAAAGTGGGAGAGGGGTGGAAGAACAAAAGAGAAGGACTGGGCTAGGCTAGAGAGTGGGAGAGATTAAATGACAAAGATGTAATTGAACAAAGGCAAAGGGAGTGGTAATGGTTGTGGTAAAGAAACAAAACATTGGTCCAGAGTGTGTGTGAATAGCAGAACAATGAACAACGAAAGCAAAAGAAACCAGATTCAAACTGGCACATGGCAAAGAAAAAGAATCAAAATGCGGGGGAGAGGGGGCACAGAGTTCATGGTGTGAATTGTTGAACTCAGTGTTGAGACCAGAAAGATGTATAGTACCGAACTGAAAGATGTGGGGTGCTGTTCCTCAAGCTTGTGTTGAGCTTTGCTGGAACACTGCAGCAGGCAGAGGACAGAAGTGTGAGCATGAGAGCAGGACGATGAATTAAGATAGCAACCAGAAGCTCAAGGAGGTGTTCCACAAAGCAGCCACTCAATCTGCCTTTCGTCTCCCTAATGCAGAAGGGACTGCATTGTGAGCAGCAAACACAGTAGACTAAATTGAAAGAAATACAAGTAAATCACTGGAAGGAGTGTTTGGGGCCTTGGATGGTGAGGAGAGAGGAGGTAACAGAGCGGGTATTACACGTCCTGCCTTTGCGTGCGAAGGGGATGAGTTGTTGAGGGCGATTGAGGAGTGAGCCAGGGAGTCCCAGAGGGACAGCTCTCCTTGGGATGCTGACAGGGGAGGGGAAGATGTATTTGGTAAGCACATCACCACCTTTCTCTCATGCTCATGTTTCTGCCCTTGGCCTGGTGCACAGTTCGAATGAAGCAAGCTGGAGGACCAGCATCTCATCTTCGGACTGGGCACTTTACAACCTCTGTACTCAACGTTGAGTTCAGCAGTTTCAGCCCATGAGCTTTATTCCCCACATTTTGATGCTTTTATTTTGCCATGTGCTGGCCTGAGCCTTGTTTTTCATGTTTTTGCCTTTGGATAGAGCTGTTCATTATTCTACCATTCACACTCACTCTGGACAAATGCTTTGTTTCGTTGCAACAGCCATTACCACTCCTTTTGTCTTTTGTTCCATGGCAACTTTGTCATTCGATCTCTCCTGACCCCTACCCTACCCCAGACCTTCTCTTTCATTCCTCCCCCTCCCCATCATAAAACCCATCACATTTCTACCCTCTTTTAGCTCTGACGAAGAGTCATATTTGACTCAAGACATAAACTCCTGTTTCTCTCTCCACAGATGTTGCGAGACCTGCTGAGTATTTCCAGCACTTCCTGTTTCTATTTTCGATTTTCAGCATTCACAGTGTTTTGCTTTAATTTTAACGGGAAGGAATGTGTTGGTAGATGCGTTCCATCAGGTAAGATAGAGTGGGAATAAACGAGGGCAGTTCCACCGAGCTTGAGCTAGAGGAGAGGTGTCCTGCTTGGCCATTTCAGAGACTGCAGAAAGGATGAGGTGGGTCAGACATCACAGCCTCAGCCACCGACACTGCCATTTGTCACTTTGGTTCGGGCCATTTTGAAGCTACAGGAGAGATGAAGCTTAATTAAATGGACCTGAGAGAGCTGAGGGTGGATTAGAGCTGTGGTAGCGTGTGTCAGGACTTCAAAGAGAAAAGGGAAGGTGGACAGGATGGATTTTTGCAAAGATTGAACTGTCGTGGGTAGATCTTTTTTTTAGGAAAGGATGGTGCAAATGTTGGATAAACCCCGAGGGGAGAATGCTTAAGGTGGGGAAACCTTATCAATTCAGCGAGCGCGGGCTCAGGAAAGGTACTTCAGTGGTTGCTGGTTTAGTGAGAGAGAAGGTCTAAAGAGCAGGAGTGGATGCGGATGAGATGGAGAGAAAGGGGAGTGTGCAGAGGATTGGGAGCGACCCTGGGGGAAGACTTGTCTTGATGATCCAGGAGAAGCAGAAGTGACAGCTGAGCCGACACTGACCTTGGTGACAACCTCGCCAGTTATTACAGAGATGCAATCAGGGGGAAAACAAGGATGCCAAGCTAAAGAAGTAGAGATTCGGAAAGATGATTGAAATCTTGGCAAAAGAAGTTCTTAGAGGGGAGTAGAGAAATGGGAGGGTTTATGGAGCTGAGGTAACTGAAGTCATGGCTGCTAATGATAGGGGTGCAGGGCAAGGTGAGGTGGGCACAAGAGACTTGCGTCAAAGGAATGACAAGTTTGTTGTGACGTTTAGCTGAAGGAGTGAACTATAGTAGCTAATATTTGAATATAGCTATCACTGAAAACATAACAATAATAAAATGAATCAGTACTATTAATGCTAATAACCATCAAGCTAACCCAAATTTATCTACACATTCGCTAATTAATGTATTATATTCTCATGGATTATTTATATCCCCAGTCTGTTATGTAGTCACAATCTCTTCACTAACTCTTTAGGTTTGGGCAGCTCAAATATTGTACAAAACTTTTTTAATTATGTTACAGTTCACCAAATTATAAATCTTACAAAACCTTGGTATAACGCACAGTAAAAACAATCCTGAACAAATCATAAAAGCTAGGCACTTTGTTCCCAAGAACTATATAAATTTACCTAACACAGGCTTAATTTAATCCAAGGAAAGGAAAGAAATCAAAGATAGGTATCATTTGTATTGAGGGTAAAATTCAGCTGCCCAGAAATAGAATGCTAATCCAGGTTTTAGCTTTACTTCCTTGCACTGGCTCGCCAAGGATGATTCGGGTCATCGGCCATCTGAGGCAAAGCTAAAGTAATGAAAGCTGAGCTTGAATTATAATTTTGTCTGATACCATCCAGCAAGCATGAGCCACTCAACCATGTGGAGGCAGCAGGAATAATGGGCTCACTGGAAATGAGGAGAAACATCAGGAATCTGACCATTCCACAACCACTTGTCACAAAAGTGAAACAGTACATTTACTGCTCTGTTGGATTTTTTGGGGAAAGTGAATTTGAACTGCGAAGGAGGAACTGAGTGAGTGTCTTGTGCAATAACCCACACTTCTCTCAGGGGAGAAGGTGGTGTAGTGGTAATGTCACTGGACTTGAAGTCCAGAGGTCCAGGCTAATGCTCTGGGTTCAAATCCCACCAAATTCAATTAATAACCTGGAGTTGAAAAGCTAGTCTCAGTAATGGTGACCATGAAACAATTGTCATAAAAACCCATTTGGTTCACTAATACCCTTTAGGGAAGGAGACTTTTAACAGGCCTCCTGAAATGGTGTGGCAAGCCACTTGGTTTAAGGGCAATTGGGGTTAGGCAACAAATGCTGGCATTGCCAGTGATGCCCACATCCTATGAAAGGAATAAAACATCATTATGAGGGGGCTCAGACTGTTCTAAGAAATTATGAGGATCAGGTTCGCAGGCGGGTAGTTTGATGCGGAAACAAAGAACAGGAGACTAGCTTGCTAGGATAATATTATTTTATTTTGCTTGTTTCCTACCTAGCCTACATAGGATAGAAACCAGGTCCGATACTCACAACGGGTCTGGCATAATTGGCTATATACTTACTCCACGAATTACTGGAACTGGGAGCCGTCAGTTCTGCGGAGGTGCCGCCTGTGACCCACGCTCAGCGATTAGCTTAACCCGGAGCAGACTCCCCGAACTGGGGACTTTCCAGGCTTATATATGCGCTACTTGCCGAGTTCACTGAGTCCGCGTTGGGCACTCGTCCAACACATTGTTTAGTACTGGGCATTGTTCCCATGCGGTTTCGGCTCCGACTCCCTTCAGTAGATAACAGGAAGTCTCTTAGCAACGTCTTGTGTTCAAGGTCAACTGGTGCCTGGATCCAATCTTGCATGTATTGGGACACCATGTTAACCCCTTATATTACATTCCACTGATTGGCCCAATACATGTAACGATTATACAAATACATAATAATAAGCAATACATTGTTATAACATGTACATGTTTTGTTCCAGTTGCTGCCGCACACGGCAAACATACGTACAGGTCAGTATATTACAACAGGTCAGAATCACTAAAACTCCGATTAAAATGAACAACGGAGGAAATAGGGAACGTCGTGCCGTAGTTGACAGCCCATTGAACAGATCCCACCAGTGATGGGCGGATTCCACCTCTACTACATGAGCAGCGTGTACTACCTTTTGGCCATGTATAAAGGTGGACACAGTCACCCGGGTAACATTGATTTGATGTTGTCGCAATATCTGCTTTAGCTCTTCCGAGCGATCGAGGGCCTGTTTAAAACGCTCTAGCGAGATACTCCAAGGGTGCAGCCATACCTGCCACTGCATAGTGGTGAGGTGTTGCGTTCCGCTGTAATTGGTCAATAGGTAAGTATGGTTCTGCCACCGCCATCGATAGATGCCAGTAAGGCAACCTGAAAAAGGGGTCGTCGGGAGTAAGGCATGGGCATGACTAGTGGCCACACAGAGCGTATGGGGACCAATCTGCCACATCATATCTCGGGGTGCCTCAATCATCCATTCACACAAAGCCGTGTCTTCTGTAAGGCACGGGTCTCGATATCGATCCATCAACAGACAGGCCTTTCCTTGATCCGCCTGCTCACACGCGGACAAGTCATAGGTAAGATTGGTGTCCGGACTGAACCAATTCCCTTTTGTTTTGAGAAAGTAATATCCATCAGATGTAATGACCGGCAATACGTAATATCGGCACACCGTCACAAAATCAGTTACATTCAAGGTTACAAAATGTCCTTTACACAGCGTTGCATTACACCATGTTTTGTCCGGATAGGTGTTCATCCATAATTTCTCAGATACGTTCCACACCCCTCGCCAGGCCTGAACATTAGGCGAAGTGACTATTCGTAAAAATCGTTCTTTTTGCAAATGTGCATGCAGCATTTGGATACCGCAAATTGTCCAGTTCATCTGTACAGTAAAATTTTGGAACAGCCGTTGAGTCGAATCCCACACGTCCAATTCCCATTTTAAGGAATGCAGCAAAATTCGTGCAGTCTCTTCCTGCGTCATCATGGCCGACGGCATCCATCGGCCAATAGTGTACAGGCCTTGTGCAGTTGCTTGCCCCGTACTGGATAATTTAGTACGGGTCACTTCAGAGTCTATAGCATTGGATATCCCCATTACTGTCCCTGCCCCTCCTAACAAGGTATCGTACCATGCCCGTCGTCGCCGTTTAGGGTTACATTCGGGTATGACTGGCAGTCGGAAGGTGGTTGATGTTTTGGGATGCCAGACTCTCCCCTGATTAACCAGTCCATTGGGCCTCTGCCAGTGATTGGCGTCCCATTGGTAATCCTCATTTCGTCGTTGGCGGTAATAATAGTCCATTCAATACCACCCTCATGACACTGTCCTTCGGAACACATATTCACCCGGGTGTGAATGGTCAGTGCGCAGCCCGGGGCCACTGTTGTGTTTGCATCCTCAAAGCTGCCCTTGCATCGATACAACGTGCAATTGCTGGTGATAGTCATAATGTCACATCGTTGTCCGGAGGGGCACGTAAAATTGTCCTGCCTTCGCTCTTGGTCACTGGCTTCCCAGCTGACGATCTGTCCCAGAGCACCAGCATTGTGTTTCGTTTCTTCCGACCTGGGTCTTGACATACTCCGACCCAGGATTCCAACAGTCCATAGCACATTCAGGGCCCACCACCATGCCATGATCCGGATCTATGGTGACGAGAAGACGTGGGCTCATGTTTCTCGGAGGTAGCATTGGTTTGCCGGCACATTATGCCAGGCTGAGTCCCCTGGATACATTATTGTCACCAAACTATCCTTCCCTTGGGCGATTATTTCTGCCGGTTTTGGAGGGCCATTTGGCTGGCGTACCCAAACTTTAGCCCCCTTTACATCAGTGGATCCGAAACCTCCCGTTCCCCGTTCGGTTATTTTCGTAGGGGCCCCCGTCTCCTCCACAGTGGACATGTCACAAGGTTTAATTACCAATTGGGCGATCTTATCCCCCTTATTAACCACGTAGGGCTCGGTGGTGATGTTGACTAGGATAACCCCAATCTCTCCCTGATAGTCTGCGTCAATAACTCCACCCATGACATCGATCCCTTTCAGTGATAACCCAGATCGTGGGAGAATGTGTCCATAAGTCCCGGAAGGGCAAACTAATCCCAAGCCGGTTTTAACTGCCGTTGGCACTTGGGGCACCAACGTCCGGGTAGTCAAGGCCCGCAAATCAAGCCCCGCTGATGCCGGGGTGGCCCGGACTGGCAGTTCCGCTTCCGCATCGAATTTCCACATTTTAATGGGACGCGCCTCGGGCGTGTCACATACCTTTATCATCCTATTTAAGGGTGTAACTCCATTCCCCAATGGACGATTGTTAATTTGTTTTACAACTCGGATGAGGTTCTTTTTCCAATTTGTCAAATCATTCGCCCCCCCCGCCTTCCGAAGAGAGGACTTCAAGATCCCATTCATCCGTTCAATCAGTCCTGCTGCTTGCGGATGATACGGCACATGGTATATCCATTCGACATGATTATCGTTGCACCATTGCTTTATCCGCCCTCCCGTAAAGTGCGAACCGTTGTCGCTCTGGACCTGCATAGGCATCCCATAGAATTGTTCTATCATATCTAAACATCGCAGGGTTGCCTGCTGATTATTATGGCGACAAGGATGGGTCACCAGGACCCCAGACATGGTGTCCACTGCTGTGCAAATGTGCCTGCATCCCTGGGACGTGGGCAATGGGCCCACGAAGTCCATCTGCCAGCTTTGGCCGGGGCCTTCTCCTCGGTGAATGTGCCCCATCATATGCTGAGGCACTCCCTGTCTTTGGTGTTGGCATTGCTCACACTGATTCACTGCGGTTTTTACATCGTCTACCAGCAGGTCTATACCCCGATCCCGGGCCCATTGTAGAGTCCCTTGTACCCCCCAATGCCCAGCCTTTTGGTGTGCCCATCTGGCTAGGTCCACCGAGGTGTCCCTCTGTATTACCATAGCTCGAACTATGCCGTCAACATATCGGTTATGGAGGGCTTCTGCGTCATTTCGGGACGTGTGGGCGTCCACGTGTGTGATAAATATCCTTAAATGCTGGGCCTTCTCCCAAATTTCCTCCCACAGCGGCCTACCCCATACTTCCCGACTTTGGATCATCCACTGATTGGCCTGCCATGTGGGCATCCACTGAGTCATCCCGTTAACTACTGACCATGAATCGGAAAATAGGTGTACCCCAATAATTCCGGCCTGCATGATTACCATATGCACCGCCTTGAGCTCGGCCCACTGGCTGCTCTTACCCTCTCCCAATTCTTCCAATGTAATCCCTTGCTTTGGATTATACGCAGCGGCCTTCCACCTACGCCGTCCTGACTTCCATTGAGCCGAGCCGTCCACGAACCAAGCAGTGGCTTGCTCTTCCGACGTCAGCTCATCGTACCTTTTCCCAAGTTTCACAGGTGATTCTGTGTATTCAATCACCTCGAATCTCACTTCCCCTCCCTCAGGGGCCTCCGCCACTTGCTCATGTAAGACTGACACCCCCTTCTGCCCAGTCTTCACCCTTTCTGACACATACCATTTCCATTTGATGATACTACTTTCTTGGGCCGTCCCTATCCTATGTGTAGTGGGATCACTCATTACCCACGGGAGAATGGGTATAGCCGTTCTCATAATTACTTCGTGTCCCGCTGTCAGGGCCTCGGTTTCCACCAAGCTCCAGTAGCAGGACAACAGTTGTTTCTCAAAGGGGGTGTACCTCCCCCCCGCCGGGGGTAGTTTACGAGACCAAAACCCCAACGGCTTCCTTACGCGTCCTTGTTTTTGCCATAGACTCCAATTTGCATAGTCTCCCTGTGCCGAAACCTGCAATTCGACCGGTCCTGACTGTATTTTTCCTAGGGATACAGCCTGCTGTATCGCTTGTTTGGCCATCTCGAAGGCGAGTTGATGGTTGTTAGTCCATTCAAACTCTGCCTTCTTCCTGGTAATTTGGTATAATGGTCTCAGTATCTGTCCCAAATGTGGTATATGTTGCCTCCAAAAGCCAAATAGTCCGATAAATTGCTGTACGTCCTTTTGCGTGTGAGGAACTGCGAAGGCCTGAATTTTATCCCTGGCCTTCTCGGTAACTTCTCGTTCCCCTTTATTCCAAATTATCCCCAGGAACTTCACAGTCTGGGAAGGCCCTTGTATCTTTGCCGGGTTGATTTCCCATCCGTACCCCTTCATGTGTTGGACTAATGCGTCCAACAGTGTTTGTATCTGGGCCTGCCCACTACCTTGTATCATTATATCGTCAATGTAGTGGGAGACCATTACATGGTCCGGCACTTCGAACCTTGCCAAATGTTCCGCCACTATCCTATGACATATAGTGGGGCTGTGCAGATAGCCTTGAGGCAACCGTGTGAATGTGAACTGTCTACCTTCCCACGTGAAGGCAAACTGTTCCTGTCTATCTTCGGGGATTGGGATAGTAAAAAAGGCATTAGCTAAATCGATCACTCCGTACCAAGTACCAGGGTGATGTTGTATTCGTCCTATAATGGTAACGGCGTCAGGTACCGCCGCCGTCAGGGCAGGGGTATGGCGGTTCAATTGCCGATAGTCCACCGTCATCCGCCAGGATCCATCAGCCTTACGGACCGGCCACAACGGGTTATTCCAAGCAGTCGAACACGTTTTTAGTACCCCCGCTTCTAAATATTCCTTAATGGTGGCGGAGATCTCTTTGTGCCCACCAGGAATTCTATACTGTCGCAGGCTGATCACCTTTTCGGCTATTGGGATGGGAAAGGGGTCCATTTTCACTTTTCCCACCAATACCGTGCGACAATGGATTAAGGTTCCAAATTCAAATTTGCCGTGTCGCAGGTATAAGGTTAGCCCTGCCAACACGTCCATTCCTAGGATCCACTCGCGGACCGGTGTTATGATTACCGAATGGGTCCTGATCGGCATTGCCCCTATCCCTAAGGGTAATTGCACCATTTTTCCTTCTATTAAGTTTCCTCCCAATCCCACTAATGTGACTGGGGTTCCTTTAAACTTATGGGGAGTTCCATGGATTAGGGTGGCCTCCGCCCCAGTGTCCACTAGAGCCATAACCGTCTGAACAGATTTGCGCCAATAAATGGTCACCGCCACATGTGGTCTGATGTCATCGGCCGACCATTGGCTCGTTTGTGGGCAAATCTTCGGGGCTTGGCCCAATCCCTATTGGTCCTCCCACTCGTCCTCTTCTGACAACGCCGGGTACAGGCGTTTAGCACCCCTTCCTCTCTTATTCTTCCCCTTCTTATTCGCATTGCGAGTGCGCCGGTCTACCTTGCAACATTCCCTGTAAGGGGTTGTCACCTCTCCTTCCTCCTCCTCGGAGGACTCCCATTGCGGTCGGGTGGGGGTTTTCCCTCTATCTGAAGCAACGTTCCCCGCCTCCCTGAACTGGCATTTCTGTATTAGTAGCTCTACCAATTCCTCTGCCGTCACCCGTGGTTCACGGGCCTCAGTTTCTACCCTGGACACTTTAAGTCCCTTTCGTTTACACATTTCCTGCAGCTCTCTCGTGGGTCTCCCATCAACGTCCGCAACCGGGACTTGTGCTTGCATCAACGCTTGCCATAGGGCTCGGCGGGAGGGTCCGGGGTTGGCTCCTTGATTGGGGTTGGATCTAGAGTCACCTCGAGTTTCCGAGCGACGTCCCTCCCTAGTCCCATTATTACCCCGGCCCTGCGCCCCCCAGTCTCCCAGTCCTCCCATCTCCCGCATCATACTCCGAGCCTCCCCCAACGTTTCTCCTTTGCCACTCAACATTATGGTAAGTAGTAACGGCTTATAATGTGGGGGAGCCGTTTTTACCAGGTGATCCCTGGCTTGTTTGCTCACGTTGACATTTTCTACCTCATCCAAGACTCCTAACAACAAGGCATCCCGTACACATAGCCGGGTCAATCTTTGTATTCCTTCCTTAATCGTGGTCCATATTCCTTCCAGGGGTGGCCAGTCAGACGGGAACGGGTATTGTTCTGCTACCGCTCGGGCGTACATCCCGAACAGAGTCCCCGTACCCCTCTCCCCTACCATATCTTTGGCCTGTCGTCTATATGCCAGGTCTATTGCCGCATCTTTGGCCAATCCCCCAAATTTGGGCGCATCCTGAAAGTCTACCTGGACTTGCTGTCCTCCTTCTTCCAAAAGCCTCACCAACCACAATTCAATGGGCTCCCCAGGATTTCGGCGGGTCTTTTGAGGCTCGCCTCGCTCGTTTCGTTGGGGATTTCCCTCATCATCCAACAACACTTCAAACCTAACAGGAGGCCGTCTCTGAACCTGTTTTCTCCGGACGACCGGATTCGCTCGCACCTGGGGTGGCAGCTCATCTTCGTACTGATCATCCGAGTCCCCCCATATATTCCCGTCCCAGTGGTCAATATCCCAGCCGTCCCCATTATTTAGCTGTGCCACAAACGCCCTTATTTGAGTGGGGTTCACGGAGCGCGGGCGCTTTCGCTCACTCTTCCGCTTACTAGACGACAAATGTGTGATCGCCCGCCCCGCTAATTCCGTTAGTGCTGCTATTTCTGCCTTTAGTTTTATAATTTCTTGTCTTAACACGGAGGCATCCCCGCTACTGAGCCCCTGCTCATGCTTAAGGGTTGCTATTTCAGCCTCCAACTTCTGACGCCTGTCAGACTGCTGCTTACAAGCCGCCGCACAAGCCCACATCCGCCTCTGGATCCCTGGCAAGGGGTTCCTTGAGGGGACCGGGATTTTCTCAAGGGTGGACAGCAGCGACCCTGGGGTGGTTCCTACGCCTTCGGCCTCCCAGTTTTCCGGTCGCCCCCCACCCTTCCGCAAACAGGCCGCTACACTATGCCACGGCCCTTGCCATCCTGGGACCGCAACCGCCTCGGCCTGCCCTTCTGGTTTCTTATTCCTTTTCCCAAACATTGTTTCGCATCAAAATCCCTCCTCAATTGCGATTGATCCTGCCGACTACGCCAAAATGTTCTAAGAAATTATGAGGATCAGGTTCGCAGGCGGGTAGTTTGATGCGGAAACAAAGAACAGGAGACTAGCTTGCTAGGATAATATTATTTTATTTTGCTTGTTTCCTACCTAGCCTACATAGGATAGAAACCAGGTCCGATACTCACAACGGGTCTGGCATAATTGGCTATATACTTACTCCACGAATTACTGGAACTGGGAGCCGTCAGTTCTGCGGAGGTGCCGCCTGTGACCCACGCTCAGCGATTAGCTTAACCCGGAGCAGACTCCCCGAACTGGGGACTTTCCAGGCTTATATATGCGCTACTTGCCGAGTTCACTGAGTCCGCGTTGGGCACTCGTCCAACACATTGTTTAGTACTGGGCATTGTTCCCATGCGGTTTCGGCTCCGACTCCCTTCAGTAGATAACAGGAAGTCTCTTAGCAACGTCTTGTGTTCAAGGTCAACTGGTGCCTGGATCCAATCTTGCATGTATTGGGACACCATGTTAACCCCTTATATTACACAGACCAAGATCCATAAAATCATGTGGTCGGAGACATTGAATTAGGAATTGTGCCTCAGCAAAGAACTTGGATGGCTATTGCCCTTTTTTTCAGAAAGCACCTGTCTTCAACTGAGTGACCAGGGATTGTGCCCTGTATCAATGTGACATCCAAAGTGGGCCACAGACAGCAGGATGCTGTTACTGCTAATGGCAAAGGACAACCCTCTGGACACTTTCATGTGGAAAGGTGGAGAAATCTTGCTTGCTATAAAGATGCTCATGCTTCATTTCCAACGCTATGGTCTACTCGTGTATAGAATTAAATGAATATGAACCCTTATAAAGAAAGGCTAACCTTCGGTGATTGGTGCACCTTTGAGGACAGGTACAGCTTTGCCTTATGATTTAAACCTTCTGCAGGGACATTCGTAACAGGAATAGAACACTCAGCCCCTGGGGTACTCCCTACCATTCAGTGAGATCATGGCTGGTCCACATCAGGCTTTCTTCATGCCTACAAAAAAAAACGAGTCAGAATGCTCTTATGGACTTAAAAACAAAAGGTCAAGCATTAAAGCATTTGAAATGGTCCTTTCAGAGATGATCTTTAAACCTTAAAATGCTTCGGAGAGCACCAGGTTTCAAGTGAATGGTTGAGATTGAAACTCAGGCCGTGTTGATCGTATTCAAACATTGTACAGCTGGAAATTCTTGGCAGCTTTTGGGTAGAAGCCAGAGGCACCACCAGGCCAGATACTTCCTGTCACAGACAAATGCCATTAACTGTGAAACTGCAGTCATGAACGAGAGGAGGGAAATCTTTCTTCACATATCTGCATGGGGACTTACAATTTTAGTGCTTTCAGAATGAGAAAGACCCAGCAATACAACTGCACTTTGCAATGCAACGAATAAAGTGCTTCCCCTTGTTACAATCTACCAGTAACTTTTTGTTTAGACAGTTTGAAATCCCAGTTACCCACCAGTGGAATAAAGCCACAAGATTCCTCAGTTTTAAACAAATAAAATAAATTTTGCCATACAAAGTCAAAAAAGTAAAACAATTTACAATATCTGTCAAGTACTCTAAAATTCAGAACTAACACGAGGTAAATATGAATTAACAGGCAAGCTGTAGTTGAACGCACTACACTGCACATTAAATGGCAGATGCGACCAAGACAGATCCCATGGATTCCTTAGCAACACATCCAGATATCAGTGACCACTGTGAGTCACAATACTTCATTAAAACTTTGTCTCCCTCACTCTTCACTTTTGAAGATCTAGTCTCTGAATTCCCTCAAAAGCCACTCTAACTCAGACTGCCTCAACGACTGCTCACTTCCTGATGGCTCAATTTTTCGTCCTAAGAGTGCATTCCATGGGATTCACAAAACTGCGTTCCTGTCTTGAATTACCAACACAATTCCAGCTCTTTCGCAGACTGCTAACTTCACTAAGCTGGCACTGCCCTTGTGTTTCTCCAAACTCGAGTCTCTTGGCCGCACAGAGGCTCCCAGGACTTTTCTGAGCGCTAACTGCCTGGAGCCTGCTAAGAGGAGGACCTTTTCAATATGGCCTCCTCCCTTCCTGCAGGACAGTCAGATAACATGAAACCAGAGAGCTTTCTTAAGCTCCACCTACCCCCATGACAACACAGCCTTTCAGGGTTCACTGAATGCTTTACCTCCCAAAACAAAACTTCTCTCCGCGCCGCACTTGTTTGTGAGCAGTGTAGACACCACGGCTGGAATATTCCGGCCCCTTTGGCGTCAGGCGTCATGGCGGGCGGAGGGATGACAATATGGCCAGAAGGCCAAAAACCGGTTTTACGCTGTTGTGAAACCAATTGCGATTGTCCGCTCCATCCATCAATGGCGGGCCACGTTTCCCACCGCCACATGCCGGGAACATCATTTGAATACATTTGCATCTAATTATAAGGCCTGCTCGCCAGAATCACCCCCCACAACAAATTTACAGCCCACATTGGCATGACTGCAGAACGAAGTGCTTCACAATCGCCTTTAAAAGGCATGTGCCTGAATTTCAAGGGCAACTCAGAGGCGAGTGCACACCACCTTGCACAGCGCTCCTGAGTTATCACCCGTAGGACATCAAAGAAGATGGAGGGGAGAAGGGGGCACAGGGAAGTCGCTTTTTCCTGGCTGGCTCAGCTCCGGCGGAGCTCGGAAGAAAAGTCATACAGACTCGAGACGTTAACTCTGTTCCTCTCTCCACAGATGGTGCCAGACGTGCTGAGTTTTTCCAGCATTTTCTGTTTTTATCCAAGTTGCTTTTGTTGCCTTTATCCTATTTTCTACAGTTAAACTTCAGTCTTCCCAGAACTAAAAATTACCCCTAAAATATTAACATGAACCATGAACTAGATATTTGTCGCAACCAGACAAAGGACAATTATAAAATCACATGACTACACGAAGGAAATGGTCTCTTTTGTTAGTGTCATTAATGGCAATGATATTTTGACTTGACCACGTACAGATTACACAAGACCAATAAATGTCTTTATTGGTTAGACCCAAACTGTAACACTGAGGTATCTTTATTCCAGTCCATGAGTATTTTAACAAGAAAATGTGATTCAAGTTTTGGGGGCCAAAAGAATGAGCGAGCTGCTGACAACCACCAGTGGTTGTGGTGCATCTTGCTCGCATACCCTTGGGGAAGTGGGTGTTTCTGGTGATTGTACTACGCAACATAACTGCTTTATGATCAAGCCCTTTATAAGCGACTTTTGTGCACACTGTTTCTAATGAAGCAAAATGACAAAAGCAGTTTTGCTGTTTTAACTGTAAAAAAACACTCTCTTCTACTTCAGAGATTTAAAATAATTGAAAACCACTCACCTTTTTGCAAAAGTTTGGCTTTGTGATTTATCGGCCTAGATCTCCAGATTGTCGGAGATGGGATGGAACCCCCCCCGAAGATGCGCTTTGGGAATTCTCGGAATTCCTGACCCACTCACTCTGTGGGAATTGCCCGGAAAGCTTGAGCTTCCGATGGGCAATTCCCCCTGCTTCCTGGGACCTTCTGAAAATGTTCCAATTCTATTGGAGTCAGAGACTCCGGACAGCTCCGGCTCACTTAGCTGAATGGTTACCCAGGAGAGGTTAGACAGAAAAGTCCTAATCTAATTCCTGGGTAACTTTACAACTGACCCTCCTGACTGCCTGCTTGACTTCCTGACTCTCCCCACCTGACCCAATGATCTGTCCTGACTAGCCCCTACCACCCAACTCCCCCTCCACCCCAATCCAACCTGACTAGTTCTGTTGAAGGGTCATTCGGACTCGAAACATTAACTGTGTTCCTCTCTTCAGATGCTGCCAGACCTGCTGAGTTTTTCCAAGTATTTTTATTTTTGTTTTGGATGTCCAGCATCCGCAGTTTTTTGCTTTTATCTTAGTGTTTAATTGACTGCCACTTCTCTTCAAGGAATGCCTACCTTGAGGAAGTTTTGTTCTTCTCTCAGTCAGGATCCAGCGTATATTTCACCTCTCTTCTGTTTTTACTTAGTTCTGTTGAAGGGTCTTTCGGACTCCAAACGTTAACGGTGCTCCTATCCACAGATGCTGCCAGACCTGTTGAGTTTTTCCAGGTATTCTTGTTTTTGTTTTGGATTTTCAGCATCTGCAGTTTTTTTGCTTTTATCTGACCAGCTCCTGAGCTGACAAATCCTCCTGATCCGACCAACTGCTGACCCATCCATCCGCCTACCACCCCACCTAGATTCCAAACCTACCCACGTAGCTCACCCACCTTACCCGCTTACACTCCCACTTATTCACGCATTCATTCCTCCATTCACTCGTTCACTAAGACACTGAAAAGCTGTTTAAATATCCCAAAGCTTTTCCGTGGTGTTGGTGAACACTTAACAGAATGCACCAGCTGGTGCCATAAAAAGGTGGGGTGTGGCTTATCTTCTCCCGATGATCCAATGCTTCGAGGAAGCAGTTCCATTGAAGGCACGCTCTGCGTTTTCTGAAGAAGCCGGGATCGGAAGAGCCGGCCAGAAATGTGCAGCGTAGGAAACTAGGAGTGGAGCTGCTACTCCTTGGAAACTACAGGGCAATCACCCCGTCAGATTGCCGCTCCACTCCTAGTTTCCCTGACAATCCCAGTTGACCTGCTGCTTCATTATGCTTGCGCCTCCTGTCTGACATTTGAAATTGACCGCAAAACAGCGGCTGTTATAATCTACGCCAAGGAACTGAATGTTACCTGCAGAGTACAGCGTTGTCCAATTCTCAGTTCAGAAGTAACTGAGGGCCTACTTCAATACAGACCTTACGGAGTGAGGTACCTCCTCGATATGTATGTAAACCCAAGATATGCACACACGCAGGCACAAAATTCATGCCGTATTGATGAACTTCCATGGAAATTGGGGGTTATTTTGTTCTAGCCGAGAACCCAATTCATTTTACTCCCAACAGCTGTTGGTTTCAGTGGCAGTGCGTTACATGAATTTGGGGTGAAAGAAATACCTCTGTAAATTTGCAATGTGAAGTATGCCAGCAATGGAGTATCTGCTTCATGTATCCATTTACTTAAAGGTCAGACAGTTCTGCTCAACTTTAGGTCCGCGTTACACTTGTTATTTTACCGCTGGCATTTGGAATGTTCTGTCCTAGAAATCAAAATGAGCCGCAAAATTAATTCGGAATGAAAAGGATTCAGTTCTCTTCGTTTTTTTTTTGTTTTGAAAACACATTTGGCAATCAATGCTACTTGTTTTTAAGAAGTGAAATGATAAAGCAGTAAATAACGGCACAATGTTCTTAGATGGGCTGTCACTTCTGTGTTTCGAGCAGTTTAGAAGGCTGATGCGTGTCTGAGGATAAATACACGTGTCGTAAATATACAATTTCCTAAAGAGGTGGCAACCAGTGTAGTGAATAGACAGCACAGGATGTAGCAGAAATATTTGCTGGTGTGATCAACAACACACTTCCTTTAGGCAGCTGGCGGCTTCAGTGAGTCGAACTCAGGAAAGTAGCTGTAACAAAAAGGTAAACCCTTTTGATAATTCTCGATAGAGATTTGCTTCAGAAGTATCCAGTTACAGTTAGCAGTTTAACTCTCTGCAAAATAAGACACCATGATGATGAATTTTGCAATTCAGAAGAGTTCAGCGTTTCTAAATTGGGTGCTATAGATGTTGCTGGCAGTTTATATAAATTGATGGTGTGCCTTAACCTTCGCTGTTGTCATTAATGCTACAGAGCATTTGTTCCAATACCTTCAATAAAACAATGCGAGGGAAGTCTCAAGAAACTGCAAGGGTACCGATTGTAAATCAGAGATTTTAAGCCATTAGAGAAAATGATCCATTTTACTAATTCTTCAGCAGTGAATAGGAGTGTTTTGCACCAGTCATCAGCTGGGTTATATCATTAATACGGTTGCAGAATAATGTTCTGAGCAAGGTATAATTTTGCAAAAAAGCATGCACAGCACCAGCTCCCCCCCCATATATAATATATACATTTTATATGTAAAAGCCAGCTTAACAGCATGTTACCAAATTCAGTCCATTTTTAAAGTTGTTTCCTAAGTAGTAGTTGGTAAAAACGGTTTGCATTTGTTGGCTTTTTCATTGCAGGCTGTGCTGTCAGCATTCTTTGAATGCTTCCTGCTGAGTTTCACATTCAGCTGGAGCAGCATTATACTGAAATTTCAGTGGTAATGGATTTATTACTTTGAACAGAGTTTTGGAGACTAGAGACAGAGGTGGATCATGTCCATGTCTCAAACACCAGTTACACAGAGGTAGTCGTGTGGCTCTGTCTGTGGCTCCCAAACAGTTGGTGAAATTGCATCTAAGAGCCACGTTTTTCTTCACCTTGGGTGTGTCTTTAAATATTTGCCGACCCCGCTTCCCCTCCAAGGCTTTTGATGTTCAAGGATAGAGTAAGTCCAAGTCAGAGTGAGTGTGATGAGTGCTGATATTAATATGGTGAGGATGCAGGGAGGGCTAAGATTATTTCAGGGTCATGAGTCTTTGGGAACTCTCTTCCTGAGAAGGTGGTGAAAGCAGGATCATTGAATATTTTTAAGGCAGAGGTGAGTAGATAGGTGGTAGCAAGAGGATGATAGGATATCAGGGGTAGGTGGGCTGCAGATTTCAGGTTACTATCAGATCAGCCATGATCTTATCTTATTACATGGCGGAGCAGGCTTGAGGGGCTGAATGGCCTACTCCTGTTCCTTGTTTGTATGTTTATATGTATCGTATGTACATGTTCCTCGGTTATAGTGATCCCGTCAAAGGACAATTTGCTGGACAGCATGTAGACCTCGTTTCCCTAAAGGTAGACAACCCAGGCAATGCAGTATTACAGACGGCACTTCATAGAGATTTTTTTTATTCTTTTACTGGGATGTGAGCATCTCTGGCTAGGCCGGTATTTATTGCCCATGAGAAGGTTATGGTGAGCCACCTTCTTGAACCATTGCAGTCCATGTGGTGTAGGTACATCCACAGTGCTGTTAGTGAGTAAATTCCAGGATTTTGACCCAGCAACAGTGAATGAACGGCAATATATTTCCAAGTCAGGATGGTGTGTGGTTTAGGGGTGAACTTGCAGGTGGTGGTTTTCCCATGCATCTGCTACCCTTGTCCCTCTAGATGGTAGAGGTCATGGGTTTGGAAGGTACTGTCTAAGGAGCCTTGGTGAGTTCCTACAGTGTATCTTGTAGATGGTACACACTGCTGCCACTGTGCGTCAGTGGTGGAGGGAGTGCATGTTTGTAGATGGGGTGCCAATCAAGTGGGCTGCTTTGTCCTGGATGATGTTGTCATTGGGATCATACATACATCAGACCCTCTTATTTAAATCTGCAACATGTCTAACACCTGGTTCAGACGCAGGTGTGGAACATCGATTCTTTTTACTGACACCAGTATGGTGGGAGGTGCTCTCTGACTGTGAGATTCCTGCCCACAATATTGGAGGCATCGGGGGTCATTTAGCGGAAGCTCTGACATAATTTTTGAATCCCCCTTGGATCTGGAAGTGTTACTTGAGAACAGAAAGATTGCAGATATTGCCACCCCACCCCTGCCCATTCGAAAGAGGGGAGGTTAGGAACAAAGGAACCGGAGTAGACCATTTGGCCCTTTGAGCCTGCTCCGCCTTTCAGTAAGATCATGGCTGATCTGGTTGTGGTCTCAGCTCCACTTTCCCACCTGTCCCCCATAACCCTTGACCCCCTTGCCTAACAAAATTCTGTCTAACTCAGCCTTGAATAAATTCAAAGACCCAGCTTCCATTACTTTCTGGGGAACAGAATTCCACACACCAACGACCCTTTGGGTGAAAAAGTTTCTCTTTACCTCTGACTTAAAAGGGAGACCTCTTACTTTTAAATTATGTCCCCTAGTTTTAGTCCCCCCAACAAGAGGATACATCCTCTTGGTATCTTCCCTGTCCCCCTCAGGGACTCTCATTCTTCTAAACTCTGATGGGTATAGGTGTAACCTGTTCAACCATTCTTCATAAGACAACCCCTTCATCCCAGGAATGAGCCCAGTGAACCTTCTTTGAACTCCTTTGAAAGTGGTTGTATCTTTTTTTTATAAGCACACAGTACTCCAGATGTGGTCTCACCAAGGCCCTGTACAGCTGTAGTAAAGCTTCCCTATCTTTACATTCCATTCCTCTTGCAATAAACGCCAACCTGGGAGAAACAGACCAGTCAGCCTAATGTCAGTAATGGAAAACATAGTGGAGACCATTATCAAAGACAAAATGAATTCTCATATAGGAGAAAGATCGATTAATAAGGAAGAGCCAGCATGGATTTGTTAACAGCAAATTGTATCTGAATAAACTAATTGAAGTCTTTGAAGGAACAGAGAGGGTTGGTGAATATAATGTACTGAACATATGCATGGACTTTCAAAAGGCATTTGACTAAATACCTCATAACAAACATATTCAGAAACTAGAAGCACGTGCTATTAAAGGAATAGTGATAACTTGGGCTAAGGGATGTACAGGATAGTGGCAGACGGCCTGGAGAGAAATGTGGGCTTGAATTTTCAGGTTGGCGGGCCTGCGCGCAACTGGAGGGTCCAGGATTGGCCGGGAAATGGACCGCAGACCGCTATCAGCCTCCAACTGCGATTTCACGCTGGCCAATTAATGGCCAGCCAACATGAAACACGCACTGAAAAGCTCAGCGTTGCCAGGGTGGGGGCCTGAAGAGGGCGGGAGATGGTGTTAACGTGGGCGCAGGCCGGCGCTGACAGAAAGATCCTTGAAGGCAGAGAGCTGCCTCAGGGTGATGAACCTGAAACAGCAAAAATAATGGTTTCAGAAGCTGAAAATAAGTGTCCATGCATCATAATCAGTCACCTGAAAATTTACTCTATGAGGATGCTGACCACTTAAATTTATTTTATATTTTATTTCATGACGGAAATCTCATCCCACCCGTGGATGAAGTTTGTTGAAAAATGCAAAGGCCGCCTGGCCCATTCACCCGACCGCTAACCGTAAGGTTGGACGGGCTACCTAAAATGGCAGACAATTGCACCGTTAATGGGCTTAATTGCCCTCTTAATTTTCGGTGGGCGCACTTCCGACTGCGCGTGCCCATCGACTGAAATATCGTGCGAGTGTGGGATGACATCAGGACACTCGCCCAATGCCATCTCGCGCCCGATGAGGTCAGGTGTGCACCAGCCCGATCGGCGTCAAATTCTGCCGCTGTAGTGCGGTCTCCCAGCGCTTGGTACGAGAGCTGTTTCTTCGCTTGTCCATGTATAAACGACCCAAGCAAAATCATGCTAAACATTCACAAGCCTCTGTTCAGGCCTCAACTGGAATTGTGTCCCCTTCTGAGCACCGCACCTTTTAGGAAGGATGTCAAGAGTGTTAGAGAGGGCACTGAGGAGCTTCAGCAGGACAATATCAGGAATGAGGGAGTTCAGTTATGTGGAAAGATTGGAGAAGCTGTGGTTGTTCTCCTTAAGGTTAAAGGGAGGCCTAGTTCAAAATTATGAGTGTTTCGATAGGACAATGTAGGTCAGTGACTAGGGGGCTTAATATCTGGAATGTGTTACCTGAAAGGGTGCAGGAATCAAATTCCCCTGGACCTTTCAAAAGGTAATTGGACAGGTGCTTGAAGAAAACTTAATTTCAGGGTTACAGGGAAAGCGCAGGAGGTGTGGGACTAAACTGGACAGTTCCTTCAAAGAGCCAGTACAGGCAATATGGGCTGACTGGCCTCCTGTGTTGGATGGTATGATTCTACCAGTCCCCAAATGACTTAGCTGAATCTTCGAATCATTGAATGCTTTAGTTGTGCCTTACTTTTGTAGCACTCTGGTGTATATAAATAACATGGAATGAGATGGGATCATTAGATCCTGAATCAAGCACTGACAGAATGTAAAATATTGCCGTGGTAGTCTCCCAACCGGCAGCCCTTTTGCACTTTTTGTAAGATAATGAGCACAGGAAGTTTTTAATGACCACGTTCATCCTGATGCAAAGGAAGGATATTTAGCACTTACAAAACAACTTATCTCTGCAAATCTGAACATAAAGCTTAGAAAATCTTATGTTTCATGGGCAATAAGATGTACCTTCAAAGAGTAAACTTTGAGATCTGAACCACTTAAAGTAAGTGATTATTAAAAGAAATATAATTAAATTTAACATTTTTCTTTTAGCTAAATTTAATTTTTTGGGCCACACAACCCTCTCTGCGCTCCTCCACTTTTGGCCTCTTGTGTATCTCTGATTTTCACTGCTCCACTGATGTGCCTTCACCTGCCCAGGCCCAAAGCTCCCAGACTGCCTGGTTGAGGTAACTCACAGGGGGCTTGTTTGGTACCTGCGTTGATGTTCAGTGTCTTCAAGAGAAGGGAGAGAAGTTGGGAAAAGGTGGGGGAGATGGTTGAAGAATATTAGTGATGTACCATGGTTAATCATAAAATCATAGCAACCCGTTACATCAAAGGAGACTTTCGGCCCATAGAGCTTGTGCTGGCTCTTTTTAAAGAGCAGCCACCCTTAGTCCTGCCCTCCCAGCTTTGGTCTGTAACCCTACAAGTTTCTCATCCACAAGTACCCATCCAAGGGGGAGGCAGTGGCATAATGGTAATGTCGCTGAGTTAATAATCCAGAGGCCCTGGTTAATCCTCTGCGGCACAGGTTCAAATCCCATGGTAGCTGGTGGAATTTAAATTCAAGCAATAAAATCTGGAATTGAAAGCTAGCCTCAGTGATGGTGACCATGAAACTGTTGCTGATTGTTGTTTTAAAAAAAACCCATCTGGTTCACTAAAGCTCTTTAGGGAAAGAAACCTGCCATCTTTACCTGGTCTAGCCGACATGTGAATCCAATGTGGTTGGTTCTTAACTGCTCTCCAAAATGGCCTAGCAAGCCATTCAGTTCAAGTGCGAGTGAGTTCGGGCAACAAATGGTGGCCTTGCCAGAGATGCCCACGTCCCATGAAAGAATAAATTAACTCTTTTTGAAAATTAGTTATGGAATCAGCTTCCACCACCTTTTCAGGCCGAACCTTCTGGATTCTGGCATTTCCCCTCTTCTCCCCTCTTAGATCTTTTGCTTGTGATTTTAAATCTATGACCTCTAGTTACTCACTCATCAGTTCACTACTGACTCTATCGAAACCCCCTTCCCGCCTTGAAAACCTTGATTAGCCTCTTCTGTCCCTAAGAGAACCAGTCCTCACTCTCCAAGCCCTCCTCACAACCAGAATTCCTCATTCATGTGTATCTCCTCGGTGCCATTTATAAGGCTGTATATTTCTTTGGAAGTTTGGTGCTAGAATTCTCCACAATACTCCAGTTGAGGCCGAACCAGGGACTTTATAAAATTCAAGCGCGATCTCTTTGCTTTTGTACATAATGCCTCTATTTATAAACCCATAACCCAATATTGCAATGGTTGGTGTTTGTTTACACCCATGCATTGTTAGTCATTCTGCTCTTTACATTTCCTCATTGATTGAACAGCGCAAGCCCTTCTGACTCTTCCAAGGCATACAAAAATGTAAAAGCTTTTAAACTTAATTGCCACTCATTTGGGCTTTTGAATGTACTACAGAAGTTGCAATTCTCTTTTTAATGACCCCATTAAATAAAAAGAATGTTTGATTGGCATTTACTTGTCGAATTTAATTCCAGTGCATTTTGGAGCAGTTTAATTTTCTGTGCCTGACTGAGCATTGTTCACAAATATAATCAGTTAAGGCATGCTGTTTTCCATTAGATTCCTCTTCTCGTTCTCATGCCTGCTGGAGGATATGCTAGTCACACGCCAATTAGCTTCTAGCATTGTGTATGACCGCCTCTCCAAAATCTGAATATGCATCTACTCGGGACAGTTTCACACAAGAGAAGAGATTAAAAAAAAAACACTCAGAAGTTTTATTGATGGAACCTATTTTTCATCTTGACAGTTGGCCAGAAGACAGGAAAATACAATCAAATGCAAATGCAGGTCTGATTCAAGCATGGAATTCTAATTTGTGAAATCAGTTGTATCAGTCTGAGAGCTCCAATGTGCCAAAGTCTTGCATTTTCCTTCCCATTGTTTGTATTCCAATGTACAGGAGTTCAGTGAGGTGAAAGTCTATTTCCATGGGGATGCAGAATGGCTGGTAGAGAATGGAATGCTTGCCCATTATACATTCTGCCTGAGGTTAAGGGTTAATGTCAAATGGCGGTCCATTTGTGGTTTTGCAAGCTACCAGAGATGAACTTCGCTTCCTATGTACCTACCCAGTTCCTAGTCATTAGAATTCTATTGCTCAAAGCCATTTCCTCTTCACTCCAAATGTCTCCCAAGTTATTTCTCATTGCACATGTTCCTAGTTCAATAAATTGCCAATCATTCTATTGGGAGAAAATCTCAAGAGATCCCAAATGTCCACATGCAGCAAGACCTGGACAATATCCAAGCTTAGGCTGACGAATGGCAAGTAACATTCGCGTCTAACCATCAGCCCTTGACATTCAATGGCATCACCATCGCTGAATCCCCCACAATCAATATCCTGGGGGTTACCATTGACCAGAAACTAAACTGGACTAGCCGTATAAATAAAAGAGCAGGTCAGGGGCTACGAGTCCTGCGGCGAATAACTCACCTCCTGACTCCCAAAGCCTGTCCGCCATCTATAAGGCGCAAGTCAGGAGTGTGATGGAATACTCTCCACTGGCCTGCATGAGTACAGCTCCAACAACTCTTAAGAAGCTTGACACCATCCAGGACAAAGCAGCCCCCTTGATTGGCATCCCATCCACAAACATTTACTCCCTCCACCACCAACGCACAGTAGCAGCAGTGTGTACCATCTACAAGATGCACTGCAGGAACTCACCAAGTCTCCTTAGGCAGCACCTTCCAAACCCACGATCACTGCCATCTAGAAGGACAAGGGCAGTAGATGCATGGGAACGCCACCATCTGGAAGTTCCCCTCCAAGTTACTCACTATCCTGACTTGGAAATATATTGTTTAAAAGTTAAAAGGATGGTGTACGAGTGTTTATTCCGATGATCTTCATTAGTTTTAAAGCAAGGGCCACTTTAACAAAAAAAACCTGCAATGTGAAAGCCACATCAACTACTTTACTAAATTATCATTGCTTACAAATCCTTCATGATGTAATGTTAGAGTGACACGTGTAACTAAAACCAATCACATATTATACTTAAGAATAAACACATGTACAGTTAAAAAACTACAGCATTAATAAAACAACCAGGAAAATATAAGGAATTAAAAATGCATCTATGCAATGTAGACTTTTTAGAAGCTGAATAATGCACAACTTACTCAAGTCGCAATATTCTAAATTGCTAAATTCCTACATTGGTAAATGAAATAACTTTTATATTTTTAAGCTTATGTTGTTTTGAAAGGAAAATGTAACTTTCTACTTAAGTTACCCCCTGCCTGCCACCAATCCTGCTTCTTGATGCCCTGGTCATTGCAGATCCTCCTTCTCCCCAGCCCTCATCATTGGGGCCTTTCCCGCTCCCCGACCTTCGAGTTGTGGCCTCTTGCCCCTCTCTGACCTCCCGCTCCCTGACTCACCCTCTTGCTGCTTCCCACACCTAGACTTGCACTCCTGCTCAGGACCCTGCCACAACCCGGGTAGCAGCAAGAGGCTGCTCTAAGGTGGCACCAGGCCAGGCCAGTCACATGGGAAACGACATTAAAACAAACCTCTCAGCGCTCAACGAGATTACAGGAACGGGAGAGTCGGGAAGTGTCAGGGAGAATCGGGGAGCCGCGCTTAGTGAGGATGGGAGCCGCCACTATGGCAGTCCTCACGACCAAGGACTCTGGTTTAGTCAAATCAACTACGAGCAACTGTCAGTCATTCAACCTGACTGTCAAGTTTTCAAAGGCTCCGGTGGGATAACAATATGTTAGATTAGAAACATGCGGCGTAGAAAATGAGAGTGAGAATGAGTTCCCATGTTGGTTATTTTTCTAGAGTGCAAAAGCGGTTTCACTTCAAAAGTAGTTCATTGGCTGAGAGTCGCTTTGTGGTGTTCTATAGACAAAGAAGTTGCTGCGTTGATGCACTTCGTTCTTCTCAAATTACAGTCTGAAAGTAGGTGAGAAAGGTCCCAGAAGGAAAAAGCAGTTCGGACCAGTACTCTTATTTCCCAGTTCCATTTTAAGGTATACAAGACCAGTTCGGACCAGTACTCTTATTTCCTAGTTTTTACTGATTTTCTTCTGCAGGCCCGTTGCAACAAATGGCAACAATTTCCTAACTACAAGTACATTACTTTCTTTGGCCATTAGGGAGCTGCGTACAGTCTTTTACTGTCTTGACATTACCCTATAATCCATATTACAGCCACAAGAACACATCTTTAGAACACGTCCTTAAACAGCACCTTCCAAACCCACTAATGCTACCATCTAGAAGGACAAGGGCAGCAGACACATGGGAACACCACCACCTGGAATTTCCCCTCCAAGTCACTCACCATCCTGACTTGGAAATATATCGCCGTTCCTTCACTGTCGCTGGGTCAAAATCCTGGAACTCCCTCCCTAACAGCACTGTGGATGCACCTACACCACATGGACTGCAGCGGTCCAAATAAGCAGCTCACCACCACCTTCTCAAGGGCAGTTAAGGATGGGCAATAAATGCTGACCTAGCCAGCGACGCTCACATCCCATGAATGAATATCAAAAAAAAACCTGGTAGAGAGAGAGTACTCATTTGGATCTGATCTTAGGGTCTAATCAAAGTGGAACACTTGGTACCTGATCCAGACCCACACTAAACATAATGACAGCCAATTCCACTGGAGGTTCACACCCCAAAGAAAGGGGTCTTCAGCTGTTTGTTATGTGCAGTCTCAAATTAAGGTAGGGCAAATTTAGGAATGCTTCCCATGTAGGACAAGAAGTAGTTCCTGTCTCAGCTGATCGTCATTTCAAACTGAAATAGAGAGAAATGTGGTCACCCAGTGACTCCCTGAAAGGGGAAGTTTCAGGTGATTGTCAAGAGTAGCGATCTGAAGATAAAACTACTTTTTCTCCTTCAGGACAAAGCAGCCCGCTTAATTGGTACCTCATCCACAAACATTCACTCCGTCCACCACTGATGCACTGTAGCAGCAGTGTATACCAAGATGCACTGCAGGAACGCACATGGCTCCTTAGGAAGCACCTTCCAAACCCATGACCGCTACCATCTAGAAGGACAAGGGCAGCAGATACATGTGAACACCACCCCCCAAGCCACACAACATCTTGACTTAGAAATATATCGCTGTTCCTTCACTGTCGCTGGATCAAAATCCTGGAACTCTCTCCCTAACAGCACTGTGGGTGCACCTACACCACAGGGACTGCAGCGATTCAAGAAGGCAGCTCACTGCCACCTTCTCAAGGGCAATTATGGATGGGCAATAAGTGCTGGCCCAGCCAGTGATGCCCACATCCCATTAAAGAATAAAAAAAATTATGCTGGCTGCTGCATAGTCCCAGCATTTTCTGCATTTACTAGATATTTTGCTGCACTTTTTTACTCTCTCTCAGGCTTCCTCACTGTAATGCAGCATTACCATTTTTTTTTGCCAGGTACAAATTCTGGGTCCAGGTCAGGCAAACCTAAATTTGAACCTACTTATTCGCTCTTGTTTTTTTTTAAAAAGAAAGCATCATGCAATTAATGTTGTGGTACATATTGTTTCAGAATTTATCATCTGTTCAATCTATTACTGATGGTGTTAATTAAATCTAATTAACTTTGTTTTAAAATGCCTGATCTTTTATGTAAATTCCATCTTTAATTGAGGCCAAAAGTCCAGGAAACAAGGGGATTAAGCTATTCGGTCGGAACATGGACTATTACTGAAATTTAACACTAAATGAGCCAAACTGATGCAGCACTCGACAAGCGTAGCATAAGTGCCGTTAGAGTAAAACTGAAAGATGTCACGAGACTTTTTCAAGTTACGTTTTAATTGAAATCCCTGAGTCAGACTGGATTTCTTTACTTGTCCATTGTGATCCTGTGAGTGATGAGAGGGATTGTAAAAAGCTTTATAAATTTTTGCGCAAATCTTCCCGTCAGGGTCTGAACCCCTATTTCTGACCCTGATAGGACAGACAAATGCACACTTACCTTCCTCCAATTTCTCTGGGCAATCTTCCAATGAAGGATCCTTCCAAACTAATTCAGTGCAGCAAATCTCATACGGAAACAATCCGAGCTAAAGCCACACCCCCTTTTTAAGGCACTCGCTGCTGTATTCTGGGAAGTAAAGAGTTAAATAGCCAAAAGCTCCTCTGAAAAGCTACGAAGAGAAAGTAAGTGTGTAGGGGGTAGGGCTGATCAGGGAGTAGGGTCAGGAAGGTAAGTGGGTGAGGTAAAGGGATAGGTTGTGTAAGGGGGTAGGTTGGGTGACGGGTGGTGAGGCTGTGTCAGGCCCGAGCCGGGGTCGTAGTTGGGGGTTCAGGGTGGGGAGTCAGGGGAGAATTGGGTGGTGAGGTCAGATGGGTCATTGGGGAATCGTGGGAGCAGGGTGGCAGTTGAATGGTGACTTCAGGACGGGTTGTGGGCAATTGGAGGTTCAGCAGGGAATTGGGTAGTCAGGCAGGAAGTCGGCGGGGTCAGGTGGGGAGTCAGGTGGTCGGGGAAGTAGGGTTGTGAGGGTGAGTCAGGTCGTGTTGACGGGGGGAGTCAGAGGTCAGGGCAGAAGTCGAGGGGTCGGGGGGTAGTCGAGGAGGATGTCAGGGGGGTTAGTGTGTGATTGTGGGGTCAGTGGTGTAGTTACCAAGGAGTTAGACTAGGTTCTTTTCTGTCTAACATTCTCTGGGTGACTATCCAGCGTAAGTAGGTCAAAACTGACCAAAGACTCCGACTCTAACTCAGAGGTGGAGACTTTTTTGGAGGATTCCAGGGATTTGCCGATTGGAAGTTCAAACTTGCCGGGCAGTTCTCACGGAGTCAGTGCGTTGGGGTTTCCCAGGGGTGCCGTAATGCATCTTGTTGGGTGTTGTCCAGTCTCCGACTATTTGGAGTCCAGAAGATCTGAGCCATGCTGTTGGGTAACATGCTTAATGCATAGTTTATTTTTTATTGCATTGTTGGTTCCCTTTGTCCATTTCCTACCATGTATTTTGCCATTTTGCTTTCACTCAACTCTCTATAATGCTGTTTCCTGGTTCATAGAGACATGATCACCTTTGTTGTACTAAAAATCTGCACTTTGGCCGAAGTTACACTCATAATAACCAGTTTCTTTTTGTTGCTGGGCTGCAAAGAACAATGGACCAGGTGCAACAATAAAGATAGCAGTGAGGCTAACAGCGATTGCCAGCATTAGGGCTGGGATAAATCAGACAGCAACTTCTGGTGTCCACTCATGCACATTTGAATGTGGAAATCCTGAGGTTGCTGTCAGAGTTACTCTGTTCCTCAATAAGGTGCACTGCCACCCATAGACCTGACACTGAAATGGATGGTTTGGTATGAATTTGGAATACATGCCCACTATTTCCACAGTAAAGACGGGTAAATTTTGGAATGGTGCATTCAAGTATAATTGAGGTTTTGACAACCATGACAGTGATAATGAGCACCAAACAGCCTCTCTGGCCCCGAAAAATTAATTGTACAAGTGTGGAGTCACCTCCCCACAGAATATTTTTACCAACTTAAAATTATTGTATTTTAATGTTTCTGTCTCTTATTTCTTTCTCCCATCTGTAATTTCCAATCTTTATTTGTGCACATGATTTAAATCGAATTTATATTTTCTGTTTAATACTTTATGGTTTAGACTCTGCTTGTCCCAGTGATTCTCCAATCTGATTTGTAAGGAGACTTCCTTTTATTTTCCTTGCTCACAGATGCTTTAAATCCCTATAGAGGGTGAAACACAGGGTTGGACAGCTGATTAGAGCAGGTCTGTTCTCTAAAGCTTGCAAAAACTTTGCTAGTGAGGTGACTGACAAATGGTGCTGCTTCGCTCCTGACCGCAAATTCCAGGGCTTTATTTCAATTCCCACTCCAAAGTTCACCAGGAGTGTTTTGGGATCTGGACACTTGAAGAGCAAATTAAAGCAGATGCCTTAAGTTTATTATATTTTTTTGGAATCCCTCGTTTCATTGGAGGTTGGAGAGATCCAGATTATAAAATTTGGTGGCCTCATGCAGGATGTACCTGTGTTTACAGATATCTGGGGAAAATCATACCTTTGCTTTTCTAATTCAAGGCATCAGTTGAATTGAGTGCTTACTCTTTGTGCCTAGTCTGCTTCAGTTCTCTGCCGGAGAACCTCCACTATGGGTTAGCCAAGGAGAGAGGACCTGAATCCACCCAGCCCCACCAGGAATCGCACCAATCTGATCCACACTGGCCATCCAGCCAATCGGCCCCCCAATGGGGTCTGAGTTGCTGTGGCAGCATGCACTTTTACATGTATGTTGTAATCCGGAGCCATGAATAGTGATGGTAGAGGCTTCAATTTTCTTTCCATCTTACTCCTCTTACCGCCTGCCATTGGCATATGCTGGAAGGATTTACAAGTTGATACACAACCTGTTTAGCCTAGTTATGAACGCACCTTCCTTGACTATCAAATCCTGGAGTGGGACTTGAATCTGGAGCGGGACTTGAACCTGCAGCTATTGCCTCAGAGGCAGAGGTGCTACCCGCTCCGCCACAAGACCCCTGTGTCTAATTTACCCAGAGAAAATGTCAGCAAACAGCCTTGTGCAGTGAATTTGTCTTAGTGCACCAAGGAGATAACAGATTATATCACACAAGACTTCATATTGTAGATGATGTGATTGTTCCCATTATTAATGCATCAGTCCCATTCAGCTGAAATGTCCTTGAGACAACATTTGTAGAGATTGTGAGCATGTGCATTATACCATGTTTCAATGGACTTATGTCTATAAAATGATTTCTTCATGCTGTAAATGTCTGTATCATGGTCAGGTGCACGTACTGAAACTCTTTATAATGCGGAGAGAATTAGAATGATTTGCAGCTGTTAGAATCAGGTACTGAGTGAATCCTAGGGTTAGAATAATACAGTCCCCACCACATATAGCAGGTATGTTTGTGTAAATGTGATTTGCCTGATCTAGCATTCACTGCAGAGCCTGGAAAACCTCTCCTTTTATATAAAGTTTATTTTAAAATAGTTAACTGACAGCATAGGCCTCATTCTCGCTCCAGGTAAGAGTGTTAGCACACAGAGGATTCCTGAGAAGAGAAGGCTGAATTTGCAGGTCTTCATCAAAGACAAAATGTCACTTTATTGACACTTGGTTTTAACAATCCAAAATGGCTTTATCAACAGTGGGGTTGCGAATATCTAGTTTGTAATTCATATGTTTTAGAATACAACATTTGGTTTTTGAAACTAAAGTTTTAACTGGAGAAAATGGGGGCATATGATTGAGAGGCTGGCAAGCAACCCTAAAGTAAATGCAATTCATAAAAGCTTGGAGTATATTACATTTCAAAGATTGGGGCCATGTTGACTTAAGAGGTCAGAGTTAGCAATTCTGGGAAAGAGGGTCGTAAAATTGCATTAGAGATAGAAATTATTCAAATGGTTTCCTAGAACCAAGGAAAGTTGCATTTCTACCTGGGAACAGGCTCTGTGTGTCATATTGTCATGGAGATAGTGATTCAGGGTAGAGGCTTGATTAGCGGGTTCTTTTGTTTAATTTATCTGTGTTTGTTTGCTGGCAGAAGGAGGCAGTTCAAGTAACAGACAGAGGCAATAGTAGCTTTGCTTTGTTGAAGACTGTATCTCACCAGGTTGAGAGGGCCAACAGGAGATGATAGTTAGCCCTGAGTTTCTAACAGAGAAAGACTAATTTAATTGTTCACTGCACGGAATGTGGGTGAGGGCACTATCTCAGTTTGGATTTCATGAGGGGCAAAACAGCTGAAAGATTTACTCTAGCTTGCTGCTAGTGGAAGAAGTGTGCAGTGGTCCTCACAGAGCATTGTGGCAGAAGTCAGTCATCAGAGATAGCTTGGGAAGCTGTGGGAAAGGCAATTGGTTATCTGCTGGCAAACCAAACAAGGAGCTGAGGTATCCACAATGGTGAGGTTGGTAGAGGAGAAGGTAGAAGGTCATGAAGCAAAAAATGAATGGAAGGAGCCCCAAAGAACCTTAGTTTGAAGGAATATCTGGAGCACTAAGGAGAATTAAAGTAACTTCTGGAAGGCTATTGCATACCTTTTGGTTTGGTACCAAGAAAAATGATCGAATCTTAATGATTTTTTCTTTAAACATTAACAATCCCTAAAAGGATCATAACAACAGACTTGTGCAGGTTTGTTGTTTTAATAGTTGTTTGTGTTTTAAAAAGGAACATTTTGTCTACTGTACTTCATTATATAGTCTTTTTCCCTTGAGGATTTAGGAAAGTTTCAGGAACTGGGATTTGCACTAGCTAGGCTGTTTGACCTAACTTCACTCTATTCGTATTCAGACTGGAAGCTAACATTTTGATAGAGCTATCAAGTCCTTAATGCGGTCAGGCATTTTTGGACAATTGTCCATGAAAAGGGCAATCACAATTAATAAAAATGATCAAGAAAGACACTGCTACCCATGTTGAAAGTGCTCAGGCAACTGCTAGTTATATAGCCAAGTGACGAGAGTTAAGCAGACTGACTTAGTTTCTTCAGATCCCTTTAAATGAAATGGCCAAAGGAGCAGCTAATGAAACGTAACATTGATAAATTTGTATGGACATTGGGCATGAAGCAAAAGTCATCCACAACATAGAAAGGCATCAATTAGGCAGATGAAAGAACTTGGTGACATTTGCTAACTGAAACTATTCTCAATAAAACAATTAGGTATCTGGATAATAATGCTAAAACAATTTGTAAGGATCATTGGTTGTAAAATGCCAGTTTTATATGGATTCTCTGTTTATAGCTCCCCCATTAATAATGCGTGATACCCTTGGCCTTGATACCTCGGAAAGTAATGTTGTGAAGGACAACTGAATTAATTGCCTAAATAGCCCAGTAAATAAAAGTGCAATCAATGTTAACTACAATATATTCTTCAGTGGATGCAACGTTAATGATGAGATCAGTGGAGTCTGATTAAGGTGCCATACATGAAGGCCTTTGGATCGCAGCAGTGAGAGACAAGGCAAAGACTGCCTGCATCGATCACGGATGCCACCATTCAGTTGCTGCTCGTTTTTCCCGTGTAGCTGATTGGAGGTCTTGATTCAGGTTACTTAACTGTGCTGTGGAACATCAATGCAAAAGATGCAAATTACACCAAGAATGTGTGCGAAAGACGAGATAGAAACAGGGACAACGTGCCTGAGGCAGCACCGTTCGTACAGAGTTACTGGATTTTTCTGGCAAAAAAAAAATGACATAATACAGAATAAAAACAGAAAATGTTCAATTGCAGAGTAGCACTGCAGTCACTTTTAGAGCACGACCTCGTGTTACTGACTGCTTTGCTTAAGGTAGTGGAAATCTTATTAGTGTGTCAGTCAGGCAGCCTTTGAGAATCCTTCAAATGTGTTTTTGATGGCCCGGTTTCCATTCTGTATTTTAAAACATGCCACGTTCACTGTATTAAATTGGCCAGAGGTATGGATGAGCCAAGAAGACTTTTCACTCAAACGAATAAAGGGATCCTGAGTGATTCATTTGCTCTGTAGAGGTGGTGCTGGTGGGTGAGGAAGGGTGACAGAGTGGTTATTCAATTGCAGCCAGATGGTGGATTCCTGCAGTGTCAGGTTTGTGTTGCAAACCCTGTAAGATTGGCCTCAGCAGAAGCTGCAGAGCGATCATTTATTAGAGCTTCTCACTAAGTGAATTATCATTTGTTTATATAATGGAAATAGAGCAATGATTTACAAAGTGGATAGTTACTACTTTTTAAAACCCCTTTTCATTGAAAAAAAAAGGTTAACAGTCAACAACTTATTGCACTGCGTAATTGATGGAGTAATGCACACCAGAATGACAGCAGGTTTTCTCCATGGCCTATGTTCAGTTTGCCAATCTAAGTGGGAAGCCTCAGTACCCCTGGAAGAAAATAAAAAGCATGGTTCGCCCTCCTTATCAGTATTCAATTACTTCTGCTAAAGAGTGTATGTTGTATGAGGAAAGGATTGGACTTGGCTATACCATAAAAGAAGATTTCGTAATGCTTTTATGCTTTTTGCAAATTCTGTGTTCCATGCTTACGTTAATGTCTCTCTACAGCGGCTGAGCTGGTTCCTATACCCTTCCCCCTCACCAAATCTACCTTTGTCATCCATAACCCTCCCCATCTCATAGGGTTGAATATTCTAATTTGCTAGTGGATGGGTTCGGGGAGATTGGATGCAAATAGAATCCTCTGTTACAAAGTGGAGAGAGGTGTGCTACTTACTGAATAATTCCAAAGTCATGCAAGGAAATATCAAAATTGGATCAGTTTGGAAGTATAGAAACGTGCTTCTTTAAGTGTTAGAGTTACTTATCTCCTCGTTGCTCTGTCATTCCTCTGTCATACAGGAGATAACTGAGAGAAGCGACATGGGCTGAGTGTCATTAACTGATTGCTTCCTGGTTTTGTACTTGAAACTGTATACTACACATTCCAAAAGGATCGCTGATCTGTATGGTACTTGAGGCATGAAGACAGAATGTTGACGTGATTGTGTTGTGACATAGTTTTAGAATTAAAGTGTTTGATTCTGTTATTTCATGTATTGTCCTGGCACAATCCAGAAATACCAATCAATTTAACAGTGACCAATGTTAGCCTGTGTGGCATGGTAAAACTGGACTTTCTCCCCATGACTTTGGCCCTACATGTATGCCAGTCTCCAAACTGACAAAACTAACATATCTTTATTTTTAAATACTCATGGCAGCTCAGGGGGGATGGATTTGTGGCTTCATGTCAATTGATGCATTCGTCCGTAAACTTGGCATTCATTTTGTAGATCCTTGGCTGTTTATCTGCAAACTATTTCTCAGCATGAACAAAATATGGAATGAGAACAGGCGGTTTGGCCCCTCAAGCAGGGCTGCTCTGCAGGCCAACTTCATGAACTCATCCAGCATCTGGAGAGAGAAGTTTTTTTTCCCCCTAATAAATGCTACTCGACCTAATTACTTATTGATGAGCAAGCACTAGTCACCCTATTGTATTAAAAATGGCTGACTGGGTTTGTCTCAGGAACTGAATTGCGTTGATATTAGCGGGCATTACAGACAGTTAGGTTTCTGACTTATTGCTTTTTTCATTGCTGTGTGTCTGAAGAAGCTACAGACTAAATTTATCACACTCAATTGGTGCAATGAGAAATTATTTGAAGTATACACATATACACTAACCTCTCTAGTCCAGAATGCTTGGGACCAAGTCACTTGTGGACTTTGGAATTTTCTGGATTATAGGATTACATTAGAATGCCTAACCCACAACTGTGTGAAGCATAGAACTAAATATTTACCTGCAACACAAAACATTGATAGAACATTGCAAAGCAATAATAAAAAATGTTTTACTTACCCAAATATTATATCTTCCATGTTTCTGCTCCCAAACTACTGCACTAAAACAAACTACTGCACTAAAACAAACTACTGCACTAAAACAAAGCCGATAATGCCAGGGAGTCTGCTCAAAATATCCAGAAAACTCGTGTTTCCGAACAATAGATTTCCAACCGGAGAGGTTACAGTGTATTTGAATACACAGTATGTTAATTCTGGGCCTTTCATTTCTGGGACTTGTAGTCAGATCCCCCTGTTGGATTGAGGGGTTCCCCTGTGCTGGCTGTAAGAGTTCCATCTGAATGTGTTTGGGCATGGGCTCACAATGGAAAACCATCAACCACACCCCAAGGGCCGAGGAGAGAGATAAACCTGGAAAAGTGCTATTCTGTTCTGAGATTGGGGCTACATTGAGTATTTGGGGCAGAATGGGGGGCTCTAGGATACCCAGCCTAAACTGTGTAATGCTGTCACTGAGTATGTCTTGAATGGAATGTTTTAAGTTCCTCAGTATTATTATCCCTCATCTTTGACCTTGAAATTTATGAGAAGAACATATATTTCTTTATTGTAATAACACATGAAAATAAGCTTTATATCCTTTAAATAAATGATGTCTGTTCATTAGAATTTCACACCCTGTTAAATATTCAACTTGCTAACAGAATCAGGCATCAGATTTTAACCCTCCACACCTGGTGGGAACTGGTAGAGTGAGCATTTCAAGTTGAGGTAATCCAATTACCGCCCCACTCTTTTCCCAGACTGATTCACTGAGCTTTTCCATAGATCAATTGACTCCTTTCTGAAGGACATCCACTGGAAACCAGTAGGTGCCTGAAGTATATTTAAATCAGCTTCATTTTGCTGGTTATCATCAGTGCTGGAAGGTGTGTGAGAGCATTGATAGGACACGTCCTCTTCTGTTATCTCATCATCATCCTTAAGAGTCACTTCTGCTTTACATATCCTCGGCAAGATAAAGGAAACTACTAACTTCCCGTATCACAAGGTGCAGCCTTGCAACTTTTTGTTCTTTGGAGCAGAGTTGTACACCAGGCTAACAGGTTATTGATTATTTCCGATAGATTACATTCCTGGTTGCAAAGTTTGATGTGTTTAGCTTGTTGAGGCTTACGTATCAGTTCATCAGTAGTTGAATGTTGTGATGGAATTGGGGCTTGGTCCTGCTTCCCCACTCCATGACACAAGGCTAATGGTCGTCTTCAGCTGAAGAGAAACCTTTGCCTGGGTAGCAACACTTGCACATGTTTTACAGAATGGATTAGTAGTATAACTTCTAGATCACTTTAAGGTGTGAAGGGCTAGTTTGGGTTTTTCATTATTTCCGTTCATGGCAACGCTATGGCTTGAAACTGAAAATATTGAATAAACATATTTCTTTCCATTTATGCAGTTGAGTGTTATAACTACAAACACACAATTCTGGAGTCAAGACTGCAAGAGCAGCTTGAGTGAATACCTGGGGGGAAATATTAGCCCAATGTTAAGAAGGCTGCATTACAAGCATTGACAATAGACTATTGCTTCAGTTTCAGATCAGAACTCGAGATATGTTGGGTGAGAAGCATCATGAGATGAACTTATTGATAAAGGAGCGCTACTGGCCAGATGAAGAAGTGTTTGGCAAACTTGTCTAATTTGTAAAGGCACACCACAACCTGTGTTGAAATGTGTTACTGTGGCAGCTGCATGAAAATGCTGTCATGGCTCTTCTGACATATTTACTTCCCAAAACTAAAAGCAATTATTTGATAGATTTTTTTTTCTGTCAGTGTCATAATTAGATTATTTTTTCCATACTAACCGTTGCTTTGTAGTACAAAACCTGAGTGTTGGGTCAGCCATTCCCTGGTTCATTCCCCATAGCAGTGGCTTGACCAGAGTCCACCTGCTGAGTTTGAATTTAAACAAAAGCTTGGCAGTCAACTGTTCCCTGGAGCATTCTCCATGGCAATGCCTCTACCAATCAGAGCCTACCTGCCATTGCTGCAGAGTCCATTGCTACGAAACATATGCAAGTGTTGCTACCCCGGCAAAGGTTTCTCTTCAGCTGAAGACGACCATTAGCCCTGTGTCATGGAGTGGGGAAGCAGGACCAAGCCCCAATTCCATCACAATATTCAACAACTGATGAATTGATACTTCAGCCTCAGGAAAGCTAAACACATCAAACTTTGCAATCAGCACTCTCTTCTCATGCAGTATAAATTGTTGTTTCTTTTGAGATTTGGTATTCTTGTAAATCTGTCCTAATGAGTGAGTGCAAGACGAGCAATACTCGAATTTTCCATATTTTTACACACCCCTCTTCATTCAGGAGGAATGTTTTCCTTTGTATTTTACTATGTGCATCATTCTAGCAAGGATAGAAAAATAGCAAATGCATTGCTTTGAATTTTAATATTTTTGACACCATTTTTTTCATTGGTTGTGAGTGTCACTGGCTAGGTCAGCATTTATTGCCCATCTCTAATTGCTCTTGAGAAGGTGGTGGTAAGGTGCCTTCTTGAACCACTGCATTCTATGTAGGTACACCCACAGTGCTGTTAGGGAGAGAGTTCCAGGATTTTGACCCAGCGGCAATGAAGGAACGGCGATATATTTCTAAGTCAGGATGGTCAGTGACTTGGAGGAGAACTTTCAGGTGCTGGTGTTCCCATGTATCTGCTGCCCTTGTCCTTCTAGATGCTAACGGTATGGGTTTGGAAGGTGCTGCCTAAGGAGCCTTGGTGAGTTCTTGCAGTGATCTTATAGATGGTACACACTGCTGCCACTGTGCGTTGGTGGTGGACGAAGTGAATGTTTGTGAATGGGGTGCCAATCAAGCGGACAGTCCTCAATGGTGTCGATCTTCTTGTGTTTTTGGAGCTAAACCAGACAAGTGGAGAGTATGCCATCACACTCCTGACTTGGATCTTGTAGAAGGTGGATAGGATTTAGGGAGTCAGGAGGTGAGTTACTCGCCACAGGATTACTAACCTTTGACCTGCTCTTGTAGCCACAGTATTTATATGGCTAGTCCAGTTCAGTTTCTGGTCAGTGGTAACCCCCAGGATGTTGATAGCGGGATTCAGCAATGTTAATTCCATTGAATGTCAAGGACCGATGGTTAGACTCTCTCGGGTTGGAGATGGTCATTGCCTGGCACTTGTGTAGCTTGAATGTAACTTGCCACTTGTCAGCCCAAAGCCTGGATATTGTCCAGGTCTTGCTGCATTTGGATGTGGACTGCTTCAGTATCTGAAGAATTGCGAATGGTGCTGGACATAGTGCAATCATCAGCATACAACCCCACTTCTGACCTTCTGATGGAAGGAAGGTCATTGATGAAGCAGCTGAAGTTGGCTGAGCCTAGGACACTACCCTGAGGAACTCCTACAGTGGTGTCCTGGAACCGAGATGATTGGCCTTCAACAACCACAACCATCTTCCTTTGTGGTAGGTATGACTCCTACCAGTGGAGAATTTAACCCCTGATTCCCATTGGCTCCAGTTTTGCTAGGGCTCCTTGATGTCAAGGGCAGTCACTCTCACCTCACCTCTGGAGTTCAGTTCTTTTGTCCATGTTTCAACCAAGGATGAAATG